>NC_140990.1:335926781-336227284 GCF_052327205.1 Somniosus microcephalus | reverse complement strand
GGAGCGCCTCAGGCCTGGCCCGATCGACCCCTGCGAAGGAAGGAAGAAGGCGAGCTCTCCCTCCCTGTCCCACCCCCTCACTCTTTACCTCCCTCACGCGCTCTCTCTCTCCCTGCCCCTGTCTCTCCCTGCTTTACTCTCCCTCCCTCCCCCCTCTCCTCTCCCTCCCTCCCCCCTCCTCTCCTTCCCTCTCCCTCCCTCCCCCCCTCTCCTCTCCCTCCCTCCCCCCTCTCCTCTCCTCACCCACCCCCCTCTCCACTCCCCACCCACCCCCCTCTCCACACCCTCCCACCCCCTCTCCTCTCCCTCCCCCCTCCCCACACACCCACCCCCCACACCACACCCTCCCACCCCCACACCACACCCACCCACCCCCCACACCAACCCACCCCCCCCACCACTCCCTCCCACCCCCACACCACACCCACCCCCCCACCCACACCCCCACCCCCCACCCCACCCACCCACCCCCACACCACCCCTCCCACCCCCCACACCCCCCCACCCACCCCCCACACCCACCCACCCCACCCCCACACCCCACCCCCCCCCACCCACCCCACCCACCCCACCACCCCACCACCCCCCACACCCCACCCACCCCCCACACCCCACCCACCCCCCCACCCACCCCCCCCCACCCCCCCACACCCACCCCCCACCCCACCACCCCCCACCCACCCACCCCCCACCCCCCACCCACCCCCCACACCACACCCACCCCCCCACACCACACCACCCACCCCCACACCACACCCACCCCCCACACCACACCCACCCACCCCCACACACCACCCACCACCCCACCCACCCACCCCCCCACACCACACCCACCCCCCCACACCCACCCACCCCCCACCACACCCACCCACCCCCCACACCACACCCACCCACCCCCACACCCACCCCACCACCCCCACCACCCCACCCACCCCCCACCACACCCACCCACCCCCACACCACACCCACCCACCCCCCACACCCACCCCACCCCCACCCACACCCACCCACCCCCCACACCACACCCACCACCCCCCACACCACACCCACCCACCCCCCACACACCACCCACCCCCACACCCACACCCCACCCACCCACCCCCCACACAACCACACCACCCACCCCCCACCCCACACCCACCCACCCCCCCCACACCCACCCCACCCACCCCCACACCACACCCACCCACCCCCCACACCACACCCACCCACCCCCCACACCACACCCACCCACCCCCACCACACCCACCCACCCCCCACCACACCCTCCACCCCCACCCTCACCCCACCACCCCCCACCCACCCCCCACTCCACACCCTCCACCCACCCCCACACCCACCCACCCACCCCACCACTCCCACCCTCCCACCCACCCCCCTCACCACCCCCTCCCACCCCCCACCACCCACCCACCCCCACCACCCACCCTCCCCCCACACCACACCACCCACCCCACCCACCCACCCACCCCCCACCCTCCCCCCCACCACCCCACCCTCCCACCCCCTCCCTCCCTCCCACCCACCACCCCACCCTCCCACCCTCCCCCCACACCTCACCCCACCCACCCACCCACCCCCCCTCCCTCACCACACCCACCCTCCCCCCACCTCACCACACCCACCCACCCCCCACACCACTCCCTCCCTCCCCCCTCACTCACCCTCCCTCCCCCCACTCCTCACCCCTCCCACCCCCCACTCCTCTCCCACCCTCCCCCCCACTCCACTCCCACCCTCCCCCCTCACCTCTCCCTCCCACCCCCCACTCCTCTCCCACCCTCCCCCCACTCCTCTCCCTCCCCCCCCTCTCCTCTCCCTCCTCCCCCCTCACCTCTCCCTCCCTCCCCCCTCCTCTCCCTCCACCCCCCTCTCCTCTCCCTCCCTCCCCCCTCCCTCCCTCCTCCCCCCTCACCTCACCCTCCCTCTCCTCACCCTCCCTCCCCCTCTCCTCTCCCTCCCTCCCTCCCCCCTCTCCTCTCCCCACCCTCCCCCCTCCCCTCTCCTCTCCTCCCCCTCTCCTCTCCCTCCCTCCCTCTCCCTCCCTCCCTCCCTCCCCCCCCTCACCTCTCCCTCCCTCCCCCCTCTCCTCTCCCTCCCTCCCCCCTCTCCTCTCCCTCCCTCCCCCCTCTCCTCTCCCTCCCTCCCCCCCTCCTCTCCCTCCCTCTCTCCTCTCCCTCCCCCCTCTCCTCTCCCTCCCTCCCCCCTCTCCTCTCCCTCCCTCCCCCCTCTCCTCTCCCTCCCTCCCCCCTCTCCTCTCCCTCCCTCCCCCCTCTCCTCTCCCTCCCTCCCTCCCCCCTCTCCTCTCCCTCCCTCCCCCTCTCCTCTCCCTCCCTCCCTCCCTCCCCCCTCTCCTCTCCCTCCCTCCCCCCTCTCCTCTCCCTCCCTCCCCCCTCTCCTCTCCCTCCCTCCCCCTCTCTCTCCCTCCCTCCCTCCCCCCTCTCCTCTCCCTCCCTCCCTCTCCTCTCCCTCCCTCCCCCCTCTCCTCTCCCTCCCTCCCCCCTCTCCTCTCCCTCCCTCCCCCTCTCCTCTCCCTCCCTCCCCCCTCTCCTCTCCCTCCCTCCCCCCTCTCCTCTCCCTCCCTCCCCCCTCTCCTCTCCCTCCCTCCCCCCTCTCCTCTCCCTCCCTCCCCCCTCTCCTCTCCCTCCCCCCTCTCCTCTCCTTCCCTCCCCCCTCTCCTCTCCCTCCCTCCCCCCTCTCCTCTCCCTCCCTCCCCCCTCTCCTCTCCCTCCCTCCCCCCTCTCCTCTCCCTCCCTCCCTCCCCCCTCTCCTCTCCCTCCCTCCCTCCCCCCTCTCCTCTCCCTCCCTCCCCCTCTCCTCTCCCTCCCTCCCCCTCTCCTCTCCCTCCCTCCCCCTCTCTCTCCCTCCCTCCCCCCTCTCCTCTCCCTCCCTCCCCCCTCTCCTCTCCCTCCCTCCCCCTCTCCCTCCCTCCCCCCTCTCCTCTCCCTCCTCCCCCCTCTCCTCTCCCTCCCTCCCCCCTCTCCTCTCCCTCCCTCCCCCCTCTCCTCTCCCTCCCTCCCCCCTCTCCTCTCCCTCCCTCCCCCCTCTCCTCTCCCTCCCTCCCCCCTCTCCTCTCCCTCCCTCCCCCCTCTCCTCTCCCTCCCTCCCCCCTCTCCTCTCCCTCCCTCCCCCCTCTCCTCTCCCTCCCTCCCCCCTCTCCTCTCCCTCCCTCCCCCCTCTCCTCTCCCTCCCTCCCCCCTCTCCTCTCCCTCCCTCCCCCCTCTCCTGTCCCTCCCTCCCCCCTCTCCTCTCCCCTCCCTCCCCCCTCTCCTCTCCCTCCCTCCCTCTCCTCTCCCTCCCTCCCTCCCTCCCCCCTCTCCTCTCCCTCCCTCCCTCCCTCCCTCCCCCCTCTCCTCTCCCTCCCTCCCCCCTCTCCTCTCCCTCCCTCCCTCTCCTCTCCCTCCCTCCCTCCCTCCCCCCTCTCCTCTCCCTCCCTCCCTCCCTCCCTCCCCCCTCTCCTCTCCCTCCCTCCCTCCCCCCTCTCCCTCCCCCCTCTCCTCTCCCCTCCCTCCCCCTCTCCTCTCCCCTCCCTCCCCCTCTCCTCTCCCCTCCCTCCCCCTCTCCTCTCCCCTCCCTCCCCCTCTCCTCTCCCCTCCCTCCCCCCTCTCCTCTCCCCTCCCTCCCCCCTCTCCTCTTCTCTCCCTCCCCCTTCTCCTCCTCTCCTCTCCCTCCCCCTCTCTCTCTCACTTTCCTCTGAGCCCGGATGTGGTGAGCCGAAGCCCCCGTGTGCGGATCAGCGCGTCGGGGCCGGCCGGTGCGCGGCCTAGCGCGTGAGGCCCAGCCCGAGACTCTGGTCCCGCTCCGGGCCGCCGCCGACGTTCACGCGCTCGCTGTCTCCCGCCCCGCCAGGTGTCAAGATGGCGGCGGTGGCAACGCTCGGCTCAGTCCCGCTGCGCCAGCCTTTACCAAGATGGCGGCGACCGCGGGCCGCTGGTTTGGAATTGGGCCCAGCGGGACGGGTGGTGCCAAGCTCTGGCGTGGCTGGAGAGGCTGAGGCCTGCAGGCAGCTTATCCACCGCCGAGGGGGGGGAAAGCCCGAGTCCCCTTTGTAAAAGGATTTTTTTTTTCTTTTAAAAGCCACTTTTTTTTTGTTGGAAATCTATATTTCAAAATAAACACAGAAAGTGGGAAAAATAAATCAATAGTTAGGAATCAAGATGGCGGCCACTCCCCTCAGCTCAGAAGGATTAGGCCCGCCCACACACGCAATGAAACGCCCCCTGTGACGCACCGATTGGTCAACCATCAGGTTAATCCCCTGTACGATTGGTCAACCATCACGTCACTCAACGCTAATGAGCGGAATGTTGCCGTTTTTTAAACCTTTTTTGTATACTGTCTGAACAATTTTTGTCTGACCAAAAAGTAAATACGCCTATTAGACTCCCCTAATGATAAGCTTTCTGTTGATATAACATATGTGTAGGTACGCTCTATAACTTTTGATTGTATAGCCAGACAGACAAACTCTTTTATATGTATAGATAGATAAGTCATGTTTGACACGTAAAAGTTTTGAAGAAGTGAAGGGACTGCAGTAGATGTACTGTAATTGTATTTTTCAGAAGGTTTTCAATTAGATATTTTCAAGAGGCTTGTTAGTAAACTTTGAGCGTTTGATATAAAAGGACATGTAGCAGTATGTATAGAAAGTTGGTTGATGGACAGTAAACTGAGTTATGGTAAATGGGTGTCGCTCAAACTGGAGGAGATGGAAGTGGTGTACTCCAGGGGTCAGTAATGGGGCCACATTTGCTCTTGGCGTATGCATAAATAATTTAGACTTTGGTATAGGGAACATGATCTAAAAATTTGGTGACTACAAAAAAGTAGGAGTTGGGAAAACAGCAAGGAGATCTGTGAAAGGCTTCAGGAAGACATAGGTTAGCAGAATAGGCAGGACAGGTAGCAGATGTAATTTAATGTGGGTAACTGTTGATATATTTTGGGAAGAATATGAGTAATGAGATGATGCTCGTAATGGAAAAACAGTGAAAGTTGTGAATGAACAGAGAGTCTTACGGGTTGAAGTACACAATTCCCTAAAAATGTAAGCGAAGGCCATAAGAACTTTGAATGTTATAAATGGGGCATAGAGTTCAAAAGTGAAGAAGTAATAAATTTGTACAAACCATTGGTTAGGGCGCAGTTAGATTTAACTGCAGGCAGTTTTGTGCTCCCCATCCTGGAGAGGATATTAAAACCATGGGGAGCATACAGGCACCAGGATGATGCCAGGGATGGGAAACTATAGTTATGAGCGACTCAGGATACTGGGACTATTTCCACAGGATCAGAGAAGGCTACAAGGAGATGCAAAAGGTTTTTAAAATTAAGAGTTTTGATGACGGATAGGGAAAGACCATTTCCTTGGGCATGGGAGTCACTGATGAGAGGTCATCAATTTGGCATTATTGCTAAGAGAGTGAGGTTAGGAGAAATTCCTTCATACAAAGGGTTGTTGGAGTATTCCATGCTTTGCAGCAGGGTGTGGTTGAGGCAGGGACCACTCTATCTTTTGAGGGAAATTTAAGCAGAAAGACAAAAGACTATCCGGAGAGAGCAGGGCAGTGGGATTAGGTTTGGATTCCCGGAGCAAAGAACTGGCACAGACACGATGGGCTGGTGAGCCGAACAGCCTCCCTCTGTGCTGTAAACTGCTATGGTTCTGCTATGCAACAACAACGTGTACTTGTATAGCACCTTTAACGTAGTAAAACATCCCAAGGCGCTTCACAAGATTATTACAAGACATAAAGTTTTGACACCGAGCCCATAAGGAGAAATTGGGACAGCTGACCAAAAGCTTGGTCAAAGAGGTAGGTTTTAAGGAACGTCTTAAAGGAGGAAAGAGAGGCTGAGAGGTTTAGGCAGGGAATTCCAGAGCTTAGGGCCCTAGGCAACAGAAGGCACGGCTACCAATGGTTGAGCGATTTATAATCAGGGATGCTCGAGGGCAGAATTAGAGGCGTGCAGATAGGGAGGGGCGAGGCCATGGAGGGATTTGAAAATGAGGATGAGCATTTTGAAATCGAGGCGTTGCTTAACCGGGAGCCAATGTAGCAGCAAGCACAGGGGTGATGGGCGAACGGGACTTGGTGCAAGTTAGGACACTGGCAGCCGAGTTTTGGATGACCAAGTTTACGTAGGGTGGAATGTGGGAGGTCAGCCAGGAGTGCGTTTGAGTTAACAAAGGCATGGGTGAGGGTTTCAGCAGCGGATGAGCTGAGGCAAGGGCAGAGACGGGCAATGTTATGGAGGTGGAAATCGGTGGTCTTAGTTATGCCAGGATCAAATATGACACCAAGGTTGCAAACAGTATGGTTCATCCTCGGACAGATGTTAGGGAGAGGGATGGAGTCAATGGCTAGGGAATGGAGTTTGTGGCAGCGACCGAAAACAATGGATTCGGACTTTCCAATTGGCTCAAATTTCTGCTCATCCAGAACTGGATGTCTGACGATTTAGAGACCGTGGAGGGGTCGTGAGAAGTGGTGGTGAGGTAGAGCTTTGTGTCATCAGCGTACATGTGGAAACTGATGCTATGTTTTCGGATGACGTCGTCAAGGGGCAGCATGTAGATAAGCAATAGGAGGGGACCAAGGATAGATCCTTGGGGGACACCAGAGGTAACGATGTAGAAGCGGGAAGAGAAGCCATTGCAGGTGATTCTCTGGCTACGATTAGATAGATAAGAATGGAACCAGGCGAGTGCAGTCCCACCCAGCTGAACAGTGGTGGAGAGGCGTTGGAGGAGGATGGAGTGGTCAACCGTGTCAAAGGCTACAGACAAGTCAAGAAGGACGAGGAGGGATAGTTTACCTTTGTCACAGTCACAAAGGATGTCATTTGTGACTTTGAGAACCGTTTCGGTACTGTGGCAAGGGTGGAAACCTGATTAGAGGGATTCAAACATAGAGTTGCGGGAAAGAAGGGCAAGGATTTGGAAGGCGACAACACGTTCAAGGACTTTGAAGAGGAAAGGGAGGTTGGAGATGGGGCTGTAGTTTGCAAGGACGTAGGGGTCAAGGGTTGGTTTTTTGAGGAGAGGGGTGATGATGGCAGATTTGAGGGAGAGGGGGACAGTAACTGAGGAGAGAGAACCATTAACAATGTCGGCTAACATGGGAGCCAGAAAAGGAAGTTGGGTGGTCAGCAGTTTGGTGGGAATAGGGTCGAGGGAACAGGAAGTGGGTCTCATAGACAAGATGAGCGCGGAGAGGTCATGAGGGGAGATTGGAGAGAGACTGGAGAAAGATGTGAGTTCAGGGCTAGGGCGGGGGGTCCCTTAGAGGAAGTTATATTTAGAGGAAGAGATACAGCAGCTTTCTGCCAGAAACATTTGTTATGTTCTTGACGGTTGCAAGTTTTTTTTTTTTTTAAGTAGTCTACTGTTCTATGCAACAAATATTTTTTCACAATCGCAAAACAGCACCTTGCCATTTGTGTCAGACATCTTTGTGCTGCAGCGTAAATTTATTTTAGGTAGATGTTTGTCGTAGAATTGGAACACTACAATTTTTTCCATTCATGAGGTGATGAGGTCATATGCACCAAGAAAAGTGACATGTAAGGTTAGATTGTCATTCTGCATGGTATCTTAAAACTTTGTTGATTTTTTTTAAGTTACATTTTCTGAGTTTTGTTATTGCTTGGGGTTGGGAGCTTACATTTTAATTTTTTTCTTGTTCATTTACAAGAACGGTTCTTTAGCAGTGTCGGGTCAGCACCCTTGTTTAACTGACCTATTTAAAACTGTGTCGTTTTTATTATGACTTTAAAAATCAGAAATCATTTGTGGCATTGCTCATAGACAAAAATAAAAAAGTACCTCTTCCTGTAACTATATCCCTGTTTTCCACTTTCTAATTCTTCAACTCTTCCTGTTTCTGTTTTTCCCCGCTCTCTGTAAACTTCAGCTTATCTAAAGCTCTGCTGTCTGAATCCTATCCTGCACCAAGTCCTGCTCATCCATCACTCCTGTCCATACTGAACCACTTGCCTCCTGGTCCTCCAGTACCGTCAATTTAAAATTCTCATCCTCCTGTTTAAATCCTTCATGGCTTCACCACCCCTCCCCTAATCTCTGTAGCCTTCGCCAGCCCTACGACCCCTCTAGAAATCTCTGTTCCTCTGACTCTGGCCACTTGTCCATCCCTTGCACTCTTCGCCCCACCATTGGTAACTCTGCTTTCACCCATTTTGTCTGAATTAACCTCTGTGAAGCACCTTGGGACTTCTGCATTAAAGGCACCCTATAAATACAAGATTGTCTGCTGTCATTGTTGCCTACTAATACCCCGAATCACCTGGCCCTTTGGCAGTCACATTTGCAGAGGTTTGCTTTCAACATTTTTAGGATTTCACTGTCATTTTGCTGGTTTTTTGTGGTTAATGTGGTTTAAAATTTACTAATTTTTATTTTTCATTTTGTTATAAATATGATGCATTAAGGTTATTTTTGTCTTTTTGCAGACCATTGGTCAATTATGAAGGTTATGAATGCTTAAAGTACCGTGTTGCCACTTCAGTCTTTGCAATTATGTTACTCTAATCATACAGCCTTGATGGCATTTAATTCAGTGGTACATTTAATATTTGATGAAAATTGGCTCAGATTTAATGTTACTCTTCTGAGAGTCACTGTGATCGGGACAAGGCATCAAGTGACAAGCTGAGAGAGGCAGAGAGTGCGAGAGCATGGAGTGGCTGGAGGCATGTATGTGCTTTTGATCTATTGTGCGTGCGACCAATCTGTTGGGTCTGAGTTATACAAGATCCTGGAGTATACAAATGTGCTGTTTCAAGGATGTATTTTGCATTGAGGGAAGATTGGCAGGGGGTGGGGAAGGGGGCCGGGGGTGGTTGGAAATAGAAAAATGACTCGGATGAGGAAGTTTATGGGTTGTGTGGCTGAAGCAATCAGAAATTGTCAGGGATGCTAGGTCAGAGTAGGGGAAATATTGAGTGGGGTACCCCAGGTCTTGGATGAGGCAGTTAAGATCTTAAACAAAAAGAGGGGCTTCATAGGAAGGTAATGAAAGTAAACCTGGAAAAATAGCCAAAACAGAAGGGCAAGAGGGCTCATTTTTAGAGTTTTGACCGATAAGTTTAGGAGCAATATTGGGAATTATTTGTTTACTCAGAGGGTGATTATTGTTTTCAATCAATTGCTATGATAGGTGGTTATGGACAGGACACTGGACCAATTTGAGAAACAGTTGGATGTGGCCATAGGAAGACTGTTTGGTATTGTGGAAGAATGAGATCCAGTGTACCAAAGGGCCTTCTTCATCCAAACCTAAGTTGTGATCTGATTGATGTACAGATGAGATGGGCCGAATGGCCGCCTCCTGTGCTGTGCTATTCTATGATTCTATAATTTGTCTGGAATTTGATTGAAGTTCAGCATGTGATTACTTGAAGGACTTATCTGGTTTTGTAACCTGAGTGACTGAATGAATATTCTGGCACACAACACTGCATTCGCATAGGCACAAGATTTCTAATCTAGTTAGGAACATGTGCTGACTTACTCCTATAATGTGCTGCAGTACTAGTTTGCACCGCTGCAGCAAAGCTAACCTCACTTGCACTTATTATTGCAAGTCTGAAATAATTAGTTGTTTGTGTTGTGCAGTCACTGTTGCCCTTGTGTGTTCATATGGTATTGGCTAGAGTGGATGAACACTGCTGCTGCTTGCTTGGATGAGGTGTTCTCTCTTTGCTATTCTGCTTCTATTAATGTTCTGAAATTTTTCTTCAGTAAAGCATGACCAAAAGCCACTCGGAATATGGTTTTCTTTCTCTTTTTTGCCTTTCTCGTTCTTTCTCTTTCTCTGACCACACTGTGACTGCAGTCGATTCTGGGGTTGGAGTGCAGATGGGCTGTCAAAGCATCCCCCCACCCCTTCTCAACCTCACTCCATCCCCACAGTTCCTACCCACAAGACCTTCAGGCGTTCTTACTCGCCCAGGTAACTAACCCCCTATCCACGTCTTTTCAGAATGCCTTGTCTCATCAGGCGACTCTTGTTTTGGGCTTTAGCATGGTTTGTTGTATGTTTTGAGTGGCTACAACTTTTGTTTGCTGTAATTCATTGCCATGTTTTTATTAATCTGCATCTTTCTTTCAAATAATGACAGCTTTGTACTAGTTCATGAATGTGAGCCATCACAATTTTGAATGCGTCATCACAGCTGAACATTTTATTAGCGGTGGGGTAACCGATCAGCAGCGGACCATAAATTAAGTGTAATTGAATAATTGCTCTTGTCTATTCTGAATGCAATGCAATATGCTGGCACAAGCACGATGGGCCGAATGGCCTCCTGTGCTGTATCATTCTATGATTCTATGTTGCCATGTTTGAAGTATTTCAGTCATATACAGTACTCTAGATGTATTATCTACTTTAGATTTAGCAGGGATTATAAACTGATTACTCACTGGCTGTTTTATCTATAGCATGTTGGACTATGACACAGAAAACCTTAACTCCGATGAAATTTATAGCTCTCTTCGTGGGGTCACACAAGCCATCCAGAACTTCAGTTTCCGCAGTCAAGAGGATTTGAATGAACCGATTAAGCGAGACGGGAAGAAGGACTGTGATGGTGTAGGTATTCTCGTACTAATTCGGCATGGGCTATTCTTTGATTATCCATGCAGTTGCCTTGCGAGGGGGACTGGGGACCGTATAATGACAGTATCCATCTATTTTTGCCACAGCACAGGAATATTGGAATGCCTCCACTCAGTGCCCTATAACCTGGGGAAGTCAAGAATTCCAGTATCCATACCAGCACTCTGCCCTCGGCCTGCTGTGAAGGTTTTTTTTTTCTTGGGGGAAGAAAGGATGATGATCCCTTTTATGTTCTTTATTTTATCTTTTCCGCTTTGCTGACCTTACCCTGCCAGCAGGGCATATTTTTCTATTATATGTGACATTAATGTATGAAAGTTTATGAAGTTTGCTTTAGCCAGGAGGTGCAAGCTTTTGGGGTCATTGATTCCATCTTAAATGAAGAATGCCACTCTGATTCGCACAGGACAGAATAGTATACAATGAACTTCATTAAATGGTGGTAGAATACTGTTATTTATGTCAGATTTTGAAGAATGTGCAAGGTAGACAAAAACAGTTCCGTGTAGATTAGGATAAATAGATGGGCTTTTGTTCATTATAGGGGATTGTTTTTACCAGTGTTTCTGTTTCTCTTGCCTCAAGTGCCGTTTCTTTTGTTTGCTACTAAGAATTTCCTCTGTTTTGAGCATCAAAACCTCTGAAACTCTTGCAGTTTAATGGTTGAAAAGTGAGGTCATTGGCTATATTGACTAACTCGGTAGTTTGAACCGAACTTCATAGGGATGAGCCAGAAAAGAGATTGGGGCTAAAGGCTGTCTTAATCCTGTCCTCACCTGATACCCACACGTGGACTTTGCAGGAAAGGTGAAGAGACCGCGATCATGAGGCAACTGGGGCTGATTTCCACCATCAGCCCACAAACATTGAAACCAAATGTTAAACTCCCAGTTAAGATCAACTAGCTCAGCACAAACCAAGGACTTTCAGTTCGTATGTCTTACTAACACACAACGTAGTGCATTTTCGCACAGAACTCCTATGGAGAGATCTGTATATTGAATCATAATTTCAATGAAAGTGTATTTTGTTGCATTAGTGTATATGTAATGCAGTAGCCCTTCACTTTTTTTGTGGACTGCCAGTGACCTACTGTGAAAGAAATTGTGTGAAATACCGTTCTATCTCCATGTTGCGTGCTATTTTCCAACTTCTAAGCAACACGGTTATGATGCCCATTTAGCATACGTTTTATACATCTCCCAAAGATGAGCATAGATGCAAACTGGCAACAGATTAGTAATTAAATGATATTGGTCCAAACTGAGTGCACTAGAAGGTCTTCTGTCTAAGGTGTTGAAGCACTATTTCCAAACTCTCTCTCTCTAATGCATCTGCTTTCTTGATTTTTTAATTAAACTCAACTAAGTCAAAATGCAAAATTTTGGAAGGCTGGGAGGAGTTGGCTTGAGCTGGATACTTTCCACATAAAACAATGGAAAGAAAGTGTGGGATAATCTGGTAATCATCCTGCTCTTTGAGAGCTGATTTTTTTAAATGAGATGTTAAATTGTCTTATGAATTTGTAAAAGTTCTCTTTGTATACCATTTTGTTAAAGGTATTGCGAGATGGAGGAATTGCATCACCATCCTCTGACATCCGTGGAGGAGGTGAACCCATGGAAGGAGGAAGAACCGTTCTTGACAACAAAACATCTTTGCTTAACACTCCACCACCACGCTCTTTCTCTGGGCCTCGGACTCGAGATTACAATCCGTATAATTATTCAGATACGATCAACATGTTTGACAAGACAGCTCTCAAAGAAGCTATGTTTGACGATGATATGGAACAATTCCGTGATGGTAAGAATCTTTTTTTGTATAATGTATCTTAACTAATCTTGGCTCCACCTAGTATAACTTTGTTGAATTGTATGGTACAGATAAATATACTGTTAATTAGCAGCGACTTGGTGCAAAGGAATTCCCTAATCTGATATGACTGCTCCTCCGAAATGGTTGAAATAACAATCAAGTGTTCCAGAATACAATTTTGGTTTCTAGCTGAGGGGAGATCTGGGGAGACAAAAAACTAAAAAGCACTCTGATTGGTATCAGTAGGTCTAAAATTTGTTTTAGCTTAAATAGTAGCATAGTCCTGGAATTTCTTCCAAATTGCTCACATTGTTGAGCTTTTTAACAGTAAGCTGTTTTCTTAATTAATGTTGTTAAACCTCAGCCAGAAAAATGGATCCAGAATTGGTTTGGGAGTATTCAAAATAGTAAAAACCAAAATAACAGAAGCACAAGGTTGTTTACCTGCTATAACAACAGGAAAAAGCTGGAAAAACTCAGCAGGCCAGGCAACAGCTGTGGAGAGAGAAACAGAGTTAACGTTTCAGGTCGAAACCCTTCTTCAGAACTGAGAAAAATGCAGGAAATGAAACAGATTTTAAAAAAACAAGTTGGGGGCTGGGAAATGGGGGAGGGGATGAAAGAACAAAAGGGAAGGTCTGGGAGAGGTGGAGAGACATTAAGAGATATACAAGGCGAGACGAGATGGTAATAGGACAGGTAAAGAGACAAAAGATGGCTCGAGATGAAGTGTGAAATACGCTGGCAGAGTGAGAGACAGCTGCCATGCGGGAGAGAGAAAAAAGGAAAAGGCACAAACCAAAAAAATATAAATATGATGGGGGCCGAGGTTATGATCTGAAATTGTTGAACTAGATATTGAGTCCGGAAGGCTGTAAAGTGCCTGAACGGAAGATGAGGTGCTGTTCCTCAAGCTTACGCTGAGCTTCCGTGGAACAATGCAAGAGCCCGAGGACGGTGAGGTCTGAGTGGGAATGGAGCGGTGAATTAAAATGACAGGCGACCAGAAGCTCGGGGTCACCCTTACGGACTGAATGGAGGTGTTCCGCAAAGCGGTCACCCAATCTGCGTTTGGTCTCCCCAATGTAGAGGAGACCGCATCGTGAGCAGTGAATACAGTATACTAGGTTGCAAGAAGTACAAGTAAATCGCTGTTTCACCAGGAAGGGGTGTTTGGGGCCCTGGACAGTGGGAAGGGGGGAGGTATAAGGGCAGGTGTTGCATTTCCTGCGCCTGCACGGGAAGGTGCCAGGGGAAGGGGTGCTGGGGGTGATAGAGGAGTGGACTAGGGTGTCTCGGAGGGAGCGGTCCCTACGGAATGCTGAAAGGGGAGGTGAGGGGAAGATGCGTTTGGTGGTGGGATCACGTTGGAAATGGCGGAGGGTGATGCGTTGAATGTGGAGGCTGGTGGAGTGAAAGGTGAGGACAAGGGGAACTCTATCGTGGTTCCGGGAGGGAGGGGCAGGGGTGAGGCCAGAAGTGCGGGAGAGAGAACAAACGCGGTCGAGGGCCGTGTCAACCACGGTAGAGGGGAATTCTCGGTTGAGGAAAAAGGAAGACATGTCGGAAGCACTGGTATGGAAGGTGGCATCTTCGGAGCAGATGCGGTGGAGACGGAGAAACTGGGAGAATGGAATAGAGTCCTTACAGGAGGCGGGGTGGGAGGAAGTGTAGTCCAGGTAGCTGTTGGAGTCAGTGGGCTTGTAGTGAATGTTGGTCAATAACCTATCCCCAGAGATGGAGACGGAGAAGTCGAGGAAGGGAAGAGTCGGAGATGGACCATATGAAGGTGAGCGAAGGGTGGAAATTGGAGGCAAAGTGAATGAAATTGTCTAGTTCAGGGCGAGAGCAGGAAATGGCACCGATAGTCATCAATGTACTGGAAAAAGAAGTGAGGGAGGGAACCTGAGTAGGACTGGAACAAAGAATGTTCCACATATCCCATGAACAGGCAGGCATAGCTAGGGCCCATGCGGGTTCCGATAGCAACACCTTTAATTTGGAGGAAGTGAGTGGAGTCAAAGGAGAAGTTGTTCAATGTGAGAACAAGTTCAGCCAGGCGGAGGAGGGTGATGGTGGATAGGGACTAGTTGGGCCTCTATTCAAGGAAGAAACAGAGCGCCCGAAGGCCGTCCTTGTGGGGGATGGAGGTGTAGAGGGATTGGACGTCCATAGTGAAAAGGAGACGGTTGGGGCCAGGAAACTGGAAACTGTTAAAGTGACGGAGGGCATCGGAAGAGTCGCGAATGTAGTTGGGAAGAGACTGGACAAGGGGAGAAAAAAGAGTCGAGATAGGAAGAGAGAAGTTCCGTGGGGCAAGAACAGGCTGAAATGATGGGTTTACCAGGGTAGTCCTGTTTGTGGATCTTGGGAAGGAGGTAGAAGCGGGCTGTGCGGGGTTGGGGGACTATGAGGTTGGTGGCCGCCGGGGAAAGATCTCCAGAGGAGATGAGGTCAGTGACACACTTGGAAACAATGGCTTGATGTTTGTTAGTGGGGTCACGGTCCAGGAGGAGGTGTTGGAGAGTTGGCGTTCAGCTTCCGCACGGTAGAGGTCGGTTCGCCAAACAACAACAGCACCACCCTTATCAGCAGGTTTAATAATGTTAGGGTTGGATCGGAGAGAACGGAGTGCTGCAAGTTCAGAGGGAGGTAGGTTGGAGTGAGTGAGGGGAGCAGAGAAATGGAGACGGCCGATGTCACGTCGGCAGTTAGCAATGAAAAGATCTAGAGAGGGTAGAAGGCCAGAGGGAGGGGTCCAGGTAGAACGAGAATTTAGAAAGCGGGAGAAAGGATCAGCCGTGCGGGGGGAAGACTCCTGGCCAGAGAAGTGGGCATGGAGATGAAGGCGACGGAAGAAGAGCTCGGCATCGTGCCGAGCTCGAAATTCATTCAGATGGGGGCGTAAAGGGATGAAGCTCAGGCCTTTGCTGAGGACTGATCGTTCGAGGTCAGAGAGTGGATGGTCAGAGGGGATAGTGAAAACACGGCAGGGGGTGAGACTGGAAGAAGGGATGGGATCAGAGGAAAGTAACGGGGAAGAAGGTTCTGGAGGGGCGTTGGTGTCCACGAGTTGATGAAGCTTGCGATCCTTGACATCAGAAAGGAAGAAAAAAAGTTTTTTGTTGATGCGTCGGATGAGTCGAAGGATGAAATGGAACTGTGGACCCGGACAGCTTTGAGATAGAGTGCGTCGGTGCTGCTGAAGAGAGAGGTCGAGGTTGTTCATGTGGCGCCGCATGGCGTTGAGTGTGGATCTCAAGATGCGGCGAGAGCAGTAGTTCGAGGAATGATGAATATCGAGGAGATATTTGTAATCCTGGGTGGATCCGAAACATGAAGGGTGGACGTTCAGTTGGAATCCACGTGGAATAACTCTGAATAACTTTACCCATAGCGACACCTTTTGATTTGGAGGAAATGAGTGGAATCAAAGGAGAAGTTGTTCAATGTGAGAACAAGTTCAGCCAGGCGGAGGAGGGTGCTGGTGGATGGGGACTGGTTTACCTGCTGTTTGAGTTAACATGAGGCAGCTTTCAATCAGAGCTCTGCTTCCATTGTTTTGCAGCACACTTTCAGTCTGAAGCAATATGTATTAATTTACCAAAATTTACCGAAGAGGTTTGCAGAATTATGGAGTTGCTGCTAGATTCTGATGACTTGCCTTTCTTGAAAAGGATTTGCACTGGTTTCTTTTCCAGATCTAGCTAATGTACATCCTTGCAAGTGCAAAGCTACCAATGCCAATGGTTACTTTATATTATACTTGTGATAATGGTTTAGCTCCCAAGAGGATGCCAGCAATGCAGTGTAAAAGCAACCGAAACTGGTTTGACAGTCAAATCCCTTGCCAGGGCCAAATATAACATAACTGTGCTTTGCAGCGGTATGTAAATTGGGATTTCAGATAAGCTCGAGAAGATGCATGTAGTCAGAAAACTAATCTGCCTGATTTTGATAATTGTAAGATATAATGACTGAATCTATGGCAAAATTGTGATGTACAATTCACAGTTTGAAAATAATGCGCATTCAAGCACATTCTGTTCCAACAACTTTGCTTTAATATGATGTGGTGAGTTCTCATTACATTGGATACAATTAAGCAAAATTATGATTTCATTCTAATATTGGTAGACTGGGACCTAGATATGAAAAATTCCAGCAGTCCAACGGTTAAATTATTTTTATTCCTCCTTCAGCCATTTTTCTAACCCTGCTTTCATTTCTCCTGGGAATGTTGATTGCATGGTGGGGCATCGTTCCACAGGTGCAAGGTATCCTGTTGTACCTCGCCAAAGTGTCCATTCTCCATGCCTGAGTCTAGACAATTAATGGTGGGCTATTACAACTGAGCCCGATCCTGTCGTCAGCTGACCTCCACCTATACCATTCTGGCAGCGGTCGCTGGATAGCGGTCAGAAGCAGCAACCTAGTCAAATTTCTCTCTCTCCTTTTTCCTTTCCTCCCCCCCCCCCCCCCCAACCTTGGGCACCTCCACTGCTGCTCTGGATAAGATGGGTTAGCTCGGCAAAGGTGGGAATCAAGCCGAGTGCTTTGTACAGGAAACTCTTTTTTATCTGGCACCAACGGGACCGGCGTGGTGCCGGTTGATCAACAAGTCCGGATTACAGAGAGGTATACTTACCAAGGTACGAGAGCCCCGTACACGGCCACAGGTGCAGGAACCCCGGTTACACGCCCACAGATCCAGGAACCCCGGTTACACGGCCACTAATATATAGTAAAACTTACCTGAACCTACTCCGGAATTTTGCCGGTTAAGAGAGATTTCTGAATATTTAGGTGCCGGTTAAAAGCGTTTCCTGTAGTTTGTCTGGCTCAGATGCCAGGTGAGACATTGAGCAGCTCTCTCTTTTTTCTAATAAGTAAGTTTGCAATCAGTAAGTTTGCAACCTATTGATGGGAACTCTGGGCAGGTTTGTTTTATAGTAGTAATGTTCAATAAAGGAATAAATTCTATTGTGTTACTTGCTACTACAGTGACTTTTTAGTGAGTGCACTATGTGCTAATAAATGCATGCTAATTGCTCCCAACGTTTCCTAGATCAAGTAATGATGCAATTAATTTCTTTCTTAAGCCTCTGAGTGCTTCATTTCTTTTGTAGCTTTCAAATAATACGCCTAGAGCAAGACTAGAGGTTACAGGATTTTTTCCCACAGAATAGTGGGTACATGAAATAGACTCCCAGCTAAAGTAGTTAATGCTGTGTTGATCAAATCTTTAAAACATTTAGTTACAGAATGGGATTGATGAAATTACGTAGAGTTAGAGTTGATTAAATGTTGTGTGGAATATGATGGTTCCTGAACTGTGACACCATGAGACTATGCCTAGGAAGCCAACTGATCAAGGAATGGATTGGCTGGTGTCTACAATAGAACAAATTGTACATGATCTGTGGAACAAATAGGTTTGATGGACTGAATGATTTGATTCATGCTTCCTTTATGTTCTTATGTGCAAATGTACTTAAGGTCTGAAGAGAATGTTACACCGAGTTGGCAACTGACCCAACAAGCTATAGTAAGGATCGGAATATAGATTGGAAAACCAATGGAGTGTGCAGATAAGAAGTTTAATGAATCAGTTCACTGGGAGGACTCGCCACAATGCATAGTGATGGGCATAGACAGTTTTGCATTGAATTCCCAAAAACTGTGGGGCGAAGCACATTAGTGGTAATTGAGACCAGTGCTAAGGACTGACGACTTGCTTTGGAGCTGCTCTTCGGAGACTGAGGAATGGGATTTTATTTGAAACATACTTTTAAGTGTTCCTGATTACAATTGTGGTTTCTAGCTGAGAAAGGGGGTTCTGGGGAGACAAAAAACTAAAAAGCACTCTGATATCAGTAGGTCTTAAGGTGATTCCTTGTATCGTAGCATAACTTATAACATGCATTGAAGGCTTGTAGTATAATAAGAAAAAAGGTTCCATTTGTTCTTGCGAGGAATGCTTGGTGTATGCTGTGGCCGTGAATGAGATTTTGGAACCCGCTAACGTTGCTTTCAACCTGGTGCCTCATGGCCTTCAAGAAACTGGAAGCTATGAGGTGCACCTTGGATTTTATCCAGTTTAATTCAGCTCTGTTTCATGAAAGAGTCAATTGGATACTTGTTGAACCTATCTTTCGCAAAATAGGAGAGGAACATGGAGTTAAAACCCAGGTGCATGCTCAGAAAATAGCTCGGCTAGTTTGGATACACGAGTACCAGAATAGATATCCATGGCTTAGAATTTGGATCACTCCAGAATCAGGGCAATTGATTCTACGGGAGACTCGATCATGATCGAGCTTAAATGCAATAACGAGGTTTTTCTGTTTGATTCTTACATCAGTGCAAATTATGCAGATTTTGGGCAGGTAAAGACATGAGGGCTCACCTACAATAGCAATCTGAGGTGCTGTTCCCAAAAAAAATCAAAAGAAAGAACTTGCTGATCATAACCTCAGGGCGTCCCAAAGTGCTTCACAGAAAATGAAGTACATTTTGAAGTGCAGTCACTGTTGTAATGTAGGGAAATGCAGCAAACAATTTTTTTATTTGTTTTTATGGGATCTGGGCGTCGCTGGCAAGGCCAGCGTTTATTGCCCATCCCTAACTGCCCTTGAGAAGGTGATGGTGAGGAGCCGCCGCCTTGAACCGCTGCAGTCCGTGAGGTGAAGGTACTCCCACAGTTCTGTTGGGGAGGGACTTCCAGAACTTTGACCCAGCGACGATGAAGGATCGGCGATATACTTCTAAGTCAGGATGGTGTGTGACTTGGAGGGGAACTTGGAGGTGGTGGTGTTCCCATGCGCCTGCTGCCCTTGTCCTTCTAGGTGGAAGAGGTTGTGGGTTTGGGAGGTGCTGCTGAAGAAGCCTTGACGAGTTGCTGCAGTGCATCTTGTAGATGGTACAAACTGCAGCCACGGTACGCCAGTGGTGGAGGGAGTGAATGTTTAAGGTGGTGGATGGGGTGCCAATCAAGCGGGCTGCATTGTCCTGGATGGTGTCGAGCTTCTTGTGTTGTTGGAGCTGCACTCATCCAGGCAGGTGGAGAGTATTCCATTACACTCCTGACTTGTGCCTTGTAGATGGTGGAAAGGCTTTGGGGAGTCAGGAGGTGAGACACTCGCTGCAGAATGCCCAGCCTCTGACCTGCGCTTGTTGCTCTGGTAGCGTTCTTTCTGAACATCGGGGCCATTAAAACATTCCGTTGGATGCTGAGCTCAGTTGTAAGGTACTGGAGGGTTGAACTTCAACGGGTCACAGCCTAGTTTTGTCCTTGACTTTTTTTCTATTTTTGTTAATTTTCCTTCCCACTTTTCTCAGTCAATATTTGTTCCTTCTCCTCCTGAAACTGTTGAATTCTTGCTGAGGTACAGTTCCATGGATGCATTTCGGCACCTCGCTCAAGTAGCCTTAACCGTAGAGTTCAGCTATTCAAATGTGAGAGACGCCAGTGCCAGTCTTGTCCTCACCAACGTCTACACACACATGCTTCTAGCAGAGGGAGCACTGTATAGCAATGAGAGTGGGAACCCTGGCTGCTTTTTTTTTTTGGCACCTCTCTATCCCAGGTGCAATGAGCCCAATTGCAGTGCCTTGACTGCTGCCTTTGTTCGGCTCAACTAATTCCACATAGACTGAAAATGTTCTGTACGAGTCGGCTACCTATTCCATAAACTCTGAGCCATTATGAAGAACTCTTTTTTTCCTTTTTTCTTGTATCTTTATTCTTTAGTTAGGGATCAATTGCAGTACTGGTACTTATTTTAGAAACTGGTAGATTTATATAAAAAATATAGACATTTCAGCACAGCAGGGCCTATCTACAGTAATTTAGTTTCCCGATTCTTTCCCCATTCTCCAATATTTTTCTTCAAATGTTTATTTAATTCCTTCTTGGATGGCGTGAGCGACTCCACTCGAACAGCCACTTATGGTGCTTAATGCATTCCGTATTCTAATAACGCTTATGTGTGATAGTTAATAAACACGAGAACATAAGAAGTAGGAGCAGGAGTAGGTCATTTGACCCCTCGAGCCTGTTCTGCCATTCAATAAGATCATGGCAGATCTGATCTTGACCTCGCCTCCGCTCCCCATAACCCTCGACTCCCTTACCTTTCAACACTCTGTCTATATCCACCTTAAATATATTCAATGACCCAGCCTCCACAGCTCTCTGGGGAAGAGAATTCCAAAGATTCACCACCCTCAGAGAAGAAATTCCTCCTCATCGCCGATTTAAAAGGGTGCCCCCTTATTCTGAAATTATGCCCCCTAGTTCTAGATTCCCCCACGAGGGGAAACACCCTCTCTGCATCTACCCTGTCAAGATTAGATCTGCACAGAAGTATGCCGTATGTAAACTTGCAAATGTTTATGCAGTACATGGGTAGGGCAAAACATTAGGATTATTAACAATCATTTATATTAAATTTGGCTGGTGAATTCTTTCAAGACCAAAATAGAAATCTATGATTTTTAATAAATACTAGAAGGATTTGGAGCTGAGAGATTTATTTTATTGTGGGTTAACTAACTTAACTCTACCTCACCAGCACCTCTCACTGCATCTGATTTATCGTGCTGCTTGTCTGACATCCAGTATTGGGTGAGCGGGAAGACCGAAGCCACAACGCCACAAACTCCGCTCCCTAGCTACCGATTCCATTCCCCCACCCCTGGCCACTCTCTGAGGCTGAACCAGACTGTTTGCAATCTCAGCATTCTATTTGACCCTGAGCTGAGCCTCCGCCCCCATATCCTCCTCTTCACCAAAAACCCCTACTTCCACTTCTGTGATACTGCCCGTCTCCACCCCTGCTTCACCCCATCTGCTGCTGAAACTTTGTTACCTCCAGACTCGACTATTCCAACGCTCTCCTGGCTGACCCTCCATCTTCCATCCTCCATAAACTTCAGTTCATCCAAAGGTCTGTCGTCTACATCCAGAGTAGCCCAGGACCCCTCTGCTTGCTACACCCTTGCGACCCTCTACATTGGTTCTTGGTCCAGAAATGCCTTAAATTTAAAATTCTCATCCTTATGTTCAAATCCTTGCATTTCCTTACCCCTCCCGATCTCTGTAACCTCCTCCAGTCCTACAGCCCTCCGCGAGCTCTGCATTTCTCCAATTCTGGGCTCTTGTGCATTCCCGATTTCCCTTGGCCCCCCATTGGCAGCCGTGCCTTCAACTGTCTAGGCCCTAAGCTCTGGAATTGCCTCTCCACCGCTACCCCTCTCTCCTTTAAGACGCTCCTTAAAACCTACCCCTCTGACCAAGCATTTGGTCACTTGTCCTAATATTTCCTTATGTGGCTCGGTGTCGGATTTTGTCTGTAACGCTCCTGTGAAGCGCCTTGCTATGTTTTACTACGTTTAAGGCGCTATATAAATGCAAGTTGTTCATGATCGTGGTAAATGTTCATCCATTGTTGCCAACAGTCATTTTTAGTTCTGGGTGTTCAGGTGTTGTACAACAATTTCACAGGCCACATTCAATCCATATAAAACTATCTCGCATATATCCTTAACAAAGATGGTTAAATACAGTCTTAGCTTAGTTGAACGTGATAAGGGAGTAGAAGTGATTTTAATCAATATTCTTGATTCTACCACTGAATTCTGTCGTCAAATTAATGTATGGTTTGCTGCCACGTAATGTTCAGGATCTTAAAATGAAATATTAGAATTAAAATTTATTTCAGGTGGGGGGGTGTGCGGAAGAGGAGTAATCTGCATTTTTGTTTTTGTTGGCGGAGGAGGTAATGTTAAAACTGCATACTGTGTGTGTTTTAGTATTTGATGCTGTTTCTTTGCGAACTAGCACGCACTTCCTGTAACATTCTGAACCCATTCAGTCAATCTTTTTTCCCCCAGTCATAATTAATTTAGAATCATATAATTTGACAACGCAGGAGACCAGTTAGCCCATTGTGTCTCTACTAGCTCACTGAAAGAGTTATGCACTTAGTCCAATTCCTCTGCCCATACCCACTAAAAAAATTATTTTTCAGCTATATATCCACATCTCTTGGTGGCTATTGTGGATTCTGCTTCACCGCTGTTTCCAATAGAGCATTCTATTTCCCAACAGCCTTCTGCTAACCATTCCCTTTGTTCAGCCCAAATTTATTCTAACCTCAGTAGATTTGCACGGCAAACTTATTCTTCCACAACTAGTTGGGTCACTCTTCCTGCATGATTGATTCCCGGCCCTGACTCAATCTTTCTGTCGCACACTAGAACATAAAGACGTTCTAAGTGGGTTGGGTTAAGACAGAATTCATATGGATAAAGTTGAGGAATAGGAACGGAAATGGTACAATGCTAGGGGTACATTACAGCTCTTGAAGGAAGAGAAGGACGAATTGAGTAATTATTGACCACTTAATTGAATTCTGGGCAATCCATAATTCAAGATCAAATTTGGGAGCTTTGAGGGATGTTTGGGATCCTAGGAGCAGGATAGTACTATAAATAGTAAACTGGTAGTCAAAGGAAATCTGGGGTCGATTAAGAGATCTTGTGGAGGCAGAGAGCATGGCTGAGGTATGTAATGCGTACTTTGCATCTGTCTTCACTAGAGAATGTAACAGCCAATGTAGCAGTAAAGGAGGAGGTAATAGCGATATTGGATAGGATAAAAATAGATCAAGAGGAGGTGCTTAAAAGGTTGGCAGTACTCAAAGTAGAAAAATCATCTGGTCCAAATGGGGTGCATCCTAGGTTATTGAGCGAAGTAAGGGTGGAAATTGCAGAGGCTCTGGCCACAATATTCCAATCCGCCTTGGATATAGGGGTGGTACCAGAGAACTGGACAATTGCAAATGCTACACCCCTGTTCAAAAAAGGGGAGAGGGATAAACATGGCAATTCTCGAGGGCAATTAGGGATGGGCAATAAATGCTTGCCAGCGATGCCCACATCCCATAAACGAAGTTTATAAAAAAAAAAAAAAAAAAAAAAAAATTACAGGCCAGTCAGCCAAATGTCAGTAGTGGGGAAACTTAAGACAATAATCTAGGACAAAATTAATTGGCACTTCGAAAGTATGGGCTGATAAACGAAATTCAGCACGGATTTGTTATAGGTAAATCATGTTTGACTATCTTGATTGAATTCTTTGATTAAGTAATGGAGAGGGTTGATGAGGGAAGTGTGGTTGATGTGTATATGGACTTTCAATAGGCACTTGATAAAGTACCAAATAATAGACTTGTTCGCAAAATTAAAGCCCATGGGATTAAAGGGACATTTGGTAGTGTGGATAGAAAATTAGCTAATGGACCGAAAGCAGCGAGTAGTGGGAATGGTTGCTTTTCAGACTGGACAGAAGTATACAGTGGTGATGCCCAGGGTCAGTATTGGGACCATTGGGCCACACATTTAAATAAACAGGTCGCGCTCCCTTGGCAAACTGAAACTTCATGCCGGGGTTGCTGACTTGAGATGGGTGTAACCGCAGCCGTGTGATTGGCAGGCCTGTCCAGCCACTGACGTGCATTTGCAGGCTTTCTCAACCAGGGTTCCCCGGCCAATCAATGCAAAGAGAAGACTTTCATCTGCCCCAAAAATGGCCCCTGATGTCAAGAATTTCCTCGTTCTCAGCCTGGTTTATGCAAAGCAGCCAGTATACCTGCATTAACCAGTCAAACAAGCCATTAGCCAGAGGATCCAAGCATGGGTGTTAGCCAAAAATGCAAGCATTACCAGAAAATCAGTCCTCCTTTACAAGGGACCCGATTGGCCCTTTAAAAAAAAAAAAACTGTTGTGCCAGTGATGTCAATGATTCTGCAGTACTTACCCCAAATATAACTGCTAACCTTTGTTTATGGCTCAAATGTTTCGGATCAGCTGTTTGATTTGACGCCAGTTTTTGAGCCATTCACTCAATCTCTCCTCATAGGACAACCCTCATCCCAGGAATCTTTGTTGTACCACCTCTGAGGCAAGTATATCCTTTTACCCTGCAAATTAGTTTCAAATCTAAAAATCTATCGATCTCAGCCTTGAATATACTCAACAACTGAGCATCCATAGCCCTCTGGGGTAGAGAATTCCAAAGATTCACCGCCCTCTGAGTGAAGAAATTCCTCCTCATCTCAGTACTAAATGGCCAACCCCTTATCCTGAAACTGTGACCCTTAGTTCTAGATTCTCCAGCCAGGGGAAACAATCTCTCGGCATCTACCCTGTCAATCCCCCTCAGAATCTTGTATGTATTCATGAGAACACCTCTCATTCTTCTAAACTCCAGATAGTATAGGCCCAATCTACTTCATATCTCCTCAACCCTCTCATCCCAGGAATTAATCCAGTGAACCTTTGTTGTACTGTCTCTGAGGCAAGTATATCCTTCCTCAGATAAGGAGACCAAAACTCTGCACAGTACTCCAGATATGGTGTCACCAAAGCCCTGTACAATCATAGTAAGACTTCCTTACTCTTAAGAGCAGGGATTAATATTGTGGAGAATGTTTGAGAGCAAAACATTAGAAGCGAAATTCGTAAATTAACATCTTTATGTCGCCATACTAGTAAACATTTCCAAGTCCGTCTGATTGGTTCTGTCCAGGAAGAAAGATAAACATAAGAACATAAGAAATAGGAGCAGGAGTAGGCCAATCAGCCCCTCGAGCCTGCTCCGCCATTCAATAAGATCATGGCTGATCTGATCCTAACCGCCAATCTACTATCACCGAACCATCTCCTGAATCTAACAGAATTAGACACGAAATAGGAGCAGGATCAGGCTACACGGCCCCTGGGCCCGCTCCGCTACCCACAGGGCCATGTCCGATCCGAACCTAGACTCTTGTCCAAATTCCTGCCCACTCCCCATAACCCTTAATTCCCTTTACTTCTAGGAAACTGTCTATATTTCTGTTTTAAATTTATGTAATGATGTAGCTTCTACAGCTTTTTGGGGCAGCATATTCCATGGACCTACCACCCTCTGAGTGAAGTAGTTCCTCCTCATCTCAGTTTTGAAAGAGCAGCCCCTTATTCTAAGACTATGCCCCCTAGTTCTAGTTTCTCCCATCATCGGGAACATCCTCCCCGCATCCACCCGATCCAACCCCTTCACAAATGTTATGTTCTTATGTTCTAACATTCAAAGACTGGTGTGGGAGAAATGGGTTTTGCTTCCTGGGACACTGGCATCAGTACTGGGACAGGAGAGAGCTGTTCCGTTGGGACGGACTTCACTTGGCCAGTGCTGGGACTAGAGTCCTGGCGAATCGAATAACTAGGGCTGTAAAGAGGGCTTTAAACTAATTAGTGGGGGGGAGGTTTTAAGAGAGCGAAAAATAAAAATGACCGGAGAAGGCAATAGAGCAAGGTAGCAGTGGGGGAATTAAAAACCAGAGCGTGTCAGGAAGGGACAGAATGTATGATGATAAAGGTAAAGTAGTAAAAGGGGTAAAAGCAGCAATAAATTGTCAGAAAACATATTTGAAAGTTCTTTATCTGAATGCACGCAGCATTCGTAATAAAATTAACGAGTTGACGGTACAAATAACTACACATGGGTATGATCTGGTGGCCATTACGGAAACATGGCTATAAGATAATCATGACTGGGAACTAAACATACAAGGGTATTTGACAATTAGGAAGGACAGACAGGAAGGAAAGGGAGGTGGGGTTGCTATGATAATCAAGGATGGAATCACTGCAATAGTCAGAAATGATATTGGGTCAAAGGATCAGGATAGTGAAATAGTTTGGGTGGAGATAAGGAATAATAAGGAGAAAAAGTCACTAGTGGGCGTAGTCTATAGGCCTCCTAACAATTGCAACTCTGTTGGTCGGAGTATAAATCAGGAAATAGTTGGGGCTTGTAATAAGGGAACAGCTATAATCATGGGGGATTTTATCTTTCATATTGACTGGACTAATCAAATTGGGCATGGCAGCCTTGAGAAAGAGTTCATAGAGTGTATTAGGGACGGGTTCCTTGAGCAGTATGTAACTGAACCAACCAGGGGGCAGGCAATCTTAGATCTGGCCCTGTGTAATGAGACAGGATTAATAAAAAAATGTCCTAGTAAAGGATCCCCTTGGAATGAGTGACCATAATATGGTTGAATTCCAAATTCAGTTTGAGGATGAGAGAGTTGGATGTCAAACCAGCGTACTGAGCTTAAATAAAGGAGACTATGAAGGTATGAGAGTAGAATTGACTAAAGTGGACTGGGAAAACAGATTGAAGTGTAAGACGGTACAAGAGCAGTGGTCTACATTCAAGGAGATATTTCACATCTTTCAAGATAAGTATATTCCACTGAGGAAAAAGGGGAATAAAAGAAAAGACCGCCATCCGTGGCTTAGTAAAGTAATAAAGGATGATATCCGACTGAAAACAAGGGCATATAAAGTAGCCAAATCTAGTGGAAGGATAGAAGATTGGGAAGCATTTAAAAGCCAGCAAACAATAACTAAAAGATTAATTAAGAAAGGGAAGATAGATTATGAAAGTAAACTAGCAAAAAATATAAAAACAGATAGCAAGAGTTTCTACAGCTACATAAAAAGAAAAAGGGTGGCTAAAGTGAACGTTGGTCCCTTAGAGGATGGGACCGGGAAACTAGTGGTGGGGAACATGGAGATGGCAAAGACGCTGAACAAATATTTTGTATCAGTCTTTACAGTAGAGGACACTAAAAATATACCAACACTGGACATGGGGGGGGGGGCTGGGGGGGAGCTAAACACGATTAAAATCACTAAGGAGATGGTACTCAAGTAAAATAATGGGACTTAAGGCGAATAAATCCCCCGGACCTGATGGCCTACATCCTAGGGTCTTGAGAGAAGTGGCGGTAGGGATTGTGGATGCATTGGTGATTATTTTCCAGAACTCCCTGGACTCAGGAAAGGTCCCGGCAGATTGGAAAACTGCTAATGTAACACCCTTATTTAAGAAGGGAAGTAGACAAAAAGCTGGAAACTATGGACCAGTTAGCCTAACATCTGTGGTTGGCAAAATGTTGGAGTCCATTATTAAGGAAACAGTAACAGAGCATTTGGATAAACATAATTTAATAGGACAGAGTCAGCATGGTTTTATGAAGGGGAAGTCATGTTTGACAAATTTGCTCGAATTCTTTGAGGATGTAACATACAGGGTGGATAAAGGGGAACCAGTGGATGTAGTGTATTTGGACTTCCAAAAGGCATTTGACAAGGTTCCACACAAAAGATTACTGATCAAGATAAGAAATCATGGGATTGGGGGTAATATACTGGCATGGGTGGAAGATTGGCTATCTAACAGAAAACAGAGAGTTGGGATAAATGGTTCGTTCTCGGGCTGGCAATCAGTAACTGGTGGTGTTCCGCAGGGGTCAGTGCTGGGACCCCAACTCTTTACAATCTATATTAACGATTTGGAGGAAGGGACCAAGTGCAACATATGCAAGTTTGCCGACGATACAAAGATGGGAGGGAAAGCAGTGAGTGAGGAGGACATAAAAAAACCTGCAAAAGGACATAGACAGGCTAAGTGAGTGGGCAGAGATTTGGCAGATGCAATATAATGTTGGAAAGTGTGAGGTTATGCACTTTGGCAGAAAAAATCAAAGAGCAAGTTATTATCTAAATGGAGAGAAACTGCAAAGTGCTGCAGTACAAAGGGATCTGGGGGTCCTGGTGCATGAAACACAAAAAGTTAGTATGCAGGTGATCAGGAAGGCCAATGGAATCTTGGCTTTTATTGCGAGGGGGATGGAATATAAAAACAGGGAAGTCTTGCTGCAGTTATACAGGGTACTGGTGAGGCCACACCTGGAATACTGCGTGCAGTTTTGGTTTCCATATTTAAGAAAAGATATACTATAGCACTTTATATTTGTTGGGTGTCTGGTTGCATTGTGAATAATATTCTAATTACTTATGTGGACGTCCAGCATGTCCACACCATAGGAAAGCTGCTGCTTGTGCAGCCATTGCTATAGTGACTTGAGGGATGGGCTAATACGTTGAAAACTTTAAAATTAATGTAAATTGCATGAATAGATGTGCCTCTTTCAGCTCACCTTGGGCTTTTGGATTGTTTGTTGATGCACAACCGTGTAACTGGGTGACGTTTCTGTACTGTTAATGCATTATTATGTAGTTCTTTTATATCCCAGTCATTTCTGACGAGTATTTTTTACTAAATGGAGATTGTACATGTTTGTAAAAGCTTTTGGAGAGGGTGCAGCAGAGATTTACTCGAATGTTGCCAGTTATGTGGATAGACTGGAGAAGCTGGGGTTGTTCTCCTTGGAGCAGAGAAGGTTAAGAGGAGATTTGATAGAGGTGTTCAAACTCATGAAGGGTTTTGATAGAGTAAATAAGGAGAAACTGTTTCCAGTGGCAGAAGGGTCAGTAACCAGAGGACACAGATTTAAGGTGATTGGCAAAAGTACCAGAGTGGTTAGCACTGTTGCCTCACAGCGCCAGAGACCCGGGTTCGAATCCGGCCTCGGGTGACTGTCTGTGTGGAGTTTGCACATTCTCCCCGTGTTTGCGTGGGTTTCCTCCGGGTGCTCCGGTTTCCTCCCACAGTCCAAAGATGTGCGGGTTAGGTTGATTGGCTATGATAAATTGACCATTAGTGTTAGGGGGATTAAATACGTGGGGTTACGGGGATCGGGTGGGATATGTGTTGGTGCAGGCTCGATGGGCCGAAATGGCCTCTATCTGCACTGTGGGGTTTCTGTGATTCTGTGTGATTCAACATGAGATGAAAAAAATTACACAGCGAGTAGTTGTGATCTATAATGCACTGCTTGAAAGGGTAGTGGAAGCGGAGTCAATACAGGTAGACTACCTTTTATTCGAACTTCCGAAAACCGAAACCCTGTAAAAACCGAAGGTTTTTTCGTTCAGCGTAAGTCGTGCGCACGACCCCCCGCGGACCCACCCCCGCCAACCCACCTTCCGAAATTTTCCGAAAACCGAAACACGGCTGGTCCCGAGGTTTTCGGATAAAGGATAGTCTACCTGTAGTAACTTTCAAAAGGGAATATTTGAGGGGAGAAATAATTGCTGTGCTGTGGGGGTAAAAACAGGTGTGAGACTAATTGGGTAGCTCTAACAGAGTCGGCACAGGTACGATGGGCCGTATTGCTGCCTCCTGTGCTGCATCGTTCCAGGAGTAGGCTATGATGTCGGACCACTTCAAGTGCAAGTCATGTTTGACAAATTTGGTTGGAGGTTTTTTGGAAGGAGTGACTGATTTTTATAATTCTTGTGAAGGTGAAAGTTCTAAATTATCTGAAGTTGAGGCTTTTGGTGTTTTGAACTTGAGATCTCTTCTATCTTTGTTCCTTTGCAATAAATTGTAAACCCATTTTCCTTTTTACAACTTATTTAGAAATAAATATTGTAGTTGGGAAAATGTTATGAAATTGTAACACTTAAAAACAGCAACGAAGCTTATAGTGTAAACCCTGTACTAAAACCTGTATTTACTGCAGCTTTGAAGTATGTCTCGTAACTTAAGTCAAGAGAAAGGCATGGTTCAGTGTTAATGTAATTCTCATATGTTACTGTTTTATAAGGGAAAACAGTAGCATATGAGACTTTGACCAAATGGAACAGATACTTTGAAAGATATCAGGAATAATTTTTTTTTTCCTTTTTCCCGGAAGTTCCTATTGACCATTCAGATTTGGTTGCTGACCTTCTGAAAGAACTTTCCAATCACAACGAGCGAGTGGAAGAGCGGAAGGCAGCGTTGCTGGAACTCTTAAAGATAACAAGAGAGGATACCCTGGGGGTGTGGGATGAGCACTTCAAGACGATTCTGCTTTTGCTTCTAGAGACCCTCGGAGACAAGGATGTAAGTAATTCATCACAACCCACAATGGATGGAAATGCTGCATTTACCTAAGGAACAAAATGGTAGTTTACAATAGCAGACAGTACTGCTTACTAAGTAGCTTGTTCAAAATAAGTAAAGACTTCCAGTTTACCAGAATCGGACTAAACCAGCCACAGAGATGCCAACCTTCCATATTTAATATAGAAACTCTTGAGGTTTTCAGTAAAATGTTTCTTTAGTTTATCCCAGTTTCCAAAACTCTCGCCTCACCTCAGAATAAACTTGGTTCATCCTTGGGTTAGTTGAGGATAGACTTAAGACAAATAATGTAAATATTTAAGCCCAGTGTACATTTTTTTTGTTCCTCATCACTTTCATATTTGTCTCCAAAGCTTGCAATTACATTTTTTTTTAAAGAATCCTTCAAAATTTGATAACTTAGTGGATAGATGGTCCAGCTTCCCACTGGAATATTTAAATCAATCAGGAGCATGGGATTTTTGGATTACATGATGGGTAAACTCAGAACTGGAGCAGAAGTCACGGGTTTCCCATTTATTTTCTGCTGATTAGGTGTTTTTCTTGTGGAAACTTTCCCCCTGGAAGTAGCTTAGTGAACATCAAAGAGGAGGAAAATCTGGTGTCGCCACCCGCCTTTGATGGCCTCTCGGTATTTAGGACGTGGCGCCTGAGGTTTTCTTGAGACACTATTGGCTGTTTCTTTCCTCCCAGCATCACCACCAACGGCATGGGTTTCCATTGAAGACATGAAAAGCTTGAAAGCCCATGGCTGTGGCCTGCTGTGATAGAGAAACTCCATGAATTCAGAGCCTTCTGTTCTGAAAGCGACAGGAAGTGAGCCACAGCTATCATTGGGCAAAGAACAGGGAAATGGAATTAAGTATCAATCATAGGAGATGTGGCCCTGGTGTAAACCAGGGAGTCTCTAATAATATTGCAATAATGTGTTGTCCGGGGGAAGGGTGAGTGGCCTGGGGATTAGCATAAAGACTTTTATAGTGTTATTTTCAGTACGTTGACATTTTCAGTGTTAACAACTCTGCACTCATTCAGGCAATTTGAAATACAGTGCGATCCTGTTTACATGCAAGTTATTGAAACAAGGCAAAAGGGTGTTAAAAACCAGACTTGCATGTAATGCCTATAATAGCATTTACTTAATCAGCAGCAAAATTGGGAATTAGAAAAGGTTTGGCCCATCAGAATTACAGGTAGATTTGATTGTACTATTATAAAGTAGTTCACTAATCTGATCAGTTGTGCAGCTGTTGCAAAAAAAACTTGCTGGACATTTAACAATTTGAATCCCATGGCAACAACATTTCTTGCAGGTATGTGTTGCCATGAGTTCTCTCGGGGAGGGAGGGTGGAAATGACTTGGAGCCCTTTTCATAAAATTTAATGCATTAGTTCTTCACCCATTAATTAGGCCATGTGCACAGTTGCACCCTGGCGTAAACAGAAACTTAATGTCAGGGTAGCACAGGAAATAATTAGACCTGACCCTGTTCCAAGCCCCTTATGGGGACAGAACATCTATTCATGGTGCAAAAAGCTATAAATACATTTTGACTTAACTTAATGCACAGGTAACATTTACAAGGCAAATGCTACTTTTGAGTGGTCAGATTTGCAGCTAGAAAACATTGTAATAAATCCATTACTGCTCACCAGGAAATTACCTCACCTAAATGTTACTTTTAATTTTCTCGTGCCCCTGCTTCAGAGGATTATTCTCTGACCTCTCGCCAGTGACTGTTGCATATATTCTCTATACTGCTGTTGATGAGGAAGTAGTCCTTGACCTGAACTGCAACTGTCTGAGGAAAGGAAGTATATTAAAAAAAACAGTAAGGCTGCAATTCATAAATATATTTACAAATCCATTTTCTCCCCCCTCAAGCACTCCATTAGAGCATTAGCCTTAAGAGTTCTACGGGAAATCCTGCGAAACCAACCAGCAAGGTTTAAAAACTACGCAGAACTAACTATTATGAAAACATTAGAAGCGCACAAAGATTCCCACAAAGAGGTAAGTGCAGTTTCGATATCTGAAGTGTTTTTTTTAAAACAAAGACACTGACTTTTTACTGATGCAACAAACTTTTTGCAGATGCTGGAAATCTGAAATAAAAACAAAATGCTGGAAACACTCAGCAGGTCAGGCAGCATCTGTAGAGAAAGAAACAAAGTTAACGTTTCGGGTCGATGACCTTTTTGCAGAATTTGTTTTGTTTTAAGTTAAATTCAAAACTAGATTTGTAAGGCCAATAGAGATGAATACTGCTTTCTAATATTTAAATATATTGTCAGAAGGCAGTCCATTAGAGAAAGCAGACCAGTCTGTTTGGGTAAGTGCAATGACAGTTCACCTACTCTGCTTCGGAAATCATTTTGTTTACCAAAGGCTAGGCTGTTGAGGTCCCCTGCAGAAGGCTAGCCATACTAATTCTAAACTACGGCTACAGTTAAACCATCACTGCCCTGACGTGCTTTAACACCCCATTGCATCCACAATGAATATGCCATTTGCATTTATTCTAGACTCCAAAACTGCATACATTTTTTTTTTAATGTTTAACTCCATGTGTGTATAATGTATATAGATATAGGGCTATGATTTAGATTAGTTATTGGAGTGTACTCACTTTTTAGATTATTTTAATTGTGTGCGTAAAGCTGAACCAGGTGGCAGTTCTGTCGTCACTGCTACTTTACTCTCGAGTCTTGTGTATAGTAGAATCTGTTAGCTTTTCAAAACAAGGTACGCTGGGGTGAATGGCTGCATGAAAATTCATGTAAACCCTTGCAATATTTTTAGTTTTTAGAATTACTTTGCTTTACTATCTGCAAATTAAAATACGAATCGGCAAACACATAAATGCTGCATATATTTCACTTCAGTGAGCACAATGTTCTCGTTTTTTATTCACTTTCATTAGCATTGTTGCATAACCGATGCAATCTTCTGTCGGTGTTATCTGAAGGTCGCAAGCAAGCTACCAGTTTTTCCCTGCATTCTTTCAAACCATGTGATGATTGTATTTATAATCCACAATTAACATCTAAGTAACTCTTGGGGCTCGATTTTTAACAGCTCTGAGAAGGCGGGTTTGGAGGCGTGTCAGCTGCTAAAATTGGGCAAAAAGGCTTCAGACACCCATCCCGCCCCCACGCGATTTTTGTGAGTGTTCAGCTGCTCCCAAACTGACCTGACTCCAACCGGTGGGACAGGTAGTTAAGAGCCTGTTAACTGCCTTGGTAATCCTATTTTGACAGAGGTTTCCCATTTTCGTGCCTCTGGCTCCTGTTTCCCGTCTTGTCAGAAACAGCCCTGCTGCAAGGAGACGAGTTGGTGGAGGACATGATCTGTCGTCGTTATTGGTGCAGAACTTTAAAAGCACTCCTGTAACGTGGCTGGCATTCAAATACAACAACTTTGTTGTTGGAGGTTTGGGAAAAGATTTTGAAAATCTACTGACCTTGTGACTGGTCAAGCTGACACACATCTGCTGTTTGAACTGATTGGGAATAATTTCAGGCCACTTTGAGTGTGCGCTGGCAAGTTTCTTGCCTCGACTGAAATCTATAACGACGGGTTGGGATCCATTTACATCCCCTCATCCCGGTCGCCTGATTCGGAGGAAGAGCAGCGCGGCTTAGTGCTGCCGGATGAACCAGTGGCTCAGCACCCAGCCTCCTTGGAGGACGGGGAGGAGGATGACGGAGAGTGACGCCTTGCGGGGCCGGATGTGACCAATCCAGCAGGCGACCACATTGCTGGCCGTCAGGCAAGGAATGCACTCATCCATGCCAGATTCACCTGAGCTTACACTTCAAACACAGGTGGCTGGCAGATGGAGATGAAGATAAGGTCAAGATTCTTAACACGCCATACATCATCTGTCCAATAAACGGTGCTTTCCGATCACTGTCACCACCATCATTGTGAATGGAATTAGCCCTGAGCCCTCACTGTGCAACTTCCATTTCCCAGAACACACAGACCAGAACCTCAACTGCTTGCCATCACTTTTGTTTAATGACATCACAACAGGAGGACACTCGATAATTTACAGCACAATAAAACACCCATGTGACTACCCTTGTGACTAATTGTGTGTAAACTTCCTCTTGCGCGTGCTTCTACATGTTGCTTCCCCTGTGGCTTCAGCAGATGTAGAGGCACCTTGCTCACTTTGATGCTGTGCCTACTTAGACACCTTTGGCGGGCGTCCTCTGGGTTTGGGAGCCTGGGAGAGCTCCTCCACAGTCTGCTCTTCCTGCAGCTGTGCAGGGGCTGAGACGACCATCTCAGTTTGGTGTGGAATCTGGGGCTCTGACCGAGGGCGCCGCAGTGGCATGGTCGTGTGAGCGCTTGGAGAGGAACCCACACTTCCTTGTTGCCTGCCACCAACATCCCTCTCATGGGTCAGCTGCACTTCAGTGCTAGCAAGTAGCTGGAGAGCACCTTGCTGCACATCAGGAGGACTGTGAGGACCCGTCTCTGTACCGGCAGTCCTCATAACAAGGATGCCCATGAAGCTCTGGTATCTCTACTCAATAGATGCCCATCTCTCCTCCATTGCAGACAATCTATTTTGAAGAGTCACCGTGTTTTCGTTCGTCTACATGTTGCCCCTTGGTGACATCATCCGAAAACACAGCGTTAGTTTCTGCATGTACGCTGACGACACCCAGCTCTACCTCGCTACCTCTTCTCTTGACCCTTCCATGGTGTCTAAATTGTCAGTCTGTTTGTCCGACACCCAGTTCTGGATGAGCAAAAATTTTCTCCAATTAAATATTGGGAAGACCGAAGCCATTGTTTTCGGTTCCCGCCACAAACTCCGTTCCCTAGCCACTGACTCCATCCCTCTCCTAACCTCTTTCTGAGGCTGAACCACACTGTTCGCAAACTTGGTGTCGTATTTGACCCTGAAATGAGCTTCCGACCACACATCTGCAGCATAACAAAGACCGCCTACATACACCTCCATAACATCGCCCGTCTCCGTCCTGCCTCAGCTCATCCGCTGCTGAAACCCTCATCCATGCCTTTGTTACCTCTAGACTTGACTATTCCAATGCACTCCGGGCTGGCCTCCCACATTCCACCCTATGTAAACTTGAGGTCATCCAAAACTCGGCTGCCCGTGTCCTAACTCGCACCAAGTTCCGTTCGCCCATCACCCCTGTGCTCGCTGACCTACATTGGCTCCCGGTTAAGCAGTGCCTTGATTTCAAAATTCTCATCCTTGTTTTCAAATCCCTCCATGGTCTCGCCCCTCCCTATCTCTGTAATCTCCTTCAGCCCCACAACCTCCCGAGATAGCCGCACTCCTCTAATTCTGCCCTCTTGAGCATCCCTGATTATAATCGCTCAACCTTTGGTGGTCGTGCCTTCTGTTGCCTAGGCCCTAAGCTCTGGAATTCCCTTCCTAAACCTCTCCGCCTCTCTACCTCTCTTTCCTCCTTTAAGACGCTCCTTAAAACCTACCTCTTTGACCAAGCTTTTGGTCACCTGCCCTAATTTATCCTTATGTGGCTCGGTGTCAAATTTGTTGTCTTAAAATACTCCTGTGCAGCGCCTTGGGACATCTTACTGCGTTAAAGGTGCTATATAAATACAAGTTGTTGTCTGGCGATTTATGTCCTTCGTGGCGGTTACCACCCTCTCCATGGCGGATGGAATATAAAAACAGGGAGGTATTGCTGCAGTTGTACAAGGTATTGGTGAGACCGCACCTGGAATACTGCATACAGTTTTGGTGTCCATACTTAAGAAAAGACATACTTGCTCTCGAGTCAGTACAAAGAAGGTTCACTCGGTTAATCCCGGGTGGTCATATGAGGAGAGGTTGAGTAGATTGGGACTCTACTCATTGGAGTTCAGAAGAATGAGAGGCGATCTTATTGAAACATACAAGATTGTGAAGGGGCTTGATCGGGTGGATGCGGTGAGGATGTTCCCAATGAAGGGTGAAACTAGAACTAGGGGGCATAATCTTAAAATAAGGGGCTGCTCTTTCAAAACTGAGATGAGGAGAAACTTCTTCACTCAGAGGGTGGTAGGTTTGTGGAATTTGCTGCCCCAGAAAGCTGTGGAAGCTACATCATTAAATAAATTTAAAACAGAAATAGATAGTTTCCTAGAAGTAAAGGGAATTAAGGGTTACGGGGAGCGGGCAGGAAATTGGACATGAGTCTAGGTTCGGAATGGTCATGGCCCTGTGGGTAGTGGAGTGGGCCCAGGGGCCGTGTAGCCTGGTTCTGCTCCTACTGTGTTCTAATTCTGTGTTAGATTTCAGGAGATGGTTTTATTCCTGTTCCTGGCTGGGGTGGAGATCGCCTTTACAGAAGGTAAGTACTGTAGAAAATATAGGGACAGAGTGATCTCCTGGAAGAATTTCGATCGCCTAGATGGGTCGGAGAGGAATTTCCCAGATTTTTTTCTCCCAAATTGGCCATTGGGTCTTTATCTGGTTTTTCGCCTCTCCCGGGAGATCACATGGGTTCGGGTGGATGCACAGTGATAGAAGATTTGAGGTTAGGATCAGTTCAGCCATGATCTTATTGAATGGTGGAGCAGGCTCGAGGGGCCGATTGGCCTACTCCTGCTCCTATTTCTTATGTTAACAGTCACACGCCATTGCCTCCACAAAGGCAGTGCTCATGTTAGAGATAGACTCCTCCATTCTCTGCACACTCGCAGTTACCCTGGATACAAACCTTGTCAGAGACTCCTGCACTTGTTCCTGGAGTTCCTGCACCGCTCTCTTTCTGGATGGCCCCAGAGGCACAGCATCTGCATGCAGCTGAGCAGAGCTAGGAAAGTCCTGCGACCTCTGACGGGGACTCTCCACTGCTGTCGCTGGCTCCACCATCTGCTGATGCTCACTTGTGAGCTGAGATACACCAGGTGACAACACTGCTCTATGTCGCGAAGGCCCCGCCAAGGTGTGCGTTGCTGCGCTGGTGCTGGGTGCGCTGAGTTCTGGTGACGCTGCTCCCTCTGAGGCTCCAGGTTCCTCTGAGGAGTCGTCTGGCTCTTCCTCCTGGACAGTGGGGCGGGGGGCTCTCGATAGTCCTGAAGGAGAGTAAAGGCATGAGTTAGACATCAGATTGTCAGGTAGCAGACACATCCTTTTTTGTGCAGATGATCAGAAGTCAATCTCTCTGAGCATCATATGCCATTGCAGTCAATCATGAATTAGAATGCATTTTCATCCCTCGCATTTACATCACCAGCTTCCTCAAATGCGCCCGTCTCTCCTTCCCCCCCCCCCCGCTTCCAGCTCCTCGCCACCTTCCACGATGTCGTGAGCAGCCTCCTCAGCGTTTGTTAATGTGGCCAGGGATGGTGTGCCTTCTCCTGTCTTTACTCTCTCCCTCTTATTGTGGGCTAGCTTTTCCTGCAAGGAGGGACACAAGTGGAGTTTCAGTGAGAGTGATGGAGTGAGTGTGAAGAATCCCAAACCTAGAAGCTTAGAGGGAGACCAAGATGGAGTGAGGTGGCAAGAGGAAGCTGCCTCCCTGTGCGCTGTTAGTTGTTATTGCATAACGGTGAGCGCGAGTGTGAGAGCTGCATAGTAGAATAGTGAAGTGATTCAGTACGGAGAGAGAGATAGAGGTAAGGGAGTAAGGGTAAGGTGGGATGTGGAGGAGCAGGCTGACGATGCAGAGTGCTGGTGATGAGAAGAGAAGGGAAGCAGTTTGAAGGTAAGTGTGATGTGATCACTTTTGATCGCACAAGATCATTGAAGCATTTTCGGCACTGGACCCAAGCGCGTGTACATAGCGACCTTGCGCTTACCTCCTCAGCAATCTGCAGCCAGGCTGCCTTTGTCTGCTGAGGAGGCTTCCTCCGGCCATCGGGAGGGAACAGAATCTGCCTGCGTCCTCTTACTCCCTGCACAAGAGTTTGCAGGGACTCCTCAGTGAATCGGGGAGCAGCCTTGGATTTTGCAGCACTCGTGGTCACCTTGGCCCATTCAAGCTGCAGCAGTAACGAGAAATGAGAGGCTGAGGCTACATGGAGTCCTTAATAACAAGTGCAACAATGACCTCATCAGTGCAGACCAACAAACCCGTTCCCATGCAATACAGCAGGCAGCGCACACGACTGGACTAATGTGTCCAATTAAATCAAAATGGGACACCGGGGGGCGGCGGGTCCGAAACCCACCCACCAGGAAGCCCGCCCTCAACCCGCCTCCTTTAGTAAAATCGAGCCGTTATTTTCTGATTGGCACTTCGTTTAGTTTTCTTTCAACTGAATGATATTTTAAATTGTTCATCTTCTGCTTAAATTTTACAGTGCATACAGGTTTAACTGTTGTTTAATGTTTGGACACAGTTCCTGCATGATCACTTTTATTTCAGCCTTGAACCAGTATAGATCTGGTTTGTCATAGTCGTCTACCATCCACGACACTGCTACTGGTCACATGGCAACGTTATCCTCCATGAACCTCTGTGTGCAGAAGTGGTGACGTACAGTTGTGATTATATGGCTCGCATTCAAGGAATTGTGTATGACAAATTTTCAAACAAACCTTAAACCCTGCTCAAGAAATTCTAAAAGTATTGTTAGTGCATCTCCTGCGGTGGTATTAATGACTAGCCAGGGACATGAAACATGGGCTTCAACGTTTACTGTGGATCCACTGTAGCCAAAACCCAACCTTGGCTTGCCAATGGTCATGATACAGCAAATTTACTCAAATAATGGCTTCGATTTTCCAGTTATGTCAATGGAAACCCATTTAAAATGAATGGATTACCATTGCATTATGAGTGGAAAACCTGGGCCACTATATCGTGTGATTGGCACAATTTTGAAAAGATTACATCGGTATTGAAAGACCTAGCACTGGTATGTAATTGTAATTCTGTTTACTTATCACTTTAAAAAATAAACTTGCTTAATATGCTAGTAACTTCACTATAGAAGAGGCTAACTCTGGAAAATATATATAAACCTAAATATACATGTCAACAACAGCAACTTGCATTGATATGTAGTGCCTTCAGCGTAGTTAAACACCCCTCCGCGCTTCACAGGAGCGTTCTCAAACCAGATTTGACACCGAGCCGCATCTGTTGTAAAATACCATTGAATTGTTGCCCCACGATGACCTGTTATTTCCAGTCCCCCTCTGTCCTCCACTGCTCCATTGACAGTGTTACGGGGAGATGCTGGGTGAGACCTGGTGCAGGCGGCAGCTGTATTCAGTACAATGACGGCTGGCACTTCATGATGACCTGGGCACTGATCTGAAGCTGCATGGTACAGGAAATGCTCTAATGACTGTATATGCAAAGTGCCAGTATAGGGGCCATTTAATCTCTGTTGTGGAATCAGTGTTGTAGATAGAAGGCAGATTATTATCTAAATGGCAATAGATTGGGAGAAGGGGAAGTGCAACGAGACCTGAGTGTCCTTGTGCACCAGTCGCTGAAGCTAAGCATGCAGGTGCAGCAGGCGGTTAAGAAGGCAAATGGTATGTTGGCCTTCGTAGCGAGAGGGTTCGAGTACAGGAACAAGGATGTCTTGCTGCAGTTGTACAGGGCCTTGGTGAAACCACACCTTGAGTATTGTGTGCAGTTTTGGTCGCCTTATCTGAGGAAGGATGTTTTTGCCATGGAAGGAGTTCAGCGAAGATTCACCAGGCTGATACCTGGGATGGCAGGAATGACGTGCGAGGAGAGATTGGGTCGATTGGGCTTATACTCGCTGGAGTTTAGAAGAATGAGAGGTGATCTCATTGAAACTTATAAAATTCTAACAGGACTAGACAGACTAGTTGCAGGAAGGATGTTCCCGATGGCGGGGGAGTCCAGAACCAGGGGTCACAGTCTAAGGATAAGGGGTAAGCCATTTAGGACTGAAATGAGGAGGCATTTCTTACCCAGAGAGTGGTGAACCTGTGGAATTCTCTGCCACAGAGGGCAGTGGAGGCCAGTTCATTAAATATATTCAAGAAGGAGTTGGATATATTTCTTAAGGCTAAAGGGATCAAGGGATATGGGGAGAGGGCAGGGACAGGTTACTGAATTTGGATGATCAGCCATGATCTCATTGAATGGCGGAGCAGGCTCGAGGGGCCGAATGGCCTACTCCTGCTCCTATCTTCTATGTTTCTATGTACTGGGCAGCCAGATGTCTCTCTCAAAGTGTTTTTTTTTTCTCTTCCCAGTTTTGCTGGAATTCACTAATAAACTTGTCTGTTTACCTCTTTCAGGTGGTAAGAGCTGCAGAAGAAGCTGCTTCCACTTTGGCGAGCTCCATACATCCTGAACAGTGCATCAAAGTGCTCTGCCCCATCATCCAGACAGCTGACTACCCCATCAATCTAGCTGCCATTAAGATGCAAACAAAGGTGATCGAGAGGATCTCCAAGGAGTCCCTGCATCAGCTTCTCCCCGATATCATCCCAGGGTTGCTTCAGGTACTTACAGGGCCAAAGCCCAAATACTTCTGTAAAACAGTTTAACTCGATTATTCTGTTCACAGTTCAGTGAACAACCTGATAACATACTACAAGAAATAAATTATGCTGATCCCTGTGGGCACTTGTATCACAAATAGACATTGTGCCTACAAAAAGAAAAATCCACACCAGAATGGTAACGCAGCAAAGGGTGGGAACAGAAACTAACCTGAATGATTTATTAATAACAGGAAGGTTGCATCAATTAGATTTTTAGATAGCTGCCTTCATCAGCGGTCAAACTGTTGTCCAAATGAGGAACAAAGTCTAAAATATATCAAAGAATAAATGAAAGCTAAAGGAATATTTTTTTTTAATGTGCGCCGTATAAATCAAATGTACATCACCATATCAGTGATTTATATCAAATAAGATACTTGTGGCTTGAGCCACATCATTTTCTAATATTTGCAGTGTCATGCGATATGTGGCCTGGTGCCTTTTTTTAAATGTATTATATGTACTGTTGTGTATTCATCACACATTCCAAGTGATCTGCACAGATTTCATTGTATTGACCATGATGTGACCATGCTTAAAACATTCAGTCTCAAACCTCAAACTATTTTAGGCATTAGATTTTTAGTTCCAATTCTGAGATTTGTTTTGGAAAACAAATGGGTCCTGTGAATATGGGTGTGAACTCATTCGCACCAGTGTCATGTATAGAGATTGGGGAGTCCTCCTACCTGGGCACTGTGGTAAACCACTGTTTGTATTCCACTGTGTACATGCCTGTACATGTCTCGGCTGACTCCTCCCATGAGTCCAGGTATAAAGGTGACTGCTCCACAGTCCCTCTGTATTCTGGACCGGTCGACCACTCGAGGCACACCTTCATTCTCTTGTTAATAAAAGCCTGTTAGTTACTCGCTTAATCTCAGTCTTTTGAGTTATTGATAGCGCATCAGGCACGTCCCCCTCATCAGTGTCTTTTTGATACTTTTACCAGTATGCTTGATGTTCAACCACTCAAATTCATGAGAGACAGGGAGATAATGGGCATTTTTTGAGTAATCAGATATGCTGACATTTTAACTCTGGCTGCATCAAAATTTCAGGCAAGTTTAAAATTTTGTGTTGCACATTCACTGATTATTTCTGGTTTCCTTTTTGTGGGAAATTATCCCCCAGGCTGGATCTAGACTGAAGAATAATTGTTTAATTTATTTTAAAAGAGTTGAGTATTAAAACTGACATGCAACAGAAATACAAACCATTTCGGAAACGCTACAAGTGGTGGCCAATACTTGGTCTGGGGCAGATTAGCGCAACTTTCAAGCCCTACTTTGGGCAGCTTACAGGGCTGAATTACATGCATTTCCCACATGCTATCCACCTGTCCTTACTGACTCCCCAGTCTCTCTGACACTGGTGCGAATGAGTTCTCACACACATTCACAGGATCCTTTTGTTTTCCAAAGCAAATCTCAGAATTGGAAATCAAAGTCTGAAGCCAAATATAGTTTTTTTTTAAATTGGGAAATACTTTTAAGCACACTGCATAACGATGAGCAAGAGAATATTATTTGCAGCCATAGCCGCACATTTTATTATTTTGCCAACTTCATTAGCCTAAAAATTAGAGCCAGGCCTTTCAGGAGTGAAGTTGGGAAACACTACTACATGCAAAGGGTGGTACAGGAAACTTTCTGGTATCCGGCACTGACGGGACCGAGCTGGTGCCATCCCATCAAAACTGCCGTAGAAACCAGCACTAATGTTAAAACATACTGAGCTTCTGAGCTCCGTGTGAAGCAACAAACCCTGTTGCTTGGCAACAGCTTCAAAACAGTCGGCGTAGCTTGCAAGCGTCTCTGTAGCTAAGCAACAGCTTCAGCTGGACCTTGCAGAGCCGCAACGAAAAGAAAAAAAACTTATCTGAACCGACTCCTGAATTTTGCCGGTGGATAGAGCTTTCCGGACATTTAACCTCTGGATAAACGAAAGTTTCCTGTATAAGCTGGGAACTCTCTTACGCAAACGGCAGTTGATGCTAGGCCAATTGTTAATTTTAAAATCGGAGATTGATAGATTTCTGTTAACCACAGGTATTAAAGGATATGGGGCAAAGGCGGGTATATGGAGTTAGGTCACAGATCAGCCATGATCTCATTGAATGGCAGAACAGGCTCTAGAGGTTAAATGGCCTACTCCTGTTCCTATGTTCATTCATTATCCCTTTTTTAAATGCTAAAATACAAGTATATTTGGAATGGTTGCCCTGTGCTGCTTTACTGAGCAAAACTTGGGTGTCTCTTGAATTGGCTAAGAAGAGGCTGGCCTGGATAAAGAAAGAGCAGTAAAAGCACGGCTAGTGATTTGAATTGGAACTGAAGCTGCATCAGCTGTAAACATCATTGTATGGTGTACATACCTATAATATCGCAAGACAATGATGTTTGCAATCTGCAAAAGATAGCCAGATTATGTCACTGCAGTAATATGTCAAATGGAGCGGAGTACCCGAAAAGTAGATTTTTAAACAATTGGGTTGTGTGTGTGTTGGGTGTACATATATACAAATAACATGAATAGCTAATGAGGGAACGCTGGGTTTCGGCAGCATCTGTGAAACATTGTTACCTGGAGGCAGGCCATGAGAATGTAGGGTAATATATGCAGGATTCCGTGCTATCATGATTGATTGCAAGGAGGCAAGCATTTCCTGCTGGAAGTCTGCACCTCCAGCTTATTAACCCGCTAGTCGATTGGTAGGCCAGAGGGATATTTGTGTTTCAGTGCTATTTATTTCCTGCTGTCTGTGGTCCATCTAACAATGCTGAAACTTGCATTTGTTCATTGTCTAATGACTTAACTAGTGACTACTGTTTTGGTGGGTGGGTGGGTGAGGAGGAACATGGTGTTTGGTTTCAAGGTGATGGGTCTGGTGATGGAAAATAGGAAATGAGCCAACTGTCTGCAGCAGTCTGGATAATCTGACCTCTGAGGCAGGCAGCTCTGCAGAATTCTAGGCTACTTTTGATGGTTGCACAGCCAGTGGAGTTCATCAGTGGGACCCATAGGGATAGACTTGTCACTGGGAGCTGGGAATTTTAACGTTTAACCCTGCAAAGCCAGTGCCCTATACAGCTGAGCAAGCAGTGGGTAGGGTGGCTTACCAGTGCTCGGCTGGTAGGCTGTGCAATTTTAGATACTTAAACTCCAGCAGTACTCCTGTGCACACATGATTCTTGCCGATCTGTGCCTAAATTCTCTGAATTTAGTTAAGGTGAGGGAAAGTAAATGCATATAAAATAAAGTGGTTCTTTAAAAAAATTATGAATTATTGTTTACCGAGCAGCCAAAAATGTTTACAATAGCACTCTTTGAGAAACTGGTTCTGAGTGATAAGTGTGTCCGTATTGGGCCTGCAACATAACTGAAAAACATATAGCAGAAAGTCAATTCAGTGATTGCAGGGTAAAGCAGTAATGGAGCAATGGAAGGCATTCAGGGAAGAGAGAATTCAAGTACAAACTAGGCATATTCCTTTTGAAGGGAAAAGGTGAGCTTCCAAAGCTAATGCACCCTGGATGACGAAGGACATAAAAGTTATATTAAAACAGAAAAAGGAGGCTTATGATAAATGTCAGGAGCAAGATTCGGTTAATAATCAGAAAGATTATAGAAAGTACAGGAGGGAATTGAAAAAGTTAGTACGGGAGGCAAAGCGAGGTTATGAGAGATCACAGACGACATTAAAATGAAGCCTAAAACATTTTATAAACCTATAAAGTGTAAGAGGCTAGCTAGGGAAATCTTCATGTAGAGCATTAAATGAGTACTTTGCATCTGTCTTCACAAAGGAAGCAAATGATGTGATGGTTACACTAAAAGAAGAGAGGGAAGTTATGGACAGGATAGTAATCGATAGAGAAGATGTACTAAAAAGATTAGCATTTGAATTAGGAGGTATGGTAGCATAGAGGTTATGTTACTGGGTTAGTAATTGAGAGGCCTGGACTAATGATCCAGAGAGTTCAAATCCCACCGCAGCAGCTGGAGAGTTTAAATTCAATTAAATAAATCTGGAATAAAAAGCTAGGATCAGTAATGGTGACCATGGATTGTCGTAAAAACTCATCTGGTTCACTAATGTCCTTTAGGGAAGGAAATCTTACCCAGAACCACAGCAATGTGGTTGACTCTTAACTGCCCTCTGAAATGGCCTAGCAAGCCACTCGGTTGTATTCAAGAAGACGGCTCACCACCACCTTTGAGGGCGATTAGGGATGGGCAATAAATGCTGGCCTTGCCGGCGACGCCCACATCCGATGAATGAATTTTTAAAAACTTACTAAAAGTTGGTGAGTCACCTGATTTAGATGGAGTGCATCCTACATTGCTGAAAGAAGCAAATGTATAAATAGCAGAGGCATTGGTCACAATCTTTCAATCCTCATTGGATACATGATACTGGAGGATTGCTAATGTTATACCACTATTCAGGAGAGAGGGATAAACCAGGAAACTACAGGCTAGTCAGCCTAACATTGGTGGTGGGGAAGTTATTGGAAATCATTATCAGGACAAAATAAATTTCCATTTGGAAAGGCATGTGTTAATCAAGGAGAGCCAGCATGGATTTGTTAAAGGCAAATCATGTCTGACTAACTTGATTGAATGCTTTGATGAGGTAACAGAGAAGGTTGATCAAGGTAGTGCAGTAGATGTTGTATATATGGACTTTCAGAAGGCATTCGACAAAGTGCCACACAGGAGGCGTATTAAGAAGATGGAGGCCCGTGGAATTAATAGATAGTGGCGGTATGGAATTGGCTCAGTCACAGGAGGCAGAGGGTGGTGGTGGATGAGACTGGGAGGTAGTTTGCACTTTGGAAGGATTAATATGGAAAGACCGTATACTATAAAGGCATGATTTTGAAAAGTGTAGATGAGCAGAGAGACCTTGGTGTTTATATACACAAATCCTTAAAGGTGGCCGGGCAAGTTGATTTTAAAAAAGTATATGGGTTACTTGGGTTTATGAATAGAAGCATAGACTATAAAAGTAAAGAGATCATGCTCGAACTTGATAAATCACTGATTAGACCTTAGCTGGAGTATTGTGGACCATCCTGGGTACCACACTTAATGAAAAAGGTAAAGACCTTAGAAAGGGTACAGAGTTGAGGGTTACCAGCGATGAGGGGCTTCAGTTATGAGGAGAGGTTGGAAAAGTTAGGACTGTTCTCCTTGGAACAGAGAATGTTAAAGAGGTGACTTAATAAAAGTTTTCAAGATGATGAGATGCTTTGATGGGAGTCGATAGAGAAAAACTATTGTGGGTCAATAACCAGAGGGCATCGATTTAAAATCATTGGCAAAAGTTCTCGAGGGGAGAGGAGGAGAATTGTTTTCACTCGAGAGTTGTCGGGATCTGGAATGCTCTATCTGAAAAGGTGGTGGAAGCTGATTCCATAAATAATTTTAAAAGGGAGTTGGACAGGTCCTGGAGGATGAGGAATTTACAGGGTTACTGATTAAAAAGTTGGGGTATAGGACCCGGCACGACTGCTTAAAAGAGCCAGGATAGGCGCAACAGGCCGAAGAGCCTCCTTCTGTGTTGTAAATTTCTATGAAGTGTATTCGGTTAGAAAATATTCATGCTTTCAGTGCTTTTCATTTACTGCTTTACAAACCAGTGTTTTTGTTGCAGGGGTATGACAACACAGAAAGCAGCGTGCGTAAAGCTAGTGTGTTTTGCTTGGTGGCAATTTATTCTGTAATTGGAGAAGAGCTGAAACCTTACCTTGCACAGCTCACCGGAAGTAAGGTAGGTGCACTCGGAAGTCCTTGTACATTTCAGTGTTGTTTCTCCTCGCAGCCTTTGTTTGAATGCAAGTTTGGAGCACTGATTTAATATTAAAACCTTGAAATTATTTTAAACTAGTTGAAGTCTTGTGTTAAAAACAACGAAGGAACGTGTTAAGCATCTGTCTGCTAATATTGCATAGCATAATTTCAAAACTGCTCTTGATCACTGCCCGGTTGCTCCTGTGAAGAATGGCCACTTGGATTGCCGGTGGGACCATATTCCAGCAAGCCGGTATGTTTAGGGATAGGAGGAGAGATATTTGGAGGAAAAACAATTAGTATTGAGGAGTTATTACTTCACAGTGAGTGATTCAACTGCATATGAACACACATGTCAATAACATTTAAAATATTATTTTCAAGTTGGAGTTATCGATTTAGTTGCAGGGCTGTAAAGTTTCTAAAGCCAGGTGATATGTCAATTGGAATGAAGAAGAATAAGGGGGGGGGGAAAAAGTTGCAAGAATTGAAGCCTTTTAAAGTCCTTTCAGTGGCCATGTTAATTTCCCACCTATCCTCCCCATTTTATGACCCTAAAAATGTAATTTATCACCCAATACACACAAAAAAAATCAAAAATTCTGAAGGGAAGAAAATCATAAAATGTAACCATTCACTTACCGTTGTCACATTCCAATACCTAAAGTAACTTTCATCCCACTGGCCTCCCATCTCTTGGGGGCCTTGACCTTGCTTTGTACGTCATTCTCAGAGCCACGTTTTTTTGTTTCCTCCTTGCACTACCATGATTGTTTTTGACATTCCATGCATATACAAAGTCAGTGCCCCTCTCTTTTGAAGCATCTGTATGCACAGAACATCAGTGTCCCTAAGTGCTGGTTTACGTATTCATGAACGTTATGCATCCGCTCCTTATCCTGCACAACCCGAAGTTTTCCCAGCGGCCATAAGTGCAATTTATGTCTTGGGCTGAGCTTACATTCTGGCCTCTGTTCTGGTCTTAGGCCTCCTACTCTCAGACCTCAACACTGACCCTCTTGCTATTAAACCTTTCGACCCTCAACCCTAGTGCTAGCCCTGCCTCTCCATGGCCTCTCTACACTTCCTGACCCGCCTGCTTCTCCATTTCCAACAGTACCTGTCAATCCATCCAATTTTTTTGTTTTTGTTTGTTCTCCTGATATGGGTGATGCTGACCAGCCTGCCTTTGTTGCCAATGCCTAGTTGCCCTGAGCAGGCTTTCCTTTTGAACCATTGCAGGTTTTGTGGTAGTGTGCTTCCTGATGATCAATTTGACAACTGAGTGGCTTGCTAGGCCACTTCAGAGGGCATTAGCAGTCAGCCATGTAGGCCAGATTGGTGTGAGCAGTAGGTTCCCTTCCCTGAAGGATGAGTGAACCATTTGGGTTTTTAACGACAAACCAGCGGCTTCTGTGATTTTTTTTTTTCTGCTACCAGGCCACAAACACAATTGTGCACAGTATCGGAGACCTCCCGGAGAACAAGTTGTGAATCAAACATCAGGTCAAATCCTAGGATCCTTATTTTAATGACCGGCAAATTTAAAAAAAATTAAACAGTCCACGTATATTTAGTTATTTTATTTTTATTCATTCCTGGGATATGGGCGGCGCTGGCAAAGCCAGCATTTATTGCCCATCCCTAGTTTCCCTTGAGAAGGTGGTGGTGAGCCACTGCCTTGAACCACTGCAGTCCGTGTGGTGAAGGTACTCCCACAGTGCTGTTAGGGAGGGAGTGCTAGCATTTTGACCCAGCGACAATGAAGGATCAGCGATATATTTCCAAGTCGGGATGGTGTGTAACTTGGAGGGAGAACTTGATACTGCCCATGTCCTTCTAGGTGGTAGAGGTCGTGGGTTTGGGAGGTGCTGTCGAAGAAGCCTTGGCGAGTTGCTGCAGTGCATCTTGTAGATAGTACACACTGCAGCCAGGGTGCGCTGGTAGTGGAGGGAGTGAATGTTTAAGGTGGTGGATGGGGTGCCAATCAAGTGGGCTGCTTTGTCCTAGATGGTGTCGAGCTTCTTGAGCGTTGTTGGAGCTGCACTCATCCAGGCAAGTAGAGAGTATTCCATCACACTCCTGACTTGTGCCTTGTAGATGGTGGAAAGGTTTTGGAGGGTCAGGAGGTGAGACACTCTCTGCAGAAAATCCAGCTTCTGACCTGCTCTTGTTGCCACAGTATTTATGTGGCTGGTCGAGTTAATTTTCTGGTCAGCGGTGACCCCCCAGGACGTTGATGGTGGGGGTTTTGGCGATGGTAATGCCGTTGAATGTCATGGGGCAGTGGTTAGACTCTCACTTGTAGGAGATGGTCATTGCCTGGCACTTGTGTGGTGCGATGTTACTTGCCACTTATCAGCCCAAGCCTGAATGTCATCCAGATCTTCATTATCTGAGGAGTTACGAATGGAACTGAACACTGCAGTCATCAGCAAACATCCCCACTTCTGACTTTATGATGGAAGGAAGATCATTAATGAAGCAGCTGAAAATGGTTGTGCCTAGGACACTGCCCTGAGGAACTCCTGCAGCAATGTCCTGGGGCTGAAATGATTGACCTCCAACAATGCAACCATCTTCCTTTTGTGCTAGGTATGACTCCAACCGGTGGAGTGTGTTCCCCCTGATTCCCATTGGCTTCAATTTTACTAGGGCTCCTTGATGCCACACTCTCTCAAATGCTGCCTTGATATCAAGGGCAGTCACTCTCACCTCACCTCTGGAATTCAACTCTTTTTGTCCATGTTTGGACCAAGGCTGTAATGAGGTCTGGAGCAGAGTGGTCCGGCAGAACCCAAACTGGGCATCAGTGAGCAGGTTATTGGTGAGTAAGTGCCGCTTGATAGCACTGTCGACGACACCTTCCATCACTTTGCTGATGATTGAGAGTAGACAAATGGGGCAGTAATTGGCCGGATTGGATTTGTCCTGCTTTTTGTGGACAAGATGTACCTGGGCAGTTTTCCACATTGGTGGGTAGATGCCAGTATTGTAGTTGTACTGGTTCTGGAGCAGAAGCCTTCAGCACGACAGCCGGGATGTTGTCTGGGCCCATAGCCTTTGCTGTATCCAGTGCGCTCAGCCGTTTGGTGATACCACGTGGAGTGAATTGAATTGGCTGAAACCTGGCTTCTGTGATGGTGGGGGCCTCAGGAGGAGGCTGACCTGGATCATCCACTCGGCACTTCTGGCTGAAGCTGGTTGCAAACTGTTGCTTGATTAGTCTGTGGGACAGCTCTCCCAAATTTGGCACAAGTCCCCAAATGCTAGTGAGGAGGACTTTGCAGAGTCGTCCGGTTTGTTACAACTGAGTGGCTTGCTGGGCCATTTCAGAGTTAGGAGTCAACCACATTGCTGTGGGTCTGGAGTCACACATAGGCCAGACCGGGTAAGGACGGCAGATTTCTTTCCCTAAAGGACATTAGTGAACCAGATGGGTTTTTACGACACTCCGATAGTTTCATGGTCACCATTACTGATACTAGCTTTTTGTTCCAGATTTATTTAATTAACTGAATTTAAATTCCCTCTCTGCCGTGGTGGGATTTGGACTTGTGTCTCTGGATCATTAATCCAGGCCTCTGGTTACTAGTCCAGTAACATAACCACGATGCTGCCATTCCCACAGCCCCCATTTCCCACCCAATGGTTATGGGAATTAAAATATCATCATTCACTAAATTTTCCAGAAAATGAAATGGGGTATGTTAGGTATGCCATAGTAATAATTATGACCTGTGAGCAACACTACAAGAGATCTAATTGCTACTTATCTTCCAGTGATTTTGTGTGCCTTGGCATACAAGGTGGATTGGGAAAGTTATAACTTTTGTTTCTCGAACCCTGTGAACCAGCTGGAAACATTATAAGCAAGTGAGGTTTTATATACTCGATACTAAAGAGCATTTTAGGGATATCTGATATTAAAGTTTTAAGTGCTTGGTAATTTACAAATGCTCCGACTTCCAATGCATTACTTATGTTAGCAATCATTAGCTTTTTATAGATGACGTCTACATCAATTGAAAAATGTCAGTGGGTTACAAAAAATAATAAATTCAAAATAGTAACTTGTTGAAGTATTAATCTACAGAGAACTTAATTCAAATCATAAGGTAATAAATAATTGAACATAAGTGTGACAGTCCATGTAAAAACAGTACTTCTGATTAGAAATATTGTTTCGTGGATTAATGAGACAGATATTTAGTTTGAGATGTAACTTAGTATTTGACTTTTTTAAGCATGAAGGAAAATAAAGTACTAAATGGTTCATCGTGTACCAAAATAGACAGATTGCTTAACTCTAAAATACACATACCACATGCGCATATTTTCATATTCCTTTAAATATATCCAATAATTTACAGCTGCATTTTGTAGGACTTAGAGTTTGCCATTTTGAATATATTTTGTGAATATCCAGCACCTGTTTGACATTATGGGTGGTGCACTTAAAATCATTCTTCATTTGTTCATCCTTTATTTACAAATAACAGGCTGTCTTTTAACAGGATAAATCATGGGACCCTTTGAATCTTTCTGTTATGGCAGCCTCACAAGCCACATCCTCTTCCTTCAGTCCCTTAATATTCTTAAGGCCTTGTACTAGATTTTCTCCCCACTTCTCCTGTCATTGGGAACAGTTCTACTGATGCTACATATTGAGAAAACAATCCTTCTTGCCTCTGCATAGCCTTTTCCTTTTGAGTAATCTTGACATTATTTCACACAATTCAACAGTGACTACACTTCAAAAGTACTTCATTGGCTGTAAAGCGCTTTGAGATGTCCGGTGGTTGTGAAAGGCACTATATAAATGCAAGTCTTTCTTTCTTATTAATGTACTTGAGATCCACAAACAGGCAGCGAGACTGGCTGGACAACAGCACCATGGAATGTTCCATAAATCGTGTGTGATTTATGTCCCTGGCCCTTTGTAGAGAGGTACACTACAATCTGGTATTTCCATAATAAAATATTTTCTGCTGAGCACTTCACACATGCACAGAACATCACAGTGGATGCCCTAATCAGGGACATTGTAGACCCTGACAAATAGACCCTCCCTCGGGAAGCACTTCAAATCAATTTTGCAGATGAAGTTACATTGAAATAATGTTCTGGCAATTTTCTAGAACAGGCTCGCAAACTTTTACTGTAGCAAAAATGAAATTGAAGAGTCACAATCTTTATTTCCCTAGGAGCAGTGTTTCTGTTGGTATATTTTTGCTTGCCTGCCATCTCCCCCATTTTCCTTATGATCAACTGCATTATATTTTTATAACTTGAGTCAATATAAATTCAAATACTTTAATGGTCTCAAAACTTGGTTCTCTTACCTGCTGCGCCCTAGAGTTTTATAAGACAGTCAGCACTTTTGCAGGCCGGACGTGTTGCAAATTTAAAGTTGTGCCTTCAAGCTTCTATTTTGATTGCTTGGCTTTTTAAGAGGACACCTTGAATGTGGGTGCTTCGGTGATCAATCATCTACCCACCTCCATTTTAAAAACCTCCCCATTCAAAGCTTCAAATGCTAAGTTGAAAAATTTGTATTCCAGTTATCCCAGTACCTTTTAGTGTAGTAATCTCAGGATTGCTACCAGTGCCACGTGCTAGTCAGAGTAGAAATAGAAGGATATTTCAGATGAATACGTGGTTAGAGGAATGGTGCAAGGGGGAGGGATTCAAATTCCTGGGACATTGGAACCGGTTCTGAGGGAGGTGGGACCAGTTCAAACCGGACGGTTTGCACCTGGGCAGGGCCGGGACCGATGTCCATGGGGGAGTGTTTGCTAGTGCCCTGGGGGAGGGTTTAAACTAAAATGGCAGGGGGTTGGGAACCTGAGCAAGGGGACAGAGGAAAGGGAAACAAGTATAAAAACAAAAGATAGGAAGGAGAAAAACAAAAGTGGCAGTCAGAGAAATCAACGGTTTAAATCAAACATGGCCACAGTAAATAATTCTAATAGGTCTAAGAGCGTTAAAAAACAAGCCAGAAGGCCTTGGCCTAGAAATTGAGTTTGCGCTGCGCCGGGGCTTAACGCCGGAAATTTAGCGCCGGTGCTAAGTCGCGCTGCGCGCGCCAAAAATTCAGTAGCGCCGCGCCCAAACGGCTGCCGGCGCTACTGAAGGCTGTTTGCGCCTGAAAACTGGCGCTATTCCGGCGCTGCGGCGCCCGATGCGGTGCGGCAGGCTCGGGAAGTGCAGGCCTCCTCCTTCAGTTAAGGAGGAGCTGCCTGCACCCGCCCGCTGGCCGGTTAAATCGCCACAAAAATGAGCCCGGCACCTCGGGGAAGTGCCGGGCTCGCAGCCGAGAAGCATCTGTTCCGCGGGGGGGTGGGGGGAGTCCGGGGAGGGAGGTGCGGGCAGGCGGCCGGCGGGAAAGCGGCCGGCCGCCGCTCCACCTTTATGCACCGGCGCAAAGTCGTGTAAGACTCTGTTGCCAGAGTCTTAGTTGCGGCTGCCACGGGCGAGGCGGCCGCAACTGAATTTCGGCGCTGGGGCCCGTCACCACAGCAACCGGGACGCTGCGCACACCGATGACGTCATCGGTGCCGGCGCAGCGCTACCGGTGTAACGCCGATGTTGGGCCCTAGTCAATTTCAAAACCGGCTGTAAGTCCAGCGCAATGCCCTCTAGCGCCGCAAAATGGGCGCTAAGCCCACTCAATTTCTAGGCCCTTGTGTCTTAATGCGAGGAGCATTCGTAATAAGGTGGATGAATTAGCTGCACAAATAGAGGTAAACGAATATGATTTGATTGGGATTACGGAAACATGGCTTCAGTGTGGCCAAGGCTGGGAACTCGACATCCAGGGGTATTCAATATTCAGGAAAGATAGGCAAAAAGGAAAGGGAGGTGGGGTAGCATTGCTGGTTAAGGAAGGGATTAACACAATTGTAAGAAAGGCTATTAGCTCTGATGATGTGGAATCTGTATGGGTAGAACTGAGAAATACCAAGGGGCAGAAAACGTTAGTGGGAGTGGTATATAGACCTCCAAACAGTAATGCGGAGGTTGGGGATGGCATTAAAAGGGAAATTAGAGAAGCGTGCAATAAGGGCACAGCAGTCATCATGGGTGACTTTAATCTACATATAGATTGGGCTAACCAAATTAGTAACAATACTGTGGAGGAGGAATTCCTGGAGTGTTTACGGGATGGTTTCCTGGACCAATATGTTGAGGAACCAACCAGAGATCAGGCCATCTTAGACTGGGTATTATGTAACGAGAAAGGATTAATTAGCAACCTTGTTGTACGAGGCCCCTTGGGTCGGAACGATCATAATATGATCGAATTCTTCATTAAGATGGAGAATGAAGTAGTCGACTCAGAGACTAGGGTCAGAAAAAGCAGTAAACCTGAGGATTGGGAGCAGTTTAGGATTCAACAAAGGAGGGCAAAGGGATTAATTAAGAAAGGGAAAATAGAATATGAGAGTAAGCTTTCAGGGAACATAAAAACTGACTGTAAAAGCTTTTATAGATATGTGAAGAGAAAAAGATTGGGGAAGTCAAGCGTAGGTCCCTTGCAGTCAGAATCAGGGGAATTTATAATGGGGAGCAAAGAAATGGCAGACCAATTAAATACATATTTTGGTTCTGTCTTCACAAAGGAGGACACAAATAACCTCCCAGATATAGGGTCTGATGAAAGGGAGGAACTGAAAGAAATCAGTATTTGTATGGAAATGGTGTTAGGGAAATTGATGGGATTGAAGACCGATAAATCCCCAGGGCCTGATAATCTACATCCTGGGGTACTTAAGGAAGTGGCCCTAGAAATAGTAGATGCATTGCTGATCATCTTCCAACATTCGATGGAATCTGGAACAGTGCCCATGGATTGGAGGGTAGCTAATGTTACCCCACTATTCAAAAAAGGTGGTAGAGAGAAAATGGGGAATTACAGACCGGTAAGCCTGACGTCAGTAGTGGGGAAAATGCTAGAGTCCATTATAAAAGATGTAATAGCAGAGCACTTGGAAAACAGTGACAGGATCGGACAAAGTCAACATGGATTTACAAAAGGTAAATCGTGCTCGACTAATCTACTGGAATTTTTTGAGGATGTAACTGGTAAAATAGATAAGGGAGAACCAGTGGATGTGGTGTATTTGGACTTTCAGAAGGCTTTCGATAAGGTCCCGCATAAGAGATTAGCGTGTAAAGTTAAGGCACATGGGATTGGGGGCAAGGTATTGACTTGGATAGGGAACTGGTTGGCAGACTGATGCGCCATCAGTAACTCCAGAAGACTAAGAGTTAAACTTATAATAAGTAGGCTTTTATTAACAAAAGAATATGAGCATGCCTCTGCTGGTAGACCGATCCTTAAAGCCAGGGGGACTGGAGGTCAATCACCTTTATACCTGGGCTTAGGGGTGGAGCCAGGGGCGGAGCCAGCTGAGGCATGCCCAGACATGTTCTGTACAGGCAGATTAGTGGTTTACCACATTCACCCCTTGTTTAAAATGAGTCCGGCGGGGTGAAGTGTCTCAGAAGTTCGTATAGGCAAGTCTCTCCGGGGGTCTTGTCTGCCGTAGTGATCGTCGTGGTGCCGGCTGCGGCGGTTCTTTTCCCGCGGCCGTTTCCCGCGTGGGCCGGAGCACCGGCGTGTCGTCTTCGTGAGTGCGGGGTCGGTGGGTGTATAAGGGTGGGTCACAGGGCCCTGGCGTGCCGTCTACTTGGGTTAGAGGTGGATTCCCTTCTAGGGGTGTGTCGTGGGTAATGGTAGTGGGTAATGGTAATGGGTAGTGGGTAATGGTGTTTTCGGTGGCACCTGAGGGTGCGAGGTCTCATATGGAGACCGTGTCCTCCCGCCCGTCAGGATACGCCACGTATGCATATTGTGGGTTGGCGTGGAGGAGGTGGACCCTTTCGACCAGGGGGTCTGTTTTATGGCTCCTCACGTGCTTCCTGAGCAAGACGGGCCCTGGAGAAGTCAGCCATGGCGGTGGCAATGTCCCCGAGGTGGATTTCCTAGGGAAGACTAACATTTTCTCGTGAGGGGTGGCGGTACAGAGTAGTGACCGTATGGAGTGAAGCGCATCGGGGAGGACTTCTTGCCAGCGGGAGGTTGGGAGGCCTCTGGACTTTAAGGCTAGCATGGCGGTTTTCCACACTGTCGCGTTCTCCCTTTCTACTTGTCCGTTACCCCGGGGGTTGTAGCTGGTGGTCCTGCTCGTGGCTATCCCTTTTTCGAGCAGGTACTGGCGCAGCTCGTCGCTCATGAACGACGAGCCCCTGTCACTATGGATGTAGCTGGGAAAACCGAATATGGCGAAGAGGTCATTGAGACATTTGATGACTGTGGCGCTGGTCATGTCCAGGCAGGGGATAGCGAACGGGAAACGGGAGTACTCGTCAATGATGTTGAGGAAGTACGTGTTGCGGTCAGAGGAGGGGAGGGGCCCTTTAAAATCTACGCTTAGGCGCTCGAAGGGGCGGGTGGCTTTTATCAGGTGCGCCCTGTCTGGCCTATAAAAGTGCGGTTTGCATTCGGCACAGACTTGGCAGTTCCTGGTCATGGTCCTGACCTCCTCGATGGAGTAAGGCAGGTTGCGGGCCTTAATGAAGTAGAAAAACCTGGTGACCCCCGGGTGGCAGAGATCGTTGTGGAGGGCCCGTAGCCTATCGACCTGTGCGTTGGCACATGTTCCACGGGGTAGGGCGTCCGGGGGCTCATTAAGTTTCCCGGGCTGGTATAAGATATCATAATTGTATGTGGATAATTCAATCCTCCACCGCAATATCTTGTCGTTTTTGATTTTGCCCCTCTGCTTGTTATTGAACATAAATGCTACGGATCGTTGGTCAGTGAGCAGGGTGAAGCGTTTACCGGCCAGGTAATGCCTCCAATGCCGTACAGCCTCCACTATAGCCTGGGCCTCCTTTTCGACTGAGGAGTGTCTAATTTCGGGGCCCTGGAGGGTTCGTGAAAAGAAGGCCACGGGTCTCCCCGCCTGGTTAAGGGTTGCGGCCAGGGCGAAGTCAGACGCATCGCTCTCCACTTGGAAAAGGATGGACTCGTCCACGGCGTGCATTGTAGCCTTTGCAATGTCCTCTTTTATGCGGGTGAAGGCTGCACGGGCCTCTGCCGCCAGGGGGAAGGAGGTTGACTTGATAAGGGGCCGGGCTTTGTCCGCGTAATTGGGCACCCATTGGGCGTAATAAGAGAAAAACCCCAGACATCTCTTCAGGGCTTTGAGGCAGTGAGGCAGGGGTAGTTCCAGAAGGGGGCGCATTCGGTCGGGGTCGGGGCCGATGACTCCGTTTTCCACTACACAGCCAAGCATAGCGAGGCGGGTGGTGCGAAACATACACTTTTCTTTGTTGTATGTCAAATTTAAGCGCTGGGCTGTTCGGAGGAATTTTTCTAGATTGGCATTATGGCCCTGCTGGTCATGGCCGCAGATGGTGACATTGTCCAGGTAGGGAAAAGTGGCCTGCAGCGCGTTCTGGTCAACCATCCGGTCCATCTCCCTTTGGAAGACTTGGTGACGCCGAAGGGGACTCTGAGGAAGTGGTAGAGGCGGCCGTTTGCCTCGAAGGCAGTATACTGGCGGTCTTCAGGCCTGATAGGGAGTTGGTGGTATGCCGACTTCAGGTCAATGGTAGAGAATACCCGGTACTGTGCAATCTGATTGACCATATCAGATATGCGGGGAAGGGGGTATGCGTCTAATTGGGTATACCTATTGATTGTTTGACTGTAGTCAATGACCAGGCGCTGTTTCTCGCCGGTCTTCACGACCACTACTTGGGCTCGCCATGGGCTGGTGCTGCCCTCGATAATCCCCTCCCGCAGGAGTCTCTCTACTTCTATTTTAATGAAGCTTCTATCCCCGGCACTGTACCGTCTGCTTTTTGTTGCGATGGGCTTGCAGTCATGGGCGAGATTAGCAAACAATGGGGGGGGGGGGCTGACTTTCAAGGTGGATAGGCTGCATATTGTGCGCGGCGGTTGTTTTAAATTTTGCCGGCTGCAGACTGTAAGTGGGGGCAGGGGCCCGCCGTACGCCATCGTGACACTCTCTAGGTGGCACTGGAAATCCAGTCCCAGTAGCACAGCGGCGCAGAGCTGTGGCAGGACAAGGAGTTTAAAGTCTTTGTACTCTGTGCCCATTACTGTCAGGGTCGCTACACAGTAGCCGCCGACGTCCGCCGTATGGGACTTGGAGGCCATAGAGACCCGGTGGCGCGTGGGCATGACTGATAGGGAGTAGCGTCGCACCGTGTTGGGGTGGATAAAGCTCTCCGTGCTCCTGCAGTCAAATAGGCAGTTTGTTGCGTGACCGTTTACCTTGATGTCCATCGTGGACCTGGCCAGTTGGTGATGCCTGGATTGGTCCAGGATGATGGAGGCCATCGTTGAGGTCGGTGGGTCGCTGTTGTACTCGCGCGAGGCAGTGGGGGAGTCAGGGGCCTGGTCCCAAAGTGACGTCCAAGATGGCGGCCCGCACCGCTCACACGCGGCTGGTGGTGTCCAAGATGGCGACCTGCACGGCTCACACGCGGCGCTGCTGGAGTTGGTCGGTTTCGCCCTGCACACTTTGGCATAGTGCCCCTTCTTTCCGCATTTGGAGCAGATCGCGTCCTTCGCCGGGCAGTGTTGTCTGGGGTGCTTGGCCTGGCCACAGAAATAGCACTTTGAGCCTCTGGACATCGCAGCTGTAGTTGGGCTGCAGGTGGGCCGTGGCGGTGGTGGCGTGGCGCAGGCCTGTGGCCTTACCGTGTCCCAAGATGGCGGCCCCCGCGACATCCACGGGGCAGGGAGGGCCGTATGGTCGGGGGGGTAGGCATCCATGTTTCGGAGGGCCACGTCCAGCGAGTTAGCAAAGGCCACAGCCTTCTGCAGGTTGAGCCCACTTTGCTCTAGCAGTCTCTGTCGAGTGTAGCTGGACCTGATGCCGGCGACGTAGGCGTCTCTGATTAGGTCATCAGTATTTTCTGCGGCCGTCACCGATTTGCACTTGCACTCCCGGCCGAGGACTCTCAGTGCCCGTAGGTATTCGTCACCCGATTCCCCGGGTCGCTGTTTGCGGGTAGCCAGGAGGTGTCTAGCGTAGACCTCGTTGACTGGCTTAGTATATTCTTTTAGTATCGTGTAGCGGCCGTGTAGGATACAGCGTCTCGGATAATCGAATATACTTGGTGGCTCACCCGTGAGTTCAGTACTAGCAGTTTGTTGGCTTCGGTCCTGACGGTAGTGCTGGAGGCCTGCAGGAATGCTTCGAAGCAGCTCAGCCAGTGCTCGAAGTTATTTGATGCATCTGCCGTTTGAGGGTCCAGTTCCAGGCATTCCGGTTTCAGGATTTGCTCCATTTCAAAACCTTTTGTTAATAAAATTGATGCGCCATCAATAACTCCAGAAGACTAAGAGTTAAACTTATAACAAGTAGGCTTTTATTAACAAAAGAATACGAGCATGCCTCTGCTGGTAGACCGATCTTTAAAGCCAGGGGGACTAGAGGTCAATCACCTTTATACCTGGGCTTAGGGGTGGAGCCAGCTGAGGCATGCCCAGACATGTTCTGTACAGGCAGATTAGTGGTTTACCACACAGACAGAAAGCAAAGAGTTGGAATAAACGGGTCTTTTTCCGAGTGGCAGGCAGTGACTAGTGGGGTACTGCAGGGATCGGTCCTAGGACCCCAGCTATTCACAATATATATTAATGATCTAGACGAGGGGACTAGATGTAATATCTCCAAATTTGCAGACGACACAAAGCTGGGTGGGCGTGTGTGCTGTGAGGAGGATGCAGAGAAACTCCAGTATGATTTGGACAGGTTGGGTGATTGGGCAGATGCATGGCAGATGCAATATAACGTGGATAAATGTGAGGTTATCCACTTTGGTGGCAAAAACTGGAAGGCAGATTATTATCTGAATGGCAGTAGATTTGGAGAAGGGGAAGTGCAACGAGACTTGGGTGTCCTTGTGCACCAGTCGCTGAAGGTAAGCGTGCAGGTGCAGCAGGAGGTTAAGAAGGCAAATGGTATGTTGGCCTTCGTTGCGAGAGGGTTTGAGTACAGGAACAAGGATGTCTTGCTGCAGTTGTACAGGGCCTTGGTGAGACCACAGCTTGAGTATTATGTGCAGTTTTGGTCACCTTATCTGAGGAAGGATGTTCTTGCCATGGAAGGAGTTCAGCGAAGATTCACCAGGCTGATATCTGGGATGGCAGGAATGACTTATGAGGAGAGATTGGGTCAATTGGGCTTATACTTGCTGGAGTTTAGAAGAATGAGAGGGAATTTCATTGAAACTTATAAAATTCTGACAGGACTGGACAGACTAGATACAGGAAGGATGTTCCTGATGGTCGGGGAGTCCAGAACCAGGGGTCACAGTCTAAAGGATAAGGGGCAAGCCATTTAGGACAGAAATGAGGGGGAATTTCTTCACCCAGAGAGTGGTGAACCTGTGGAATTCTCTACCACAGAATGCTGTGGAGGCCAATACATTAAATATATTCAAGAATGAGTTGGATATATTTCTTAATGCTAAAGGGATCAAGGGGCATTGTGAGATAGCAGGGACAGGGTACTGAATTTGGATGATCAGCCATGATCTCATTAAATGGCGGAGCAGGCTCGAGGGGCCGAATGGCCTACTCCTGCTCCTATCTTCTGTGTTTCTATGTGTTGAAGAACCGTAGCTTTCTATGTAGTTTGGGTCAAAGATATTATCCAGTTTAGGCAACTACTAGTTTTATTTGGTAACCAAACATTGGATAGGTTTGTCACCAAACAATAAAAGGCCAGTTGGACAGTAGTCATTTTTAATGCAGTGTTATAAGAACATAACATAAGAAATAGGAGCAGGAGTAGGCCAATCGGCCCCTCGAGCCTGCTCCGCCATTCAATAAGATCATGGCTGATCTGATCCTAACCGCCAATCTACTATCACAGAACCATCTCCTGAATCTAACAGAATTAGACACACGAAATAGGAGCAGGATCAGGCTACACGGCCCCTGGGCCCGCTCCGCTACCCACAGGGCCATGACCGATCCGAACCTAGACTCATGTCCAAATTCCTGCCCGCTCCCCGTAACCCTTAATTCCCTTTACTTCTAGGAAACTGTCTATTTCTGTTTTAAATTTATGTAATGATGCAGCTTCTACAACTTTTTGGGGCAGCATATTCCATGGACCTACCACCCTCTGAGTGAAGCAGTTCCTCCTCATCTCAGTTTTGGAAGAGCAGCCCCTTATTCTAAGACTATGCCCCCTAGTTCTAGTTTCCCCCATCATCGGGAACATCCTCCCCGCATCCACCCGATCCAACCCCTTCACAATCTTATGTTTCAATAAGATCACCTCTCATTCTTCTGAACTCCAATGAGTAGAGTCCCAATCTACTCAACCTCTCCTCATATGTCCATCCCATCATTCCCGGGATTAACCGAGTGAACCTTCTTTGTACTGACTCGAGAGCAAGTATGTCTTTTCTTAAGTATGGACACCAAAACTGTATGCAGTATTCCAGGTGCGGTCTCACCAATACCTTGTACAACTGAAGCAATACCTCCCTATTTTTATATTCTATCCCCCTAGCAATGAAAGCCAACATTCCATTGGCCTTCTTAATCACTTGCTGTACCTGCATACTAACCTTTTGAGTTTCGTGCACCAGGACCCCCAGATCCCTTTGTACTTCAGTACTTTCCAGTTTCTTGCCATTAAGATAATAACTTGCTCTACGATTTTTCCTGCCAAAGTGCATAACCTCACACTTTCCAGTATTGTATTCCATCTGCCAAATCTCTGCCCACTTACTTAGCCTGTCTATGTCCCCTTGCAGGTTTTTTATGTCCTCCTCACTCACTACTTTTCCTCCCATCTTAGTATCATCTGCAAACTTTGATATGTTACACTCGGTCCCCTCCTCCAAATCGTTAATATAGATTGTAAAGAGTTGGGGACCCAGCACTGACCCCTGCGGAACACCACTAGTTACTGATTGCCAGTCTGAGAATGAACCATTTATCCCAACTCTCTGCCTTCTGTTAGATAGCCAATCGTCTATCCATGCCAGAATATTACCCCCAATCCTGTGATTTTTTATCTTAAGCAATAATCTTTTGTGTGGCACCTTGTCAAATGCCTTTTGGAAGTCCAAATACACTACGTCCACTGGTTCCCCTTTATCCACCCTATATGTTACTTCCTCAAAGAACTCCAGCAAATTTGTCAAACATGACTTCCCCTTCATAAAACCATGCTGACTTTGTCCTAATAAATTATGATTATCCAAATGTCCTGTTACTGTCTCCTTAATAATGGACTCCAAAATTTTACCTACCACAGATGTTAGGCTAACCGGTCTATAGTTTCCAGCCTTCTGTCTACTGCCCTTTTTAAATAAGGGTGTTACATTAGCAGTTTTCCAGTCTGCCGGGACCTTTGCTGACTCCAGGGAGTTATGGAAAATTATTACCAATGCATCCACAATCTCTACCGCCACTTCCCTCAAGACCCTAGGATGTAAGCCATCAGGTCCAGGTTGTTGGCCATGAACCACCAGGCAAATTAAAAACTCATTGTTCATGTATTATGGTCGTGCCTCTGCCTATACGCAAGTGTACCTTTGGACTCTTACCTGCGAAATGCAGACTAGAAGTAGTGACTTTCTTTTACAAAGCATTACTGTCTGCTCACCTGTCTGGAGTGAGAATGCACTATGCTGGGCTTAGACAGTCAATGTTTCCAAACTCTCTTGGAGGCTGAAGGGATGTAACCTGTCACCCCTGATCCTCTCTAACTTTTACCGCTGCACAATAGAGAGCATCCTGACGAACTGTATCACAGTATGGTATGGCAGCTGTAGCTACTATGACCGGAAAGCCTTGCAGCGGGTAGTCAAAACTGCCCAACGCATTACCGGCACCCGGCTACCGACCATAGAGCACATATACCAGAAACGCTGTTTACGGAGGTCACGGACCATCATCAAAGACCCGACCCTACCCACCTCAGCCACAGTCTGTTCGCCCTCCTGCCATCTGGGATACGCTACAGATGCATTCGCACCCGAACGACCAGATTTAGGAACAGCTTCTTTCCCAGGGCTGTCATCCTACTGAACTCCACAAATAAACTCTAAAGCCTGCACATCTGCCAATGCACTTTATTATGGTTATGTTAATGTATTACAAGCCAAATGAATGTTGAATGTTTAAATGCCTTAATCTAAATGTACACTCTCGGGAGCCGCAAGCCTACATTTCGTTGTACTGCACTTGTGCACTAACAATGACAATAAAGTTGATTATTATTATTAATTTATTTGTGTGCTGAACAGTGGATGAGGGGGGAAAAAGTTACTTTACTTGCCTTCAGTACTTCCCTTGAATGTAACAGCAACTTACATTTACATAGAGCTCTTAACATTTAAAAAAATGTGCAGACCAATGAAGGAGGTTAAGGGAGGCAGCCGAAGGTGCTCTTAGAGTTGGGTTTTAAGGAGGCTTTTGAAGGTGGAGAAAGATGTAGCAAGCAATGGGGTTTAGGGAAGGAACTGTGAGGACAAGATGGTTAAAGGCTCTGCCACCAATGGGAGAGTGGAAGGTGCAGTGAAAAGCACAGTAGACCACCTGAAGGAGATTGCAAGAGGTAGCGAGGAGCAAGGCCACGAAACGTCGTTCATGCTTCGCATACAAATCTTGCCCCCTTCTACCCCTCAGGCTTTCTGTGAGCCAGAATTTTTAGAGCTTTATTGTATGTGTAAATTACCGTTGTTGTACCAACTTAGTCTCTTCTGTTGCCAATTTCATCAAAAGGAGGGTGAAGTAATCCAAAACAAGGATAGTCTTGTGTGCAGCATGAGACTGGGGAGGCAGGGGGAACTTGCATGGATTACTACAAAATCAATCTTAAAGGGACATTATTTTCCACATTTGGATGACAACCTGTTCATTTTATAAGTGGCGAACAAGATATATTTGAAGAATGAGGAACATCTTGCTGAGAAGTAACCCTACAGTTTGCTCGAGCTTGACAATCCTGTTCTCAAATGTAGAAGGATTGGTTTCAAGTTACTTGTCACAATTTATCCGGGACATTACTTGTTTACCTTGTTACATCGTTCAGCTATGGTAGATGCATACATGTAGATTTGCAGTGGTGTGATCAACTATGTATTGTCTTCTGATGATACATAAGTCGAGTCAAGTGTACCTTGTAACAGTATCGGTAACATTTCCAGAATAAATTATTTTTTGGCATCAAAGGCGGAATTTCTGTAGTACTCAAAAGGCTTGAAAATGCTCCAGAAAATTTCTTGAGGGAGGGAACCTGATCTTCAGTAGATAAAGATCCCTGTGCTGTGGTGGAGCAATATATTGAGTACCATGCCGATCTGACCATGGTCTGGCCTGCTTGTTTTATTAGCGGACTCTCAATCGCAGATACTCTCTTTTTCAGTCATTGGATGGTTCATGGATAATGAGTTTGTGCGGAAGGCAGGAAAGACTGCATTTTAACAATGGATCCAGTGTATCAAATAATTGCCAAAATGATTTTTTTTTTTTTTTTTTTAAGTTCAACATTGCTTAAAGTATGTTTAAAAGAAAGACTTGTATTTGTATAACACCTTGTCTCAAAGTGTTTTACGTGCAATAAATTGCAAATTATAATTATCATGTAGGCAAACATGGCAGCCATTTGTATCCAGCTAAATCCCACATATAGTGATGAGCTATGTGAGCAGTAAGGCAGATTATTATTTGAATGGCAATAGATTGGGAGAAGGGGAAGTGCAGAGAGACCTGGGTGTTCTTGTGCACCAGTCGCTGAAGGTAAGTATGCAGGTGCAGCAGGCGGTTAAGAAGGCAAATGGTATGTTGGCCTTCGTAGCAAGAGGGTTCGAATACAGGAACAAGGATGTCTTGCTACAGTTGTACAGGGCCTTGGTGAGACTGCACCTTGAGTATTGTGTGCAGTTTTGGTCACCTTACCTGAGGAAGGACGTTCTTGCCATGGAGGGAGTGTGGTAAACCACTGTTATCGTTCACAACCGTTCACTATTGTTACACTGTTGTTATCACTGTTTACACTGTTGTTATCACTACACAAGGTTACCTCTTGCCACGCACGCTGTTATACCTGGGCTGACCTCAGCTGACTCCGCCCATGGCTCCGCCTGCTTGCCCAGGTATAAAGGTGATCGCTTGGCCAGTATTCTTCCTTGCTGGAACCGATCACCCACGAGGGTGGGCTTTGTTATTTAGCCAATAAAAACCTATAGTTACTATCTTAACTCGTCGCTTTTCATGGAATGAATTGATAGGTATATCAGGGAGTGCAGCGAAGATTCACCAGGCTGATACCTGGGATGGCAGGAATGACGTATGAGGAGAGATTGTGTCGATTGGCCTTATACTCACTGGAGTTTAGAAGATTGAGAGGGGATCTCATCGAAACCTATAAAATTCTGCCAGGCCTGGACAGACTAGATGCAGGAAGGATGTTTTTGATGGCCGGGGAGTCCAGAACCAGGGGTCTAAGGATAAGGGGTAAGCCAGTTAGGACTGAAATGAGGAGGAATTTCTTCACCCAGAGAGTGGTGAACCTGTGGAATTCTCTGCCACAGAGGGCGGTGGAGGCCAGTTCATTAAATATATTCAAGAAAGAGTTGGATATATTTCTTAAGGCTAAAGGGATCAAGGGATATGGGGAGAAGGCAGGGACAGGGTACTGAATTTGGATGATCAGCCATGATCTCATTAAATGGCGGAGCAGGCTCGAAGGGCCGAATGGCCTACTCCTGCTCCTATCTTCTATGTTTCTATATTAAATGCTTAATTCTTCAAGTAAGTAATTGCATGCATTGATTTCTTTTTTTTTAAATCTTAATACAGTGTAGTTGATATCTGACTTTATGCATCTTTTGCAGATGAAATTATTAAATTTGTACATAAAAAGAGCCCAGACGACAAACAGCAACAGTAGCTCATCGTCAGACGTGTCGAGTCACAGCTAACGGACAGCGGCCATGTTTCTTTAGATGGATGAAGCCGTGCCTCTTCAGAGACCTTTCTGCTCAAATTTTGAAATCCACGTGCCCTTGGAGTGAAAAATTGCTGCACATCAGTGTTTGTTCTTAAGTAATATATGCAGTTGCTTAGCTTTAATCTTACAGCTGTTACTTAATCATAATGTGATGCCTGTTTAACATGTGACCTATGAATAGAGGAGGGCCTGTAGTGAGTCTTTGACAGTCCAGTGGTGACGTCAAGTGATGCAGCACCGATTCTAGGTTAGACTTTTGTCATCTTTAAACCTGAAGTATGTGACGTACATACTTAATATCAGAGTATTATTCCTCAAGATGTTGTAATTTTAAGTATTATGTATAAACAAATTGCTGTTATTAAATTTCAATAGAAATGACATTGCCATAACTATATCTTAGCAACTACTTGTTTCGACCTATCAAGTTAGTTGCTAAGCCAAATGATGTCTCACTGGACTGGACTTTTACTACTGCAGAAGACTAAAGCAAATTTTTACAAGTTTTGCCAGTATTCACACTTTGATTTTTCAATTGCATTGTGATATATGTGCCATCTATCAATTGGAGACAAAATCGAAGATGGCAACACTAAAAAGGCATGATCCGGCTTTTTGGGAACCTGTAGCACTGCAGTTTGGTAGAAGATTCAGAAGCTGTTGTGTTATAGACCTCAGTGGTTTTTTTAAGCTATTGTATTTTCTTCTCTCTCTTTCCTTCCCCATCCCTGGACATTACTCTTCTTCTAGTTGGAAGTGCAGGCGAAAGTGTGTTGTATATCTCTGCCAGGTCTTTTGTTCTGCCATTGAAATGGGTGTCCCTATCCTTGCCTTAGCAAGAGCTGAGAAAACTCATCCAAATAGTGCAGCTGAGGTAAATATCAGCTGAGAGTGAGATCTGAACTTGCAGTTCTCTGTTTGGGAGTCCTACTGTCATTGGACCTATCGAAACATCCATTTATCTCCAATAACAATAGATTGTCTGTGATGGGACCTACAAACAGCCGTAATTCTATTTTTAAATGTGAATTAAGATCTAATGTATAATTTAGCAGGTCTATGTTACCATTCCTCTGAATGTATTAGGAGTGAAGTGGGAAGAAAAGCTGAAATGATCGTGCCAAGTTAGACATTGCAATTCAGGTTGACATTCCAAGTTTGGCTGCCTAAATTATGATCCACAGAAGATGATGTTTTGTCACATCATGATTTTACATTCTGCTATGGTGGAGTATGATCTGTATAAATCGCAAGTCAGCAATTATTCTTATCCTCCACATATTATGAATATGTAAGCTGTGCAGTAGGAACACTTATCCACTTAAAGACTTGAGTAACAATGGTCTTTCCCTATCTGCATCCCTTTGGTGACCATCTTTGGTTTTGATTGTCCCATCTTAACCAACAATTTCTTTGCACTGATGTCATTTGTATTTTTTTCAGCTCCATATCTATTTTTTGGGCTGTTGCCGCAAAATATTTCTTCTTTAGTTGTATCACAAATTGTCTTTTTTTCACCCTGGCATTGTTTATGCCAGTTCTGAATTTAAGATTCTGAAGCAGTTACAGGAAACTGCTCTTTCCTACTGTTCAGACTTGGATAGTGTCTTCCTTGCTTTCATAATTTAGCAGCTTCTGAATTCTGGCAAATTTCAAGGAAGGATGGAAAACAAAAGACTTCAATGGCTTAGGCTGAAATTCTCAGACAGAATCCCAAAAGCACAAGTTGTGCAAGAGAGACTGAACTGATCAAAGGGCATCATCATCTCCTCAAGGTCAGTCTTCTCTCAGCAACAAAAGGGGCAGAAAGCATTGGGAGGAATCGGAGCGGCCAAGAAATCTCCTTCCTCAGGGACCAAGCCTGTTGCCTCACTGTTTTCCAGTTTGGCACTGGGTAAACGCTCTTCCTCTAAAAAGCCCGGAGCAAGGCACTGTCCATGATGCTGCGGCTACCCCTGGACTATACTCTGTGCTGGTGTCCTTTCTTGTTTTAGCCTGATTAAAGGTCATAGAAAATTTCCCAGCTCTTGTGTGCTGTGCAAATAAATTCCTAGGTATTCCTGTCCCCAAGTAGCATTTAACCCATTGGTTAGTTTACTTTTAAATTGCTACCACTTAGGATGGGCCAACATTAAGCTGTTGGTCCTATGGGATATATAGAAAATAGTCAGTCATCATAGGAATAATATTGACCAAAATACTTCTGACTTGAACTCACTACTAAGGAAATAATGCAGCTTGGTAGTAGAGCTGTACTCAAATCTGGATCCCGAGTGTGTGAGTCCTAACTCCATAAATTGTCTTTAGTGGAGTAATCATTACCCTCCACATTGTTACCCTCCTCCATTCCTTGTGTCCCAACATCTCAGGCATGTCTGAAGTTTTGATGTGGACTTTTCCTTAGGATTTTTTGGTATGGATGTTGTACTTAAATGTGCAATCCAATTTTTTGAACATTTTTAAGTTGTCTTGAGTTTTTTTTATTGAGTTATTAAAATTCTGTTGGCATTTGTTTTAGTTGAAATTCCAGCTCCCTCCAATCCCAAGAAATAATTTCTTAAACCTTTTACCACTTTGTAGCACATTGAGTTTTTGTTCCCTCTCCTCAAGTGGAGCCCATGGGGATCTCATCTTAACTCTTCGTGCTTTGTCTAGGCAAAAGAACTAAAGTTGGTCACCTGGGGGAGCTGCTGTAGGACACGAGAAAGGTTATATGCGTTTGTCCAAATGTTCTGAATGGAATAGTTGTCCTGATGATTTTCCTTGATATATTTTACTCTATAGTATGTAGAGGATAATTTTGATTTTTAAAAAATCTTGATGACTCAACTTACAGGTGGGTGATCCAGATATTCCCATTTGCCGTTCATATGTTTGATGTGGCGAAAGTATTAGCGGCATTAGCTAAAGAACACGCAACAGCAAAAACTCAACTATGTAAACTTAGTCTTTATATATTTTATTTCCCCATTAGATTTGACCAAAGTCATGTCATCATAAATTGACTGGTTCATCCTCCTGGAGTATTGACATTGTTGGCAAACTGTTGGATATTTTTATGTAAAGTGTTCATCATGATTCTTTTCATTTCTTTAGTACTGTATTTTATGTTTCTGTATCCACTACAAGATTGAAATAATCCAAACGTTTTTAGTTCTTTTTCAGTTGCTTTTCTTGAAATTAAAGACCTGGCTGTACTGTAATACACAACAAATTGCTTCATATTTTCAGTTTTTCTTTTATAAAACAGTAGCTTGAATTTTGAGTCTGTCTCCTTTTCACCTTTAGTTGAGCTTAGAACTACAGCTGACATCTTATCCGATTTCAAAAGACATAAAAAGAGCACACTAAATGTGTAGCTGGAGAGAAAATGTTTCCATCATCCAGTTCTCGACTTCATAACTTTTATGTCTTCAAATTGTGGAGTTTTGTATTTTTTACAACGCAATTAATTTTTCAGAACTACTTTTGTCTAATTGTAAGGTAAGTATACAAAATGGAGAATAAAACATTGGGAATGTAACTAAACTCTGGTATCAAATGCACATTTATTGTTTCTGTATTTAGGTGATTTTTTTTTCTTTTTTAAACTTCATGCCTGCATTATTGGGACCAAAAACCCAATTGGAGCAGAAGTAATTTTGCTATGCTCCAGCATCTTTTTATTTGCAAGTGTGGACAGCTGTACATTTAATGAATCATGTTTTTAAAATGTGATTTTAAAGAAGACAAAAATTGCCCATTCACGTGATGACTGACAATGCTCAACACTGGCAAACTCTGATTTTGAAAATAAAATACCATTTATAGCCCGTAGATTTGTCAAATGTAACTTAGAATGGCAGCCATTTTCAGTACCTGTTTGTTGAATATGGTTTGGCATCTTAACTTTGAAAATACTTAGAATCTCTGTTTCAGATATAGACATCAGTGCAATGTTCATAATGCCATTCTAAGCTGTATATACTGTGATTTTAAAGGTTAATTATTAAGTAACCTGAAACTAACTGTATGCTTTAAGGACATTTGGTTGGTGCATGCTTGGTTCTTCCCCCTCTTTTTTCCCTGCCACCGCTTACCCCCCCTCACATTTCCCTCCGACCCAATCCCCTGGATTCGTTGGGCTGGAAATGACTGGTGACAATAATGGGCCTTCTTTTATTCCCTCAAAGTTTTGTTTGTACTGTAGGTAGGTAAAAGATCAGATGTGTGATTTCTTTTTTATTTGTACTCCTTTCTGTAAAGAGAAAAAGATTGCTGCTGTTGTAATATTTTGAACTATTGGATGTAAAGGAAGTAACCCCAACTCATTTTCAAAATGGTTGGTTTCCTGAAATACTACAACCTAATCTGCCATGTCTGTTAAGAACGAGAAGGCCTCTCTCTTGCTAGAACAGACTGAAATTTCACACCTCAGCAGTCAGCCTGCATGTCGCAGCAGTGTCGCCTTTGCCTTCCATCCATCGGCTGCATGAATGGTCTAGGCATGGACGACCGAAATTATACAATCCTAATGTTTTTACTTGTTTAGTCCTATGGTAGTGTTCTGTTTTGAGGCATGTGGCTTTTTTAAAGGTACACTATGTGTGCTCGCCTTGAATTTAAACTAACTGCAGAAACAAAACTGATGTCAAGGATTTTTTTGTCATCTGTTTTATGATAGCATACTAACAGCTTAGAGACTGTGGATAAGTAACATACATTACTGTCACAAGAATGCCCTTCCCTTGATATATAATCAAGCTTACTGTTTAATGAGGGATGGAAGCCAAATTTTATAGACTATACCAGAACTTTGCTAAACTAGGTTAAAATGAAAACGTCGGAGACACATCAACCATCAGAATGGTTCCTAGCAGAGTGTTCACTGCGCATGTACCTTTTTTTGCTTCGTCATGTAATATCCATATCGGTATTTATATTATTTGTTTCATCTGTGTGTATTATGGCAACTGTACAGATAACTACATGGATTTTGTTAACTTTCACCTGTTGATAGAATTTGCTAAAAAAAAAAGCTTAAGTTTGCTGTAGAATAAAACCCTACATGAAGTTTGACATCTGTTGAGCCTTTTTATTTGTTCATGAAAAATGCACCTTGAAATCGATATTTCGTTTAGGCACTTGTACAGGGAATAAAGAATAAAGATTAAAAGGAGATTTTGAAGAACTCAATTTCTTTGAGGAATACCTCGACCTTGGTTGCTGTTGTAGGGAACAGTTTTTTTTTTCAGAATCCTACCAAACGAGGTTTTAGTGAAGTACACTTGTTGGCTTCAGACCACACTGTGAAATGAAGATCATGAGATGAAAGCAAATACTGCATGATCTACCAGAAATCTGAGTGCTAGGTTTCTTCACCTTTTAGCATGGGCTGACACCAAAGTTGTTCAAACAGAAAGTGTAACTGAGTTCATCACATCAACTTTAAGGATCTTTAATGGAACGGTTCTTTCATTCTCTGGAAAATGTTAATATTTCACTGGATTATCATAATGGTGAAAATACCTAGTAATTTAACATTGCTAGATTGAAGTGAACGCAAAACTGTATGGTTGCCCATCTTAAGGATCCTTGGAGAAGGTTTCTATCGTTGGAAAATTCACTTCTGTGATGAGAAATTGTGAGGATGAAATGGTTCAAGTGGTTTATTGATACCAATGTCACCTTTTTTTTTCTTTATATAGAAGAAAACTTTGAACTTTGTGCTCACCAAGCATATCTGTGCTGGGGAATGAAACATTTCATTTTGAACACCCATTCTTGGCATCAAGCCCTCCCAGATCATATATAGTATGATTAGAGCAGAGTATATCTTCAGTTATTCTGCCATAATGTACCTCAGCCCAACCAGAGCAGAGCACCTCTGATTGTGCAAGTGTGACTCATTAGCCACACTATTTGAAGGGCTTTTACCCTTATACTGTTTTCCCCCTCAGCCAGGAAGGTGGGGCAGTCAAAGTTATGGAATTCTTCACTGGTAATCGTATTGCTCTGTAATTGATTAGTATAAAGTGTACTCTACAAATAGGCCGGCCCTGTCAATTTTTGGTCTTGGTTAAATGGAGCACTCCGCTGTGCAGTTCTTCAAAAAGCTAGCATAACTGGAACCTGGTGACACCTGACCAGTGAGGGTTGGTCAGTTCATCTGAAAAGGCTGGAATTGCATATCTTGGTTACGATTTTGGTGCCCTACTGCAATCACTACGTTGAGTGTGGAAGTGACTAGGCTGGGATTTTAGGCCTGTCACACATTCAAGAATTCGACTGGACAGTAGGTTACAAAGGCCATTAATTTAACAAAGTTTAGGGAAGGGAAAAGGCCATTGGTTAGAATCGTCACCCCTTCTAAATAAATGGTTGTGACGTTTCCCAGCCTCCAATCCTAAAAGGCTGGTACAGGAAATGGAAAGAATCCACACATGCATAGCAGGGACAGTCTTCCAAGGTTGGGTATTAAGGCAGCTTATTGGAATAATAAAGCACTTTCCTCTGATCATTGGCAAATTGGGTGTAGCAAGGGACATTGACATTAAATGCCTAAAATGGAAGTGTTCCATTAACAATAGAAATCCCTCACCTTCATGAGAACAAATCTTTTCCAAAAATGTCATTAAAAGGCTGCAGCCTACCAGCAACCTATTGATTGTGCCAATGGTCCCATTACCTAATATTTCTTTCCAAGTATCTTTGGGTGCTTGGGAAGAACCACAGCACCTTCACCTCTTTCTCACAGCAAGACAAATTATTCCTACAGCAGAAACAATCTGTTTTTCTCTTCTGTAAATAGTTTAGCTAAGAGCTGATATGTACTCATTAGAATTACTTTTTGGCCACAAGGAATGCCAAACCTCTTATATAAGAATTTGCCTCCTTTCAAATAAATTGTTGATGTTGGTTTATTCATTCTGCTAATCTTGGTACCTGGTGTTCAGTCCTTATATTGATGTAGACAACTGCCTCTGTATGTGGTGAGAGAAGTTATATGATGTGTGATTTCTATTAGTTAAAAATGTTAACCATTCCATTTTTTCATTTACTAAATCCAACAGTTCTCACATCAAGGCAGTTGTCTACATCAGTATAAAGACAACACCGGGTACTAAGATTAGTTCATATCTATTACTGGATATACCCTGCCATTTAACTGTTGGTATTGCGTTCTTGTGTATGGGGAGTCTTGACTATTGAAGGAAAATGCAATCATTTTACATCGTTACTTCAATTTTTTTCTACTTGGTTTTATTTTTATGCTCGTCAGACAAGGGATATTGGTGCTTGGGAATGGAACATTGGGAGTAACGAGTACTCCCAGATCAGCTATAGCAGAGCTCTGTCTGTTCTGTGTCAACCTCTGAAACACATCCCTGTGCAGCAGTGGGATATTTTCCCATTTCTCATACCAGCCATTCAGTGACTCCAGTGAGATTGCTAGTTAGATTTAGTTTTATGTGGTGAGCCCCATGTGTACTAATGTGTCAGCTTAACTCAATTGGTTTTCATCCGAGTCAGGAGCTGTGGTCTAATACCCACTCTAGAACTTGAGCACTCAATCTAAGCTGACACTATGGCGCAGTAGTGAGGGAGTGCTGCATTGTGAGAAGTTCTAGCCTTTGGATGCGATGTTAAATTGAGGTGCTATCTGCCGTTCTGGTTTTTCAGATGGATATTAAGAATCACAGATTTTTCAAAGAAGAGCAGGGAGTTCTCTGGCCAACATTCCTCCCGTAGACATTGCCACCATTAAAAATTATGGTGGTTTATCTCCTTTGTGCAAACTTGCTGTGTACAAAATGGCTGTTGCATTTATTCATACATCGCAACAGTAAGTGCATAATGCAATTAATTTCACATTGTTTCGAATGTTTGAGAGAAGGTGCTATATAAATGCAATTTTTTTTCGTCTAGGAACTGAATTAAGATTACCCAAACTCCTTCCTCAATTCATTGCAGCAGACAGATGCAATTTTGACCCCATTTGGTCTGAGCTGGATTCAATCCCGAAGCCCAGAAGCTAATGGCAAACTTTCCAACCCACTGCACCACCCAAGGTAGCTGGTGCTGATCCAAACGATGATAGATCTCTTATAATTTATTCTGTACTTATGGCATAGATAACAAAGGACTGTGATCCATTCCTAGGCTTCATATGGCAGTGTGAGGAAAGAAAGAAAGACTTGCATTTATATAGTGCCTTTCACGACCTCTGGATGTCCCAAAGTGCTTTACAGCCAATGAAGTACTTGTAAAGTGTAGTCACTGTTGTAATGTGGGAAACGTGGCAGCCAATTTGTGCACAGCAAGCTCCCACAAACAACAATGTGTTAATGACCAGATAATTTTTTTTTAGTGATGTTGATTGACTGATAAATATTGGCCAGAACGTTGGGGATAACTCCCCTGCTCTTCAAAATAGTGCCATGGGATCTTTTACGTCAAACTGAGGCCCGGTCTGCTCTCTCATTTGAACGTCTCATTCAAAAAACGACACCTCCAACAGTGCAGCGCTCCCTCAGTACTGGAGTGGAGTGTCAGCCAGGATTTTTGTGCTCAGTCTCTGGAGTGAGATTTGAGCCCTCAACCTTCTGACTGAGGCACGAGTGCTATGAACTGTGAAAGCAGAACAACACATGCTTATCAATAGAAAATGCTGGAAAAACTCAGCAGGCCAGGCAACATCAGTGGAGAGAAAATAGAGTCGACGTTTCGGGTCGAAACCCTTTTTCAAAACTGGAAAGGAAATGAAATAGATCGAAGGCAGGGCTGCGATAGAACAAAAGAAGTAAAGAGACATTAAGAGGTATTCAAAACCAGACGAGATGGTAATAGGACAGTGGAGACAAAAGACGGCTCAGATCTGTTGTTTCAGATTTCCAGCATCTGCAGTATTTTGCTATCGTACATGCTTATCAATGTTAGCTGGTTCTGATACTATATCTGGAAACAGTGGTAACGGAGCTATGGCTATGCTTCATGTTGGTTGTAGCTGGCTTTTGGTGCTGATGCAATGGGATATATTGGGGTAGATTTTTAACATGCCACCTGGACATAAAACTATTGTTGTGAATTGACTGCCTGTTATAGAAACTGCTTGATTTTAATTTCCATTGGCTTTAATTTTTTCCCTTCTCCCTTCTATTGAAATAAGAGCAAGAACTTCTATTTATATAGCATTCTTCACATCCTCAAGACACCCCAAAGCACTTTGCAATGAATTACTTTTGAAACGTAGTCATAGTTTTGAAGGTGTGCATTTATTGCTGTACATTGCCCCAAGATGCCTGTCACTCCCCAGTAGCCAACATGATTGAGTGTTGGCAAGCCTTCTTTCGTAGGGAGCATCACATCCTGTCCTCAATCATTCTACTTCTAGCACCTGTCACTAGACAGTGACCTGCCTAGAAGAGAACTTGCATTTTATACAGCGCCTTTCATGGCCTGCAGACGCCCCAAAGCGCTTTACAGCCAATTAAGTGCTTTTGAAGTGTAGTCAGTGTTGTAATGTAGCAAATGCAGCACCCAATTTACACACAGCAAGCTCCCACAAACAACTGAAATAAATGACTTTTTTTAGGTGTTGGTTGAGGGATGAATAGTGTCCAGTGCTGCAGTGAAATCTCGGCCTGCATTTTGTGCTCAAGTCACTGGAGTATGGCTTGAGTCCACAACCTTTTGACTCCAGGGCAGAGCTGAGCTCAGGTTGACGCCTAACCCTCTCAGTACTCCAAGGAATCTGAGGATAGGTTTAATGCCCCTACTGCCACCTCATCTAATGCAAGAGCCTGGGGCTTAAATCTGGACTCTTTCTGGTTTGTATGGCTGCGCTTGGGGCTTGAAACCAGCAGATCTCGGGTAGAATTGTGTTTGTAAAGTGTTTGTGTACAGTCGTTGGATAAACTCATCGGCAAAATACCTTTGATGGGTCAATCTTTCAGTAATGAGCGTAAGATAAGATTTCACAGAAACAGAGAGGAAATGAACAGGTGTGCTTATAATTGTTAAGGATGTTAGCAAGATCAGCACGGAGGTGGATGTTGGAGGTTCTAATTCTTGGGTTTGGACGCAACACAAACGTGTAGGACGGAACCGTTCCCTTCCCCAGACACACACACCCCACTCTCTCCCTGCTCAGAAATTAACAGTGTAAAAAGTGCTGGGTGAATAATCTGGGGAACGGGGAATCCTGCAATCCAAGTGGAACAGAGTGACATTCAGGCTAATTGGCAAGTTCTGACTGTAGGAAGGGACTGCTCTTGGGGCTGGAAACCAGCAGATTTCGGGTAGATTTGTGTTGTAGTGTTTGAACTACTCTTCAACCTGTGAACATTAAAACACCTCCTGAAACTCCATTTCGCTGTTGATATTCTCCGATTAAAGGGGTTATGCTTCATTTGGTTAAAGGCGTTTTTTCAGGTCGCGTTTCTGGATTTAAACTTTGTTGGTGTTAAAACAGTGAAACCGGAGCGCCTTCAAAACCGGAATATCTGGCTCGCCCTGATTTTGTAATGTTTAGCAGCAAAACTGCCTTTCGAAACGTTTTAAATGAACCGAAAGACATTGGGAATTCACTCTCTGTGTGTGTGTGTGTGTGTGTGTGTGTGTGTGTTTTAATTGAAAGGTGATTATACCGGTTTCATTCAAAACCTGCCCTCCCAGCACCACCTTAACCCCTCAAATCGTCAGGCGGCAGTGAGCGGGGGGGAGAAATTGAGAAGCCTGTGGGTGGGCGTGAACCAGGACCCGCCTCTTCACTCCAAGCCCGGCTATATGTGTTGCCAAGTGGGTGTCGTGCGAGGCTTTTAATCACCTGGAATAGTCTTTCCCATTGCCCCACCTTTGGCCGCTGTAAGGATTCCTCCTTAAAGTACTAATTCGAGAGTGGGTTAGCCAATCCACCTTATGTAAAAAAAAAATTGCCCATTTATTTGGATTTTTTTTTAATGGAACATTTTCGTCATTGAATCCTACCCCTTCGCAATACATTGTTCTGTAAATATGCCTTGATTTTTTTATTCTCAAGTGTGCCCTTTCAATCTTAAATGACATAAACTTCACAAACGCGTAATATAATTTAAACAATAGCTTTGCAATGTTTATAATAGAGTTTGAAAATATGTGAAGAAATACCTGCAAACTACAGACTCTATAATAAATATCATGTACAGGATGCAGGTTATGTAAATAGTAAAATGTCCGGATAATTGTAATTTTTTGTAACTTTGCCATAATTAAACACCATTATGCTGTGTGCAATATGCAAGGACTATGGGGTATCCGCGATTGGAGGTTTACATCGTACACTCAAAGTGTTATGCACTTCTTCTGAGAACTGAGGCTTTCCCTTTTACTAATGCAAACTGACCTTCATTGTAAAAGGTCATCAGATGTTAAACCTGTTACCCACTCGACTGGTTTAGGGAAGATCTACATACGGTGTAGCTGAACCATACAGTCTAGAATCATCGCTTGATTTGGTTCTGGGGAATGAAGTGAAGAATCTTCAAATATGAGATTGATAGATTACAAAACATACTGATCCCAGATTTAATCTTGGGTCAGTGCTAACTGAGTTTAGGTGGGGTATATACAAATAGTATGTACCAGTTAATCTGCCTTTAATGATACTGGTGACAACATCAGGACTCCCTGCTCTTCAAATAGTGCCAGCATATTGTTTACAGTACCCAAACCTAGTGAGCAGGGCTTTAGCTTAAAAGAAAAAGGAGACTTGCATTTATATAGCACCTTTCACGACCTTAGGACATCCCAAAGTGCTTTAGAGCCAATGAAGTACTTTTGGAGTGTAGTCACTATTGTAATGTAGGAAACACGACAGCCAATTTGTGCACAGCAAGCTCCCACAAACAGCAATCAGATAATGGGGAAGGTTTTCAAAAGATTTTGAGCCGGGGAACACTAGCGTATTAGGCTAACGTGATGGCCACTACACTACAGAAAGTCTGCTCCGTGAGCAGTTGTAAGAACATCGCAGAAGGCAACTGTGGTCTACAAATGCAGGTCCGGGATTAACATTTGTATTAATACATTTTTATAATTTAAGTAGGCCCGGCTAGCTCAGTTGGTAGAGCTCAAGGTCGTGGGTTCAAGCCCCATGTTGGGTGAGTGTCTCTTTGGTAAACTTTTATGTTGCTTTCTCACTCTGGAGCTGGGGCAGACTGAATAATTAATGGGTTTATTTCCAAATGTGATTTACAAGGATGATACCAGAAATGTGAGGGTACACCTATCAGGGAAGGATGGACAGGCTGGGTCTCTTTCCTCTTGAATAAAAGACTGAGGGGTGACCTAATTGAGGTCTTTAAAATGATGAAAGGTTTTGATAGAGTGGATACAGAGAGAATGTTTCCACTTGTGGGGAAGAACATAACTAGAGGCCATCAATATAAGATAGTCACCAAGAAATCCAATAGGGAATTCAGAAGAAACTTCTTTACCCAGAAAGTGGTGAGAATGTGGAACTCGCTACCACAGGGAGTGGTTGAAGCAAATAGTATAGATGCATTTAAGGGGAGGCTAGACAAGCACATGAGGGAGAAGGGAATAGAGGGTTATGCTGATAGATTTAGATGAGGAAAGACGGGAGGAGGCTGGAGTGGAGCATAAACACCGGCACGGTCTGATTGGGCCGAATGGCCTGTTTCTCTGCCGTCTATCCTGTGTAATCTGTTTTAGTGATGCTGATTGAGGGATAAATAGTGGCCAGGACACGCCAATGATCTCCCCTGCCTTTCTTCGAAATAGTGCCATGGGATCTTTTACATCCACCTGAAACAACAGACGGGATGGCTCAGTTTAACGTTTCAGTACTGCACTGGAGTGTCAGCCTAGATTGAGCTGAAGGATAACGCATTCAACTCAGTACTGCATTTAAGTCTCACCTAGATTTATATGGTCAAATTCTGGAGTGGGGATTGAACCTACAATGTCTTGACTCGTATTACCAACTGAGCCAAGGTAACACACTCGGAGCACTAAAGTTTCTTCGTGATGTCCTGCATTGTTTTTAAACAACTAGACTGTAATGAAATTTAGGTGGGAAATTACTGAACTGATGCTGCTCTTTGGGAGCTGCTGCCTTGGTGATGATTCCATGCCATTAGTTGCCACATAGCGGTGGAAATATGCAGCAAGCCAACCTGATCCGCAAGAGCGGGGATAGTTTGCTTGGGTTTGCACTCCAGATCTCTGGCCAATGACCCTCTCGCTGGGCTCCGAGGGCCAGAATCAACCGTTAAATAAACACAAACTGAAGAAAATTCCCTTCTAAAACGCTGCGATTTGAAAATGTACACTGTGACATGTAGAAAAGGTTCATCAACACTTGGAATGTACTGTAGCAAAATACTGCGGATGCTGGAAATCCGAAATAACAACAGAAAATGCTGGAAAAACTCAACAGGCCAGGCAACATCCGTGGAGAGAGAAACCGAGTCAATGTTTCACGTTGACTCTATTTCTCTCCACGGATGTTGCCTGGCCTGCTGAGTTTTTCCAGCATTTTCTGTTGTTATACGTGGAATGTACTCCCGGTCTAGCATCGTCGTGGCAAACCTCTGGATTCTTCACAACGCCACTGCTACTTTGAATTGTAAGACACATCTGAGATAATGGAGGAGTCACCAGCTCCTATATTTGCCCCAATTCCCCTTTTTCGCGCTCCAGAAAACACTTACCAGTCATATCATTTAAAGACATGTTTTTTTAATGCTATTATGTAATCGTATTGCAATCAAAAAAAAGTGAAAAATCCGAGTTTAGGCAATGCTGGAAGTTGCTGTCAACCCCCAGGAGGCGGGGTTTCAGCAAGTGACATGACCTTGACGTCAGCTGGTGGATAAAACCGGGCCGGGAGTTGGTTCAGGACTCGGGGAGGCGTGAGGTTGTAGTCGCTTGTCCCCTGCTTGGAGATTTAACCTTACAATGTTGTTTTGGCACACCCAGCCCGAGCAATACCACCAGCAGCAGCACCAGCAGCAGCACAGCGCAAGCAGCTACCTCCGGTAAGTGACTGGCCAGTAACAGGTTCACACACAAGGTCTGAGTCAAACTTGGCGTTAAAGGGTAACTGTGCAATATTTGTGTGTGTGTAGATTGTGGATTAGGGGAGGACTTTTAAAACTTTTTATTTTGGACTCCAGAATAAATACTTGAAATGGAAAAACATTTTCAGGGCTATGGGGAAAGGGCAGTGGCGAGTGGGACTGATCGGATCGCCCGGCACCATGGGCTGGATGGCCTTTCGGTGCTGTGCGATTCTATTCGGCTTTAGAATGGAAAGCGGGTCGGCATTGCAGCCGGTCGATAGTTTTGCATTTTGTGGTCAATTTTCCTTTCCTGACTGCTAAAATAGCCAGACTCATTGCTCAACATCTTGAGATATTTTGTTTAATGTAAATTATATTGTCGAGGTATCAAATAAGGACTTTTCCTTCACGTTGTGGAAGCTGGTAAAGGAGCGCTGCTTCTAACTATGACTTGGGCCTGAAGAGAGGGTGAGAGAGAGAGGGAGAGGGTGAGAGAGAGAGAGAGGACTGTCCAGCTCCCGAAAGTGTGTGAGACTCTGTTTTCCACCAGCGGTAATTAAAGAAACTTTACAAACTGTTTCTGGAGAACAAGGTCTAGATCTTTGCCCAATGATTTTGAATTTATAACTAGAGTTCATAGATTCAAAATCATTGGGAAAAGATCTAAAGGGGAGAGGAGGAGGAATGTTTTCACTCGGAGTTGTCGGGATCGGGAACGCTCGACCTGAACAGGTGGGAGAAGCTGATTCCATGAATACTTTTAAAAGGGAGTTGGACGGGTCCTTGAGGATGAGGAACTTAGAGTTGCCAACAAAAGCGGGGCTGTGGGACAGAGCACAACTGCTCAGCCAACACAGGCTCGACGGGCCGAATGGCCTCCTGTGCTGTAAGTTTCAATTATTCTACCAATTGTGTAAAGGTTCTGAACATCATAAAGTTAGTTACTGGCTAAGAGTTGATAATACGTGAGCAGTTTGTTGTTTCATTCTGTCCTTTCTATAAGCTAATGAAAGTATTCAATTCATAGTCGATATTTCAGGAGTCATTGTACATTTTTAGACAATTTAATTCGTGTTATCAATAATCACCCTGTCTCTAATCTGTGATCGTGAGGTACATTGTTTTAGACCTACTAGGGGAAGAGAGAAATTGTGTAACCTTAGCGGCACACTATGTTACAGCTTGCCATAAACAGAGGGACAACCATTAAATCTAAGAAAAGAGTATATACAAATTATATGAATGTATATTTATACACTCAGGGATATATCTGTTTATACACTGTATGGATAGATCTGCGTTTATGTGTTCAACCATAAATGTTTTTTGATGCTTTGGCAACATAAGATGTACCTTGTCATGCCAATAAAGCGATTTGAATTTGAAAAATTTGAATTTGAATTTGGCTGGGGAGAGAAATGGTGGAAGGAATGCACATTGCACAAGTGGGCAGGGTCAGGCACCCCCCTCTCACCTTCCACATCACTTCTGCCGCTCTACGATACTAACTCTCTCCAAACAAACCGGGTTGTGCTTTTGAGGATATATTTGTTCCAGCGCATTCAAAACACAGACGGAGACATTGCGAGTATTTTTCTGTGCCCCCTTCCCATAGGAGTTTCATGTCAGTACCAGGGGTTTGAATTATATAATGTTCCCTCATGGGGGAAAAAAAAACACAACGCATGCATGGCCATCAAATTTCCCCAAATCCACTCGTCCTGCAATGCCTGGACCCCCTAAAGGTGGTGATGATGACGATTGCCCAACTGGGAGCCCATTCTTTTCTGCTTTTAATTAGTGAGTATTCCTACTGTACAATTAAAAATGTATTACACGTAAGGGTGCTCATGGCCACAGGCTAAGAACCCAATTTGAATTCCATTCCATTTCCCGTTGGGTTTTGCATCCAGGACTCCTTTAAGTGGGGGAGCACATCGATCTCAGTTGGGTCAGGGGAGAACGTGTCCCTTTCAGCACCACTGCTCAACTCCTGGAGAATTGACGAGGAGTGATGTTGACGGCATTTATGGAGATTTCTGGGCTTCTTTTACCTGCGTTCATAATGGTATGAATGGGGCAGGGAAGAGACCTACAAATGCAAAAATAAGGGAAGATTGCAAAATATTAAAAGAGAAATGATATGCGGCATAAAAAGATCCAAAAACAGGAATTTCAAAGGGAGTTAGGTCGACATTAAGGAAATCTTATGCAATGCAGACAAGATATGTTCTCTCCCAGCCTGGCCTCTTCATCTATTTCATTTCCTGTGCTTCTTTAGTCTTGACAAAGGGTTTTCACCCGAAAGGTTGACTCTATTTTCTCTCCACGGATGTTGCCTGGCCGCCTGAGTTTTTCCAGCATTTTCTGTTATTTTGGATTTCCAGCATCTGCAGTATTTTGCTATCTACAAGAAATATACTCATTTGGGAAATTCAGTACATGCACACAAACTCGAACCTGTACTGGTCTGTAGCTGCCCTTCTATTTCAGTCTGTTATGCATGAACAATTGGTATGGTTTCATGCACATCCTTGGTTTTTATTAAGTACAAAACTTCTATATCCACAATAATCTTATAAGCCTCAATGAGATAACTTGGAATAAACCCTCCTTTGCAGGCTGAACAGCCTGAAACCATTGATCAGTTCCAAGGTTTTTCTCTGTATTGCTTCCTGCACTTAAAAGTCTCTCTTGTTTCTTGGCAGTCAGAACTGGACACAATATTCAAGATGCAGTCTGACCAGAGCACTATAAAGTTTGATCACTGCCTCTTCTGATTCATATTGTACTGTTTTGGCTATGTAGATTTGTATATAGAAACTTGTTACTATTCCAGCAGATTGCAGTGTTTAAATCAATGCTCGGTTCCACTCTTTGAGCACGGAAGAGGATTTTAGTTTTGTGAATGAATCAGTTTCTGCATCACTTACACCTGACTTAAAGTGATAGTCTGTAGCAAAAGGTTAAAAATCAGTGGAACCATAGAATGCGTTCATATTGTAGTGAGATCTGAGTGAAATGGAAGTATCTAGTCTTGTATTTGATTTAAGGATCTAATGTACTGTCGACTGGCGAATAGAACAAAGCTGGCAAACAAAACCACAGCAATGTGATTCATTTCACAGTGAAAAGGTGGAATTGCCAGCCTTGTTCTGTCCTTTTATAGCTATCGGTATACAACATTTGACGTGAAACCTAAAATCTATCACAGCAACATGTAGTAAACTGTAAACTGTCCCCCCAAGGCACTTCACAGGAGCATTATAAAACAAAATGTGAGACCGAGCCACTTAATATTAGGGCAGGTGACCAAAAGCTTGGTCAAAGAGGTAGGTTTTAAGGAGTGTCTTAAAGGAGGAGAGAGAGACGGAGAGGCTTAGGGAGGGAATTCCAGAGCTTAGGGTCTCGGCAGCTGAAGACACCACTGCCAAAGGTGTATGTGATTTTGAGATCAGAATTGGAGGGTTGTAGGGCTGGAGGAGGTTACAGAAAGAGGGAGGGGCGAGGCCATGGAGGAATTTGAAAAAAAGGAAGAGAATTTTAAAATTTTGCCATTCTAGGAGCCAATGTAGGTCAGCGAGCACATGGGGTGATAGGTGAATGGGACTTGGTGCAAGTTAGGATCAGTAGAATATAAATCAGATCAAACTTTATAGCACTGTAGTCAAACTGCATCTTGAATACTTTGTCCAGGGGTAATGTTAGGATTTCACTGGCTAGGTGAATTAGGATTTCACTGGCTGGGTGAATTAAGATGGGCTGAATGGCCTTCCTCACCCATAATGATATGATTTTGTGCAATATTTACCTGTGCACTAAGATCCAGGGGAAGGCTTTATACAACATATGTAACATTTCCAAATTTGTTGTTGATACAAAGCTAGGTGTCAGTTGCAAAGAGGATGTGAAGAGGCTTCAAGGGGATCTCGACAGGCTCAGTGAGTGGGCGAGAACATGGCAGATGGAATATACAGGAAACTTTCGTTTAAACGGAGGTTAAATCTCCGGAATGCTCTATCCACCGGCAAAATTCAGGAGTCTGTTCAGATAACTATTTTTACTTTTCGTTGCTTTTTTTCTCCATTCCTGGCTCTGCAAGCATCTAGCTGAAGCTGTTGCTTAGCTACAGAGATGCTTGCAAGCTGCGCCGACTGTTTTGAAGCTGTTGCTAAGCAACAGGGTTTGTTGCTTCACACGGAGCTCAGAAGCTCCGTATGTTTTAACATTAGCGCTGGTTTCTCCGGCAGTGTTGATCGACCGGCACCAGCTCGGTCCCGTCAGTGCCGGATACCAGAAAGTTTCCTGTAATGTGGATAAATGTGAAGTTATCCACTTTGGTAGAAAAAACAAAGGCAGAGTATTTCCTAAATGGTGAAAGATTGGGGAATGCAGAAAGTGAATGTGCAGGTGCAGCAAGCCATTAGGAAGGCAAATGGTATGCTCGCCTTCATTACAAGAGGATTTGAGTACAGGAGTAAAGAAGTCCTATTCCAATTATATAGGGCCTTGGTGAGACCACACCTGGAGTACTGTGTACAATTTTGGTCTCCTTACCTAAGGAAGGACATACTTGCCATAGAGGGAGTGCAATGAAGGTTCACGAGATTGATTCCTGGGATGGTGGGACTTTCGTATGAGAAGAGATTGAGTAAACTAGGCCTGTATTCTCTTGAATTCAGAAGAATGAGAGGGGATCTCATTGAAGCATACAAAATTATTACAGGGCTTGATAGGATGGATGCTGGGAGAATGTTTCCCTTGGCTGGGGAGTCTAGAACCAGGGGCCACAGCCTCAGGATAAAGGGTAGGCCATTCAGGTCTGAGATGAGAAGACATTTCTTCACACACAGGGTGGTGAATCTTTGGAATTCTCTACCCCAAGGGCTGTGGAGGCTCAGTCATTGGGTATATTCAAAACAGAAGTCGATAGATTTCTGACTAGTAAGGGCATCAAGGGATATGGCGATAGGGCCGGTGAATGGAGTTGAAGCAGAAGATCAGCCATGATCTCATTGAATGGCGGAGCAGGCTCGAAGGGACGACTGGCCTACTCCTGCTCCTATTTCTTATGTTCTTATGTTTACCTGTCTGTTACATCTCAATTTCGTGTTCTCGTTTCCTGTTTCCTCCAGTGATGAGGAGCGATTGTTTTTTTTTTAATTGTTGAAAAGGGACATATCTCGCATCATTGAACAGTGACATGGCCTTCCAAATATTAAGCATTAATACCATACATTATTACAGGGGTGTGCGGAAATCCAGCCGCGCTCACCAATAAGCCTTGCAGCATCGATGAATTCGCAGACTGTTCCTTTCAAATTTGTGGCCAGCTTTCTGACCAACCGAAAACGAACCAAATCTAGTTTTTAGGGTTGAAACCAATGAATGCAGCAGGATAGCAAGTAAAACCGGTTTCCCAAAGAGACTGCCTGTTGCCGTCCCTCCCAGCCCCTCTGGTCACATTAAGAGTGGGAACCTTGAAATAGGACAGCAGGAAGTCAAAATGAAGCTGCTCGAAGGGTCATTGACCTGAAATGTTAACTCTGTTTCTCCCTCCACAGATGCTGCCTGACCTGCTGAGTATTTTCAGCATTTTCTGTTTTTATTTCAGATTTCCAGATCCGCGGTATTTTGCTTTTGTAAATGAAGCTGCTCCACTGGTTCAGGCGCAATGAGGGTGAGATGTACTCTCCCCCAGCTCCCTCACTGGACACCCTTTGGGACCCGCTTTCTGTGATGTATTTGTTCTGACTTTATATCAAAATACCCCCTGCCTATTGTTGGCCAACTGTCCATTTTAGGCCACTTCAGGTGTTATGCCAACTCCAAACATGTGTAAGATCTTTAAAATAATGTTTTGCTGTCGGTGTTGGTTTGTGTGTTCGGCTTCGGTTTAAAATAAGCCTAAACTGATGGTGGACGCGGCTGTCCAAGCAAATGATGTGGGCATGGCCGGCCGGGGGAGGGGTCAAGCGGTGGCCATGGAGACCAGGAGGGCTTTGACCCGGACCGAATACCAATTGAGTAAGAAATCTTGAAAATGGTTTCATCTTGAGCTTCTGCTATAAAGCAGATCTACAGGTTTTACCTGTTAATGTGTCTAATCACCCAGCTTGAGAGCTCTGTCTAAAGTCTGAAGAAGCACAAATGCTTCTTGCTTGAAATGAATTTAGGCACCGCCAGAATGCCATTAGAATGGGGTGTGGTGGGATGGTATCTACTTTGAGATTCCTGTCGGATAAAAGAAAGAAGACATGCATTTATATAGCACCATTCACAACCACCGAACGTCCCAATGTACTTTACAGCCACATGAAGTACTTTTTGAATATAGTTGCTGTTTTAATGTAGGAAATGTGGCATCCAATTTGCGCACAGCAAGCTCCCACAAACAGCAATGTAATAATGACAAGATAATCTCTTTTTTGTGATGTTGATTGAGGGATAAATATTGGCTAGGACACTGGGGTTAATTTCACACCTAATCTAGAGCTGTCTTTTGTCTCCACTAGTCCTGTCACCATCTCGTCTCGTTTTGAATACCTCTTAATGTCCCTTCACTTCTCTTTTGTTCTCTCCCAGCCTGGCCTTTTAATCTGTTTCATTTCCTGTGCTTTTTCAGTCTTGACAAAGAGTTTGACCCGAAACGTTGACTCTATTTCTCTCTCCACGGATGTTGCCTGGCCTGCTGAGTTTTTCCAGCATTTTCTGTTGTTATCTGGGGTTAACTCCCCTGCTCTTCTTCAAAATAGTGCTATAGGATCTTTTACATCCACCTGAGAGAGCAGACGAGGCCACATCCAAAAGAAAGCACCTCCGACAGTGCAGCACTCACTCAGCACTGCACTGCAGTGTCAGCCTTGATTTTTGTGCTCGAGTCCCTGGAGCGGGATTTGAACCCACAACCTTCTGTCTCGGAGGCAAGGGTGCTGCCAACTGAGCCACAGCTGACTCAGCTAATAAGATTTTTTTCTGGGGAAACTTATTCCAACAACAGTCGAGGTCATTTTCTACACGACACAGCCTAATGCATAGCCGTTGGGAGTGTTATTGAAAAACTGATAAAAGACAAGTTTCCTAAATCCTCCTGTTATTTTCTAATTTCTAAGAATTTCCAGTATAAACTGCTGGTCAATCTGAAGAAAGCATCCTTTTTCAGAATTTACTGTTTGGCCTGGAGGAGTGGGTTGCCTGCTATAAAATGCTTGTGCAGCCCATCTTCAGGCAGGCCGGAGTCTAACACTTTGCACATTTTCATGATTCATAACTCTTACTTGGAATGCATTAAGCATTTTACTGGTGTTATTTTTTATTCTTTATCCTCTGGTGGTGGTAGTTCTGTAGGTGATTAACTGTAATTATTTCCAATCATTTAATTGCATTACTTTGTAGTAGGTTAGCCCCTCTTTCATTACATATGGGGCTGTTCCTCAATTTTAGATGACATTTTCAGCCCCACACTCCTCGTCTTCAGTCACCCCGATGTGCAAGAGTGGGCGAGCAGACAGGAGGACTTCCTGCGCCTGGTTTAAAACCGCCATCCACAAGTCCTGAATGCGTAGCGAGGGTGGCGCCAACTGCTTGCCACTCTTCTGAGGGATTGTGCACACCCAGGTGACCCCGGAAAGAGATCACATGGTGTCCACCGCTGCGTTTCACGCCTTCAAAGCTTTCCGTGACCGGTGGGCCCCACAGGATATTGGTTGTATTATCCACCGCGAGGATCACATTTTAACTTATCTCGCGTACAATTTCTGTTCAGATAGACTAATATTAGTGATTAGTTTAGTGGCATAGGGCTGGCCCAGTGTCACTCTAATGGTCTCTTTGAAATAGTCGCAATGAAAGTTGCTTAATAGTGAGTCGTGGAACTAATTGTTGAATCTTAGACTTACACTTGTGTGACATATAGCCTTACAGCGAATGGTGACTGGGACTAGGAATTAAGTGTTGCTGTCAATCACTTGCATTTCTGTCATGCCTTTCATGACCACCGGACGTCCCAAAGTGGTTTACAGTCAATTAAGTACTTTTTTGGAGTGTAGTCACTGTTGTAATGTAGGAAATGCGGCTGCCAATTTGCGCACAGCAAGCTCCCACAAAGAGCAATGTGATAATGACCAGATAATCTGTTTTTAGTGACGTTGAATGAGGGATCAATATTGGCCAGGACACCAGGAAGAAGTACCCTGCTCTTCTTCGAAATAGTGCCATAGGATCCTTTACGTCCACCTGAGCGAGCAGACGGGGCCTCAGTTTAACATCTCATCCAAATGACGGCACCTCTGACAGTGCTGGACTGGAATGTCAGCCTAGATTTTTGCGCTCAACTCTCTGGAGTGGGACTTGAACTCACAACCTTCTGACTCAGAGGCGAGAGCGCTGCCCACTGAGTCAGCGCTGATATATTTGTACAAAAAGCTTTTGAAAGAACAAAACCATCTGATTCCTGGTAGGTTCAAATTGTCCTCTGATTCCCCTCTTGTGTTGGTTTCTCTCTTTTGTCTCCTGGTTCACTCACCTGGAACATACGGAGTTACTTTTGGATCACCTGTGCTATACTCCGGAGCCAGAAGACAACAATTTATTATTAAACATTCATGGAATGTGGGCATTGCTGTCATGGCGATCCCTAATTGCCTTTGAGAAGGTGGTGGTGAGCTGCCTTCTTGAACCGCCGCAGTCCGTGTGGTGAAGGTACGCCCACAGTGCTGGGAGGGAGGGAGTTCCAGGATTTTGACCCAGCGACGATGAAGGATCGGCGATATACTTCTAAGTCAGGATGGTGTGTGACTTGGAGGGGAACTAGGAGGTGGTGGTGTTCCCATACGCCTGCTGCCCTTGTCCTTCTAGGTGGAAGAGGTCGCGGGTTTGGGAGGTGCTGTCGAAGAAGCCTTGGCGAGTTGCTGCAGTGCATCTTGTAGATGGTACACACTGCAGCCACGGTACGCCGGTGGTGGAGGGAGTGAATGTTTAAGGTGGTGGATGGGGTGTCAATCAAACGGGCTGCTTTGTCCTGGATGGTGTCGAGCTTAAATGAATACTTTTACAGGTTGACTATCCCTTATCCGAAAACCTTGGGACCAGCTGTGTTTTGGTTTTCGGAAATTTTCAGATTGCAGAAGGTATTATTTCAGACTGGGAAACTCCTAGCATTCTTTTCACAGGCAGGCTCTGGAAAGCGTCTCTGTAGCTTAGCAACAGCTTCAGAGTCGCTTCCAAGCTACTGGGCTGAGTGTTTACAAGCTGTTGCTGAGCAACAGTATTTGTTGTCAGATACGGAGATGAAAACCTTCGTACCTGACAACATTAGCGCTGGTCTATCCGGAAGTTTGGATAGAACGGCAGCATATTGGACAGGCCGCTGCAGCTATCGGACGGGCCGCTGTATTGTTGGGCTCACTCTCCCGGTACCTCCTTCACACTGCCCAGCTCGGCCTGCAATCTCCTACCCAGGAGGGAACTCTGTGACCCTCTGCCCTGCTCACAGGGAAAGGCAGAGCTCCCTCAGTCACACTTAACATCGAGAGCGAAGGCCGGCGTGTGGACAATCTGCAGGAATTCTTGTTCTGGGCCCTGGAGGACCACTCCTGTCATGTTTTGCACCACTCGAGTCATGTCGTGCGCACGACTTACGCTGAACGAAAAAACTTTTGGTTTTCAGAGGTTTTCGGTTTTCAGAAGTTCAGATAAAGGATAGTCTACCTGTAGTAACTTTTATTTTTCCTGCTATAAAGAACTTTTCTTAAAAATTAAAGAGATTTCAAGTCAATCGAGCTATTTTAATTAAAATCTCTATAGTAAACCAAATAACTCCCTTGTACAATAAATAAAATGACTCCATATGAAAGCTGGAATATGGGCTTCATGTCCTGGGATGTAAAATATCAACAATGAAGAGCAAAGGGGTGCTGCGAGTTGGGTGAGTCGGAGTCTGAACTGGTTGCTAAAATCAAACTTTTGTTTGTTTCACATTTACTGTTTTTTTTATTAAACATATTTATTTAAATATGGTAGTACTTGTTACAACTCATCAATTACATAATAAATCCATTACATTCATTAGCCGCAATAAAACAAAGCCTTAAAAACAGCTTTAGGGTTAACAGTATAAATGTAGTGGTAAATTTTACAGATAAACCAATAATATTAACAGTACAGGTACCAATAGTAAAAATCAATTTTATGCCAGTCCTATTGGCAATCTAGTGACTCTTCGTTTTTGCTTGGTATTACCTGTTGTCTTTTTTTAACATTCAAGTACAACAGTACTTATACAACTCATCAATTACATAGTAAATCCATTACATTCATTGACCACAATAAAAAGGATAAAGCCTCAAAAAACAGCTTTATGGTCAATGATATAAATACAATAATACATTTTTACAGGTAAATCAATAATGTTTACAGTACAAACTGCCACTATTTAATAAACCAAGAAAAGAAAGAACCCGTATACGCCAGTCCTACTGGCATCGCTCAATCATTCAGTCATTCATTCCTCCGTTCGTTCGTTCGCTCAAGCGTAAATTCCATTGTGCATGTCTGCGTGCGTGCGTGTCATTTGTCCCCCTGCGTGCGTTCGTTCATCCATCCAGACAGGCCTCACATTCACCCAATAGGATGCCAACTTTCATCCTAGGAAGCGAAGGCCCTTCATTCGGTCAAACGTAAGTACCATTGTGTATGCGTGCGTGCGTATCATTTGTTTACGTGCATGCGTGCGTTCGTTCATCCGTCCAGGCAGGCCTCACGCTCACCCAGTAGGATGCCAAATTCTCCTGGGGAGCGAAGGCCCTTCATTCGGTCGAACGTAAGTTCCATTGTGTATGCGTGTGTGCGTGCATATTATTTGTGTCCGCATGCGTGCGTTCACTTGAGCGTTCGTTCGGTCGATCGTTGGTACATTAAGGAAGGTTTTAACACTAAATAATACCACAATATACAAAGTCCCGTAACCATATCAAAAATCAATTAAAACTTCAAGTAAACTACTTTTAACCAGAAACCCGAAACTTCTTCAACAAAACAAGTAAATACCAGTTCTACGCCAGTCCTATTGGCACTCTAATAACTCCTCATTTTCACTTGATGTTATCTAACCATATAATGTCATGATCCTTGTCCACAGTCTTCAACTTTTCCACAGAAAAGAAGCCGACCACTTTTTCAAATCCCGTAAAAGAAGAAAACGAGTACTCAAATTTCCTCCTTCTTGCTGTTATCACTCACAGGACCCAGCCATCAAGACATTCGTTATTCCTTGCCGATATTACTTTGTTTTGCCTTTTATCTTCCTTTTATTTTCCTTTTTTCCTTTTATTCCGTTCTCTTTTCCCACCTTATGGCTGCTCAAGCGCCATACTATAGATGGAAACAGTCTGTCTTTCCTACACCAAAATGGCAGCGCACAAACCGGCACCCGTCACCGAAACAAAGCCTCAAAGTTGCCACCAGATGGAGCACAGGCGGGGCTGCTGGAACTCATTCGGGCCCGAGACCGTTCTTCAACCTTAGAAACCGTACAGCATGCTCACCCACAGCATCGCCCAACTCCGCTTCTGCCGACCAGCCGCTCCGCCCTGGGCCCCCCCGCCTGGGGTCCTCCGTGCTGGGCCTCCCGCCTAGGACAATCTCCTCTGGGTCTTCCACTCTGGGCCTTCTGCACTGGGCCCTCCGCACTGGCATTCCCCGTGAGCAGCCGGGGTGTGGAGCAGCCCGTTCACACAGCACCGAGCAGAGCTGAGCTGCTGAGAATCTCGCAGCCTGTGTGTCTCTCTCCACATTTACTGTGACTGTCTACTAAATTTCCCAGCTTTAAGCAGAGTTATAAAGGGATATACAAGGCCTACAATTCAGAGCAGCTGAAGGCAGTTAATTAGGGAAACTAGATTAAACTGGTTCTCCTGTAGCTGGGCTCAGCAAGTCTCCTTTGTTTCAGGGCCTATAAAACAGGTTTTGAAGTGCAATTTTGCACTGAGTGCGGTTTGAACAGAGTGCTGCGAGTTGGGTGAGTCAGGTGAGGAGTGGAAGGAGGAGCTCCCTTGCTTCGCCTTTGTTTTTCCTAACTTTTCACCCTGTAGGAATTGGTTCTTACTGTACACCAAGGAAAGAGTCCGAGGGCGGGAGCAGTCAAAGAACAACAACAACTGCGAAACCACTAAAGTGACGTCGCAACCAGGGAAGAAGCTGATTGGTAAGTAGGACCTGGTGAGTATTTCTACATTCCAGTCGTTAAAGTAAAATTGAGGTCTCTAGTTTAGAGTAAGTCATGTTTAAAGGGAAGTAAGGTCCCTAGTGTATTTAATATTCTTTAATTTAAAGGAAATAAAGGGAGTAAATTAAGGGTAGGACATGGCAGGGCAGCTCGGCACTGTGGAGTGCTCCTCCTGTGCTATGTGGGAAGTCAGGGACACTTTTGGTGTCCAAGGTGAACACATGTGCAAGAAGTGTCTCCAGCTGCAGCTACTCGAAATCTGCGTTTCGGAGCTGGAGCTGTGGCTGGAGTCACTGTGGAGCATCCGCGAAGCTGAAACCTTCGTGGATAGCACGTTTAACGAGGTGGTTACACCACAGGTAATGAGTGCACAGGCAGCCAGGAAATGGGTGACTGCCAGACAGAGTAAAAGAACTAGGAAGGTAGAGCAGGAGTCCCCTGGGTCCATCTTCCTCTCCGACAGATTTTCTGTTTTGGATACTGCTGGGGGAGATGGTTTCTCAGGGGAATGCAGCAAGAGCCAAGTCCGTGGCACTACGAGTGGCTCAGCTGCACAGGAGGGGAGGAAAAAGAGCGGGAGAGCAATAGTGATAGGGAATTCTATCGTAAGGGGAACAGATAGACGTTTCTGTGGCCGCAGACGCGACTCCAGGATGGTATGTTGCCTTCCTGGTGCCAAGGTCAAGGATGTTGATGTAAGAAAAAGGAGACTTACCATCAAGTAACTTTAAAGTAAGCTTTAAGTAACTTATAAACACACTATATACACGAGAGTTCTTTACCATGCCTCTGGTAGAAGCCTCTTACAATACTGAACAGACCAGTATTTATACCAGTCCAACAGGAAGTGACATATGACAGGAAGTGAGGTATGTACACAGTTCATAGTTCATAGTTCACAGGAAGTGATGACATAACTTCCCGGAAGTTATCATTTTTATCACATTCTTCCCTCCTGCAGGATTAGGAGGCTGTGGTCTACCTTTTGGTCCACAGCCGCCGAACAAGGAAGAGTCACACCCGTTTGGATTCCCGTCGTAGAGGGTCGCTGGTCCGCTTACATGCGGTTGGCCATTGGTCAGAGTCTGTGTGGCCTGGATTGCCCTGTGAAGGGTCGGGGAGATCATGGCTTCGAGTACGAGCCCCAATAGGTTCAAAGTCGGACTGCCTCTGTTCAGAGGGAGGTGCAGAGCTGGTCTGTGGCGGATCAGTACTTTCATGCGCGGTACTGGGAGGGTCGCAACCTTGAGCACGGGGTTCTACCGGCACCAAGCTAGTTGGTGTCCGATCAGGATCCTGGAGAGGGGTACCCGATAGGTCCCAAGAGTTTCCTGGTGAAATGCCATCACCCGATGTCCCACTAGGTCCTGGTGGGCAGGGAGCCAGATCCCGTAATGATACGGTAGATTCTCGGCCGTCGGAATATCGTATGTTTGCATAGGTGGGGTTGGCATCGGTTAGTTCGACCTCGTCTACAAGAGGGTCATTTTTAGACGTCCGAACGTATCTTCGGAGTAATACAGGTCCAGGAGTAGTTAGCCATGACTGGAGTGATGTCCCATGAGGTGAGCGACGCTGGAATCCAAAGAACCGCTCATGAGGTGTAGTATTTGTGGCTATAGAAAGCAGGGACCGTATAGAGTGCAATGCATCCGGAAGCACTGTTTCCCATTGCTGGTCTGGTAGGCCCCGAGATCTTAAAGCGAGACGTACGGAATTCCAGATGATACCGTTATACCTCTCTACCTGCCCATTTCCGATGGGATGGTATGGTGTTGTTTTGCTTGTAGCAATTCCCCGTTCTGAGAAGTAGTCCTTGAGTTCCCTTGACATAAAGGATGGACCCCGATCTGAGTGAATATAAGCCGGCATGCCACAGAGAGAAAATACCTGCTCAAGGCAGCAGATTACTGTGGACGCCAGCATATTGGAGCAGGGGAAGGCAAACGGAAAACGTGAATATTCGTCGATCATGGTGAGCAAATATGTGTTCCGAGTTGAAGAGGGCACTGGGCCCTTAAAATCGATGCTAAGTCATTGCATCGGTTGGGTTGCATGTATGAGTATACCATCTGAGGGGCGGAAGAACTGAGGTTTTAATTCCGCACAAAGCCGGCATTCTGAGCATATTTTCTTTACATCTCCAGTGGAAAAAGGGAGATTCCGTGATCGTACGAAATGTAGCATGCGCGTAACGCCAGGATGACACAAACCATTGTGGACGTCCATGAGAGTGGAGGATGACATAGTGGAGCAGAATGCCCGTGTGAGGGTGTCCGGGGCCACATTCTCCTTGCCAGGCCGATAGAGAATGGTATAACCAAAAGAGGCCAGTTCCATCCTCCAAAGTTGTATTTTATTATTCTTAATTTTGGTTCGTTTTCGATTATCGAGCATGAAGGCGACTGATCGTTGGTCCATGATCAATGTAAAGTGCTGGCGAGCTAGAAAATGGTTCCACTTCCGTACTGCCTCTATGATGGCTGTGGCTTCTTTCTCAACCGGAGGATAATGTAGCTCGGCACCTTGTAAGGTCCTGGACATAAATGCTACAGGACGACCTTCCTGATTCAGAGTAGCCGAGATCGCCACCTCTGAGGCATCACATTCAACCACGAAAGGGAGATTCTCATCAATGGAGTGAAGAGCCGCTTTCTCCAACTGTTTTTTGAGAAGGTTAAAGGCTGCAACAGCCGCTGTTCCCAGTGGAAATGATCTAGCATGCAGCAAGGGTTGGATTTTGTCCGAAAAATGAGGAATCCATTTAGCGTAGTATGCAAACAGACCGAGAGCCCGACGTAAAGAAGCCGGATTCTTAGGTGACGGGAGCTCTTGGAGCGGGCGAAGTCTTTCTGGGTCTGGCTTAATGATACCATTGCCTACGCAGTAGCCAAGGATGTTGATGGTCGGTTGCGACTCAACAGATTTGGATTCATTCAGGGTCAAATTACGGCGATGGAGGGCATCCCGAAATTTTTGGAGGTTGAAGTCGTGTTCCTGTTGATCGTGACCTGCAATGGTAATGTTATCAAGATAGGGAAAAGTGTCCCTTAGGTTTTCCTGCTTAACCAGGCCATCCATTGCCCGTTGAAAGACAGCCACTCCATTAGTAACCCCGAATGGGAGGCGACGAAATTGGTACAGCCGTCCATTGGCCTCAAAGGCTGTGTACTGCTTATCTGAGACCTTCAAGGGTAACTGATGATAGGCACTTTTTAAATCGTAAGTTGAGAACACTTTGTATTCGGCCAGTTTATTAACCATATCATCAATGCGTGGCAATGGGTAGGCGTCCAAGTCGGTATATTGATTGATGGTTTGCGAATAATCGATGCATAGTCGCTGTTTGTGAGGTTTTAGAGGGTTCTTGACAATGACGACTTGAGCCCGCCAGGGCGACGAACATGGTTCAATGATATCCTCTGCTAGAAGTCTAGAGATTTCAGCCGCAATAAAAGATTGGTCCTCCTGATTAAAGCGCCGCGATTTCGTTATTATCGGTTGGCATTGAGGCAGAATACTGGCAAATAATGAGGGTTCATCAAGTGAAGCTGCTGATAATGCACAAAATGGTAATTTAGACGGTATATTAGAAATAGTAAGTCCGGGTTTGGATCCACCAAACTCAATGGTGAGTTTCTTATGCTGTTTTTGGAAGTCCAGCCCTAAGAGGAGATCACTACATAAGTCCTTGAGCACCGAAAGTCGGGTGGAGGGATACATACGACCATGAAGTGTCATATCAACAACACAAAAGCCGGAGATTCTGGTATTAAGTGATGACTGGGCCATCGCAATTGCCTGGTCCGATGGGAAGACATGTAGTTTCAATTTCGCAACAATCTGTTCCTTAATGAAACTATCAGTACTTCCTGAGTCAATTAAGGCATCTAAGGTATGCCCTTTAATTGAAACTTTTGTGGCTGCATGAGACAGGTTCTGTGGGCAAGCAGCTGTAATTGGTGTCGTTGCACAGAGAGTGGCTAAAACTCTCGGTGTGCTTCTTCGGGAGAGAGCTCGAGAGGAAGCTGGATTGGCCCTCGTAGAGGCCCTTGATAGGCAAACTTTAGCAAAGTGTCCTTTTTTTCCGCAATAACTGCAGATTGCATTGCGAGCAGGGCAGGTTTTCCTAGGGTGAAAAGCATCTCCACAAAAGAAGCATTCCTTCCTAGATTGCCAAGAGGCTGCTAAAGTGGGGTCGTCCTCCTCTTCTTCATCAGAATTATCAGAATTAGATTCCCCCATGATAGGGTTCACCTGAGACCGCTTGAATTGTCTGGTTGCAGCTACAGCAGCAGATCGAGATCTGGGCAGCTGATAGAGGTCTGCATTTCTCTTTGCCAAATCCAGTGAACAAGCTAGGTCAAAAGCTTTTTGTAGCTCAAGTGTTTTACTTTCTAGTAGACGCTGGCATATAAATGGAGAGGCAATCCCGCAGATGAAAGCATCACGAATCATTTCTTGGCGGTACAGCTCAGCTGAGGCTGCCTGAAAGTTACAATCTACGCTGAGCCTGCGAAGTTCTTGCAGGAATTCGTCAATTGATTCCCCTGGCCCTTGTCGGGCTGTGGCCAGTAGATGTCTAGCATAGACCTCATTTGGGGTCTTCGCATACAGTTTCTTAAGTGCCCGAATCACCTCTTCGTAATTATCCCAGTCATCAACATATTCGAACACTTTTGGGGTCACATAATTGACAAGTATCTTCAATTTAGCAGGAGCATCCGCTTTACATTCATCCAGAAAATTCTCAAAAGTACGATACCAATGCTTCCATACCCTGCCAGCTGCTGGTGTATTCGGGTCCAAGTCCAGACGAATAGGTCTAAGGATTTTCTCCATGATGGGTGGTTCCCTGGATCCTTAACTTCCGAGTTTGTCTGAAGGTCTAGTATTTGTCAGTGTAAATACTAAGTTACTTAAATTGATGTAAGAAAAAGGAGACTTACCATCAAATAACTTTAAAGTAAGCTTTAAGTAACTTATAAACACACTATATACACGAGAGGTCTTTACCATGCCTCTGGTAGAAGCCTCTTACAATACTGAACAGACCAGTATTTATACCAGTCCAACAGGAAGTGACATATGACAGGAAGTGAGGCATGTACACAGTTCATAGTTCATAGTTCACAGGAAGTGATGACATAACTTTCCGGAAGTTATCATTTTTATCACAGATGTCACTGGCTGCAAGGCATTCTGAAGGGGGAGGGTGAACAGTCAGAGGTCGTGGTTCACATTGGTACCAACGGCATGGGTAGAAAGAGGGATGAGGTCCTGCAACAAGAATTTAGGGAGCTAGGTAGAAGATTAAAAAGCAGGACCTCAAAGGTTGTAATCTCTGGATTACTCCCAGTGCCACGTGCTAGTGAGTATAGGAATAGGAGGATAGAGCAGATGAATATGTGGCTAAAGAGTTGGTGTAGGAGGGAGGGCTTTAGTTTCCTGGATCACTGGGTCTGCTTCTGGGGAAGGTGGGACCTGTACAAATCGAACGGGTTGCACCTGAACCGGAACGGGACCAACATCCTTGCGGGGAGGTTTGCTAGTACTTTTTGCGGGGGTTTAAACTAACTTGGCAGGGGGATGGGATACGGAGTGGAGCTATAGTAGGGGGTGATGCACAGCCAAATATAGAGGAAAAAACAAGTCCGCCTGGAAGGCAGAGCAAATATGTAATGGCATCAGGGAGTATGGCAAGGCTGGATGGCATTTATTTTAATGCAAAGAGTCTTGCGAGTACGGCAGATGAATTGAAGGTGTTGATGAACACATGGGAGTATGATATTGTTGCTGTCACAGAGACATGGTTGAGGGAGGGGCAGGACTGGCAGCTCAATATTCAGGGGTATAGAATTTTCAGGCGAGACAGAGGGGGGTGTAAAAGAGGAGGGTGTGTCTCAATATTAATCAAGGAGTCAATTACTGCAGTAAGGAGGGATGATATCTTAGCAGGTTCCTCTAATGAGGCCATATGGGTAGAACTTAAAAACAAAAAGGGGGCAAGCACTTTGCTGGGAGTGTACTATAGGCCCCCAAACAAACAATCAGGAGGAGATAGAGGAACAGATATGTAGGCAAATCTCAGAAGTGTAGAAATAATAGGGTAATAATAGTAGGGGATTTCAACTTCCCCAATATTAACTGGGCTAGCCAGAGTGTGAAAGGCTTAGAGGGTGCGGAATTCTTAGTGCATCCAGGAGAGCTTTTTGAGCCAGCATGTAGAAAGTCCTACAAGAGAGGGGGTGATACTGGACATAATTCTAGGGAATGTAGCTGGGCAAGTGGTAGAAGTGTCAGTAGGAGAGCATTTTGGTGACAGTGACCATAATTCGGTGAGATTTAAGGTAGTCATGGAAAAGGACAAAGATGGACCGGAAATAAAGGTTCTAAATTGGGGGAAGGACGATTTTAATATGATAAGGCAGGATCTGGCTAATGTGGACTGGGATCAGCTACTTGTAGGAAAATCCACATCAGAGCAGTGGGAGTCTTTCAGAAAGGAAAGAGAGAGTACAGCGCCAACATGTTCCTGTAAAGGCCATGGGTGGGACCAACAAGCCCAGGGAACCCTGGATGTCAAGGGATATACAAGAATCAATCAGGAAAAAAAGGGAGGCTTTTAGCAGATACAAAGGACTAAAACAGTGGAAGCCCTAGAGGAGTATAGAAGGTGCAGGGGGGTACTTAAAAGAGAAATTAGGAGAGCGAAGAGGGGGCATGAAAAAACACTGGCGGGCAAAATAAAGGAAAATCCCAAGGTGTTTTATAAGTATATTAAGGGCAAGAGGATAACCAGCGAAAGAGTAGGGCCCATTAGGGACCAAAGTGGCAATCTTTGTGTAGAGCTGGAAGATATAGGTAAGGTTTTAAATGAATATTTTGCATCTGTGTTCACTATGGAGAAGGACGGTGTAGGCATAGAAATCAGGCAGGGGGATTGTGATATACATGAACAAATTAGTATTGAGAGGGAGGAGGTACTAGCGGTTTTAGTGGGCTTAAAATTGGATAAATCCCCAGGCCCAGACGAGATGTATCCCAGGCTGCTGTGTGAGGCAAGGGAGGAGATTGCAGGGGCTCTGACACAAATTTTCAGAACCTCTCTGGTCACAGGGGAGGTGCCAGAGGACTGGAGGACAGCTAACGTAGTACCATTATTCAAGAAGGGTAGTAGGGATAAACCAGGGAATTACAGGCCAGTGAGCCTAACATCAGTGGTAGGGAAATTATTGGAAAAAATTCTGAGGGACAGAATTAGTCTCCACTTGGAGAGGCAAGGATTAATCAAGAATAGTCAGCATGCCTTTGTCAGGGGGAGATCATGTCTAACCAATATGATTGAATTTTTCGAGGGGGTGACTAGGTGTGTGGATGAGGGTAGTGCAGTTGATGTAGTCTACATGGACTTCAGTAAGGCTTTTGGCAAAGTCCCGCATGGGAGACTGGTCAAGAAGGTAAGAGCCCATGGGATCCAGGGCAATTTGGCACATTGGATCCAAAATTGGCTTAGTGGCAGGAGGCAGAGGGTGATGGTTGAAGGTTGTTTTTGTGACTGGAAGCTTGTGTCCAGTGGTGTACCACAGGGATCGGTGCTGGGTCCTTTGCTGTTTGTAGTGTACATTAATGATTTAGATATGAATGTAGGAGGTATGATCAGTAAGTTTGCAGATGACACGAAAATTGCTGGAGTGGTAAATAGCGAGGAGGGAAGCCTCAGGCTACAGGACAATATACATGGGTTGGCTAGATGGGCAGAACAGTGGCAAATGGAATTTCACCCTGAAAAGTGTGAGGTGATGCATTTTGGGAGGACTAACAAGGCAAAGGAATACACAATGAATGGTAGGACCCTAGGAAGGACAGAGGATCAGAGGGACCTTGGTGTGCATGTACATAGATCCCTGAAGGCAGCCTTCATTAGCCGAGGCATAGAATATAAGAGCAGGGAGGTTATGATGGAGCTGTACAAAACGCTAGTTAGACCACAGCTGGAATACTGTGTGCAGTTCTGGTCACCACACTATAGGAAGGATGTAATTGCATTGGAGAGGGTGCAGAGGAGATTCACCAGGATGTTACCTGGGCTGGAGCGCTTCAGCTATGAAGAGAGACTGGACAGGCTGGGGTTGTTTTCCTTAGAGCAGAGAAGGCTGAGGGGGGACCTGATTGAGGTGTACAAAATTATGAGGGGCGTAGATAGAAAGGAACTTTTCCCCTTAGTAGAGGGGTCAATAACCAGGGGGCATAGTTTCAAGATAAGGGGCAGGAGGTTTAGAGGGGATTTGAGGAAAAACGTTTTCACCCAGAGGGTGGTTGGAATCTGGAACTCACTGCCTGAAAGGGTGGTAGAGGCAGGAACCCTCACAACATTCAAGAAGCATTTAGATGAGCACTTGAAACGTCATAGCATACAAGGCTACGGACCAAGTGCTGGAAAATGGGATTAGAATAGACAGGGCTTGATGGCCAGCGTGGACACGATGGGCCGAAGGGCCTCTTTCTGTGCTGTATAACTCTATGACTCTATTCGCACACTTTGGGGGTGGGTGGGTGGCGGGGGGGGAGGGAGAGGGGATGAACTCACAATTCCAGATTTCACAATGACTCATCAGTTTGTACAATACACTGACCACTCAATAACCCAGTAAATGCAGGTCAATCATTAATAGCTTTTTGTAAGTCAAGACGTTAATACCGGTTGTGAATGTAACGGATCTGTAACCGGAGCTTGGAGGATAGTCTCAGCCGCCACCAGCACAAAAAGCAGGAAGTAGTTTATTTTTTAAAGGCCAAGCACAACACTGCAATATAACATAGGGGCCAGGTGACTGGTAACAGAGGAAGCATTGGCCTTCCAGTCTATGGTGCCATCTGAATCTCTCATTAACTCTCTCGCAACTCTCCTGTTATTTCCTACCCAACGAAGCCTTTGCTTCGGTGCAGCAAACCTTTTGGACTTTGGCATGTTTATCATCTGGTGTTTGAAATGTGTAACTGTTGTTTGGAAAATAAAAGCAAACAGCAGAAGTGACCTTATAGGCTTCCTCCGTATTGTCTGAACAATCAGTCACATATTACATAGAATTACATCGAATTAACTGCACAGAAACCGGACATTCGGCCCAACAGGTGTGTGTGCGCCACACGAGCCCTATCGACATACTGAGAATCTAACAAATCTACGAGAATGAGTTTTCTATATTTTGTATTTTTCAGCTCCTGTTCTAAAAGTATTTAGAATAGACATGTTCTGTGAGACCCTGTGAAACATCGCCCTGGGGACAGACAACATCTCAGCAGTGATTTAAATTATGGTTGATCTTATGTGCAAGTAAAATAATGCCATCTTTTTACTAGGTGAAGAAGTGTCTGGGTCTGAGTATCATTAGTGAGGTATTCCACCTTTGGGTGTATGCAGCTCTTGGTAAAACTTTGCATTAGTTGTGAAATTATTTAAAATCAGCTCACTGTTTCCAGCCACTCATTCGCAGTGCAACAGTGTGAAATGGTCCTTATTTTAATCCGAGTAAGATTCTCTTTCGTCTTTTTGTCGACTACAATATGAAAATTGGTGTGTAGTGAGTTTAGAGAGAGATTTCTGTAGTTGATGAATGCCTGTTGTTCCATTTCAGTGATGTCCTGACATTGCCAGTTTTTAAACATGAGGAGTCAAACCTCTCTCCAGGAAATGATGTCAAACTGCTCCCATTCCAGTATGTGCTCTGTGCAGCCACATCTCCTGCTGTCAAACTCCACGAAGAAACACTGACTTACCTCAACCAAGGTATCAACATTGAGCATTTGCCTTTGTTTTTAATCCCTTCTCCATTATTCCCCAATCTTTCCTTACAAGTTGGCTCTCTTTCGCCATGCTGTTTCTTTCAGGGGGGGGGGGGGCGGGGGGCGGGCAGGAGCCCTCAGCTTGCGGATATCTCCGTGATGGTATTCCTTGGGAGCTATGTGTCTGAATGGGAGAGGATCTGATCTCCATGTTCAGCCTGTTCTAATGCAGAAATCTCAGGAGAGTTTACTGGAGGGATATTGAATGCAGTGAGTAATGTGTGACTTGTCCGTGGATAAAAGTCTTGTGCTCCCATCAACGGCCATAGTCAAATCCATGAAACATCTGTCCTTGTCAGTTTGCTCCACCTGGATCATTTTGTAAAGGTGTGTGATGTTTAGAGTTGGGGGCAGAGGGATGGAGGGGGGGGCGGTGATGATGTGGTGGGGGGGGTTCGAATGGGGGTGGTTTGGGAAGCTGCAAACTCCTTGGCGGCTTACTGGACCAGTGTGATATTGAGCTATAAAATCCAGGAAGGGTTTCATCCAATGTCTCCCCCCCCCGCCCCCCCAACCCCGGAAGCTGCACTGCCTCCCCCACTGCACGGCCCATTGAAATTTCTGCGCATGCATGGTATCTACAGTGGGAAAGCTGGCGAGCGGCCTGCGCGGGACTGTGCAGGGGACAGCACGGCCCCGCAGCTTAGCGGGAGCATTGGTTTCATCCCTGATTCATGGACAAGGAGCCGATTTCAGTTGGCAGGCTAAAGCTGACCTCAGTGTCTCTTGGATAGGCAGAAAGGAAAATCAGCTAAGTTTTCCGATCTGGATCACTATCCAGTGGCCTGGCTGAGCAAGTGTATATGTGTGGACTTCAGCTGAGGTCAGAATTGGCCTCAGATGTGATGCTGTTTACAGTCAAATAGCCCGCTAACATACCGCGTCAAAACTTGCTCATGAAGAACGACCAATTGGACAAAGGCACTTGGGAAATTCCACCCCAACATAATGTTGAGGAGGGGAGAAAGCGGGTGGCAAATTACTCTACAGTTCTATATTTAGGAGTACACTGTGTGTCTTTCTACTCACTGCTGCATGTGATCCTGTGACTAAAAGCACACCTGAAGCTACAGCTAAAAAGCTCTGGTTTAGATTTTCCTTTGGTGCCACACCCAGTGAATTCTGCACCATGCTGGAAGCACCAATATCATTACTTCCTCAGTGAACAACGGTAACCTGAAAATTCAAGCAAATCTTACTGTTGGGCTTTTCTGAATTTGGACCTGCTTGTAACTTACCCAGCTACGCACTGTCCTTGCACAACCCGCACGACCCTCAGTGCAGATGCTGCAGCAGGTGCTACTTCAGCGTGTAACCTCAGTGAAATTCTTTAAACAAGGAAACAGCTGAAACTGAAATTGCTGTGTGAAATCCAGGCTGATTACACAAGGTAGGGAGTTTCAGAGTTTTTAGATTCAGCATAACAGGACTGCAGAGGTTACAGGTGAGATTACATAGAAACTTTACCTGAACAGCCTGTTAGCACTTCCTCCTGATATTGCATCGTCATCTGTTAGACAAGATCTTAAGTTGATCTTTATTAAAAAATACAGATAACCCCTCCCTTTAGCATATTGAGAATGTCCTACATAATAGTAGACCCAATTAATAACAAGTCATGACACTCCCAGCATAGTCTTTATTAACTCGAGCCAGGGGAACGTATGTGTAAGTTACAGGTGCAATGTCGGTAGAAAATGCTGTCTGTGTTCGTGCAGCTCTGAGAATTCCGATACCTCCAAGGGCCATGGCTTGTTAAGTCATTAATGAGGACCGTGTGTAACATTCTACAGCTGGGCAGTCAAATCAAAGTTAATGGGCCTGAAATGACGGTGCTTCCAACAGCGTACGCACAGTGTACGCTGTCTTGGAGCCTTCTGAATGGCCCCGCAAGTTCCGGGTTTCCGCATGTGGAAAACCCGAAACTTGTGATCTGTCAAGTTTCGCTTGGACAGATCCACCGCGTCCGCTAGAAAATCACTTTTGCTGGTGCAGAGTTGGGCTGTTTGCCCAGCGAATGCCCACAAAACCCTTAAGGCCTTCTTTGGCCAGCATAACAGTTAAAATAAATGATAAAATAATTTTTTTTAAATGAGTTAAAGATACACATACATTTAAAATTAGTTTTGGCAAATTTTGGCCTGTTTTAAAATTTATTTTTCAAAAAATTAAATTTTTATTTTAAATGCTTAATTAAAGGGTCTTTTAATTAATTTTGAACATGTGATCCTTTATTTTTATGTAAGTGGTGTGAATTGTTATTTATTTGGGGATTTCTAATATGCTTATGGGGATCCCGTACGTGACTGGAATCCCCATAAGCATCATAGGTATCCCCCCTTTTGATCGGTTGGCATGGCCCACGTGATCCCAGGGACGTTGGCGAAACGCCCGCGCCCCTGGGATCCGTGGGCCTTTGCACAAGCGTACGTCTGCAGGTCCAGGACCCCAAGAGTCCGAAGCTCCGGGTACGCTCAGATTTTTTTTTTTGGTTCGGAGGTGTGTTCTTCTGGTACGCCTCTGACCGCCAATTCAGGGCCAATATTTTACCCCCGGTCAAACCTGGCTTTCGTTATATGAGCAACGAGATAGATTTTGAAGCAGCGCTACGGCAGTTAAAGCAATGAAAATCTCCTCGCACAAAGTCCTCCAGTATTAGGTGCCTCCATGTTTATTGTAGTTTTAAATCGATTTTTAATATAAACTGCTTGTAGGAAAGTACGAATTGTTTATATAGAAATCAGAAGTGTCTTTGACTTAAAAAGATCAAATTGGTTGATGTCCTTGACTTAATTAGCAACATTGTTCTTTTAATTGAAAATAACTGGTTTGTTTCATTGTGACAATGTGTATGTTTTGAAACAGACCTGTGCACCGTTTCTATTTGCCCACATGTTGCCCATTGCATTTATGACCTCTGTTTTCTGTTGACAATTGGATATATACACACTGGAGTATTGTTGAGTGTGTCTGGGAACCCTCCGAATCAAAGGGATAACAGAAATGTTGAATTTTGATATCTACTGGGTTAAAAGCTGGGGGTTTGAAACAGCACAGCAGACTCTCGAAAGTGTTTTGTTTTTAAAACCAAACAAGAATTCTGGGAGCAGCAAGGCCCTGCCTGAGGTGAACAAAGAATTAAGCAGGAGAGGAGGAAAAGAAGCTGAATTTGTCGAGCTGTAATAAGAACTTTTGATTTCAAGACCCTGTCAGTTCGAACAACTATCAAAAGACGTTCTTATAAAGGGTAATTGACCAATTATGGACTTTCTTGTTTTTGAGCGTGCGTGTGTGTAAAATGTATAATGTGTCTATCTAAAACGATCTTGCCATTTGTAAATAAAGTTGATAGTGTCTTCTTGTTCTGTAAACATCTAGTCTGTGTTGGCAACATCTGCCATCTTGAAGAGAGTTGGATAGTGTATAGCTTGAAGCTAAGTTGAATCCAGTATGCAGATTACTGCAGGAGGGCTTTATGTTAACACCGGGTATGGAATGAGGTACAGCTTTTGGATAACAATATATTTGTTTATGGGAATGGCTGAAAGACTGTTTTGAGAGAAAGAGGGAGAGAGAGAGAGAAAAGACAGAACTAACCTCACCTCCTTTAAAAAAAAAAAGCCACAGCACTGTTGAATATGGAATCTGTTCCACTTGCGAGGGAGACCGACACTATCACATCCAATCCAAATTGGTTCTAGATTTATCGCCAGCGTGCTTTATTTGTTAGAGATCTGTGCTCTAACTGCAAACAAACTAAACAGTTCACTCCTGATAACTCAAAGTCGGTTTTTGCACTTAATAAAATTGAATTATCCAGCAATTTGAATTGAGTAACATAGGAAAGTGGGAAGTTTAGTGCTTAAATAACTCGAATTAGCGGATAACTTGAATTAAGTCATTTCTAATGAAGGGGTAGCGTGTACCAACATGTTGTTTTCTTATCAACTAGGTCAGCCATATGAAATCCGTATGCTTGACAACAGAAAACCAGGACGTTGTCAGGAAATCATTGACAAATATATAAAGGTAAGGGCTTGCAGGATGGGAAGCATCTACTTCACATCCGAGACGTGCGGATGATCAGCAAGTGCAGCCGTCATTCATGCACCTTCCACGCGTTCCTGTGACTCGATTGAGCGGGGGTTACCTTTGCCTGTAATTTTTAAAAATAATGTTCATTATATATGGAAATCCCAACGTTATGGTCTGCCAATGGAACAGACCATAACCGCTCTGGAATAGGCTGCGCTCTCCCAGCCCCCCACCCCACACAGAGCCGGCAATCAGTGAAATCTCGTAAATCATTGAAACTGATGAAAACTTCAGCTCTTCCGCAGTAATGACGCTGTTAAGTTCCCCACTGAAAGTCAGACCCAAAGGGATTAGGTGTAATTGGGATTTTAACAGCATATTGACTGCTAAACAAATGTTAAGGGCCTGGAAAACTAATTTTTATTTTATGAAATCAGTGTGAAATTTATCCATTTTAATAAAAAATTAAAAATTTTAAGAAACTTTTTTCAAAAAATGTTTTCAATTTGTTTTTTTAAGTTTGTCCATCTTTATTTCAGGTTTGCCTTTTCCCCGTGTGAGAACCCCATCTTTCTTTTGCTTTCTCTAACTAACTATTTAAAAAAGTTAGTATTTTAAGAGCTTTACTCACTTCTTTGTTCGCGGTCTGTGCCCAGACAGCTTGTTGACGCCACAGCAGCTCGCACAAGGGAATCCCCATTAACTTCCGTCGATTTGAATTGAAGGTCGGAAAACCCGAAGTTCTCGACACGGGGATTGCGAGATCCGAGTGCGGAGCGTACCTCGGGGCCAGCAACGAACGCCTTTGCTTTGCTGCTGACTGCAAATATAAACTCATAAAACAATGTGCTTTCCCGCAAGTAGATATCCAGCAAAAGAGTCTGTTGGGTGGGGGTTGGGGGTGAGAAGGAGAAAATATGTAGCACATCCGTCTAGCAAAAACACAGTGGCCCAAAATTTATGGTCGGAGGCTTCCCGTGGGCGGATACTTCTGACGTTAAAAAATCTACGAATTTACCTGGTGGCCTGTGTAGTGATCAATAGCATGTCATTCTATAGTGGACACTAGGTGGAGCCGTAGAGCTGTATATAGCTGTATGTATAAGACTACACTACCCAGCTATATATATATTAAGACTACATTACCCATGAGGCTAGGCTACCCACAAGGCGACAGTCAAGATGCTGTACAAGTCCACATGTGCTCAATAAAAGTGTCTCGCAAAAGCTAGCTGTGTTCATAATAAGAATGTCTATTTATAAATGAACATAACATGGTACCAGGGTGGTGAAGATCTGCTGAAAATTGTGAAAAGCGACATGGAGAATTTGAAGCCACCGGAGAATTTGAAGCCACCAGAGCATTTGAATCTCGAGGGAAATGTCGACTACAATTGGCGGATTTTTAAACAACAATTCAAACTCTACATTGCAGCCATCGGATTCGGTACGAAGCCAGACGCAAGGAAGATAGCTGTAGTGGCGCTTCTTAGTTTCCAAACAGGCAGGCCACTGAGCTGTGGGGCCTTTAACAACGAGTAGACGCGTGTCAAAATAAAACGTTCCCAAACGTAGCTTTGTCTTTTAAACTGTTTACTATAACACTTAACAAATGGAATTACAAAGCAAGCACGTATAAACGAACACGGTCAAAAACTGTACTGCTCCAAACCGCACAGCTTCTGCCTCTTTCACCACATGCAGTTTAAACTGTAAAATGGCTGCACCCATGTGTGGCTTAGGGACTGTTCCATTGTGGCAAGAATGAAGGGGGTGTCGGACTATACTACTGGAGCAAGAAAATAGGGGGTTTCTTAATACAATAAGTCGGTCAGGTAAATTAACTGTATTATGCCATTTAGCCACTATTTTAAAGTATTTCCTTAAGCTTTTATGGCTCTTACATTCCGGCCCCTAATTGACTAGGCACATGAAGCATATCAATTACTCAAACATTAAGAGTCATAAACTAATGAGTTCAACATATTTACAATATAAATGTCCACTTTTTTCGTTCAGGAACCTTTCACGCTACTTCTTGTAGCAGGCAGAGCTTTGTGATCGGTCTTTCCAGGGTCGTGTAACCGTCTGCAAACAATGCATTCAGAGAGTATTTTTCTTATTACGGAATTAGCTCCTGGAATCCAGTATCTTTGTCTTAGCTTCGCAAGCACGTGATTCCTCCCACTGTGTCCAATACTCTGGTGTATATGCTGAAGAATGAGAGTAGCAACCCGGAGGTCCTTAGAAAGGATAGCAGGATGCTTGGCCTCCTCTGGCATAGCAGATTTGTTTAGTCTCCCTCCCACCCTCAGTACTCCATCTTGCAGTGTAGGGTCCAGCTTGTAGATATGACTACCTTTCTTGATTGGAGTATTTCGCTCTAGAGCTTCGATTTCTTCTGGGTATCTTTGTCTTTGACTGAAGCGAACTATCTCCTTCTCAGCCTTGGCCAAATCCTCCGCGGTCAGTGAATTCTTGCCCAATGTGGTCTTGTGCTGATGCATGTACTGCTGTAGAAGCATTCTCTGCTTATCAGGGTTACTTTCAGACTGACTGATAGTGGCTCGGTACTCTTTTCTCTTACCGCTCTGGTGTAGCAGCAACTCTTTCAACCTTAGGAACCATGCAACTGCTTTCCTCAACTGGTGCCATCCTGAGAAATGGTTAACAAGCTTGTTCACTGTGTCGAAGTTCTCTTTCGTATTTATGAGATTTACTGTGACTGATCTCTTGACTTCGACGTCGTCTTCAGCAATCTGACTTGGCATATCTGGTCTTTCTGGCCATGATCTCTCTGTTTCCAGCAGATAACTTGGGCCTTGTATCCAAGTTTCGCTCCTCGTGAAGTTTTCAGCCTTCAATCCCCGTGAGGCTTGATCTGCTGGGTTTAATGAGGTGTTTACATACCTCCATTGAGATGGTTGTGTAGCTTCTCTAATGGATGAGATTCTGTTTGCTACGAAGGTCTTGAAGCGTATCTTCTCATTCTCTATATACTTCAGCACCGTCGTGCTATCCGTCCAGAAGACAGATTCTTCTAATGGGAGCTGTAACTCTTTACGCATCACCTGGTCAACTTTAACTGCAACAACCGCTGCCGTCAATTCCAGTCTCGGGATGGTGACCTGCTTCAGCGGAGCCACCCTGGATTTCCCCATGAGGAAGGCACAATGTTTCTGGCCCTGTTGATTTGTCAGTAAGAGATAAGTAGCCGTGCCATAGCCGTCCTCACTGGCGTCCGAGAAATGATGTAGTTGAGCCGTCCTTGTAACTCCAAAACTCGCGGGCTTGATGCATCTACTGACGTTGAAGCTAGAAAGTTGTTGCAAATCTGTCAGCCATCTGTGCCATCTCTGAGCTTGACCTTCTGGGATATCTTCATCCCATCCTCTCTTGTCTCTACACAGCTCTCGTAGCATCAGCTTCACCGGCAGAATGAGTGGCGCCAGGAGTCCGAGAGGGTCGTAGATGGAACTGACCACGGAGAGAATCCCTCGTCTTGTGGATGGTCTTTCGTTCACCATTATCCTGAAGTTGAACGTGTCTGACTCGATGCACCATTGTACACCAAGAGCTCTCTCGATAGGAAGGACATCGTGGCTCAGGTCCAGATCTTTGACTTCAGTGGCTCTTTCCTTTTCTGGGATAGAAGCTAGAACTGCTCTGCTGTTGCTTATCCACTTAGTCAGATGGAATCCTCCATTCGAACACAGAGTTCTAAGGTCTCTTGACAGTGCGATGGCATCGTCTTCTGTTGACACGGACTTCAGACAGTCATCGACATAAAAGTTTCTGAAGATTGTCTCCACGGCCTCTGATGGTGCTTTGCCTTTGCCATCTTCTGCTGTTTTTCTGAGAGCGTAGCTTGCACAGCTGGGAGATGATGTGGCTCCAAACAAGTGTACGGCCATTCTACGTTCCACCATCGCTTGACTAACGTCGCCATCTGGCCACCAAAGGAAACGCAGAAGATCAGCATCTTCATCAGGGATTCTGACTTGGTAGAACATTGATTCTATGTCTGCCATCATGGCAACGAGCTCTTGTCTAAACCTAGTCAAGACGCCAATGAGGGTATTAGTAAGATCAGGACCTTGAAGCAGCTGATCATTCAGTGAAGTTCCTCTGAATGAGGCGGCGCAGTCAAACACTACACGGATCTTTTTCTTCTTTGGGTGATACACCCCGTGATGAGGAATGTACCAGACCCTTCCATCGTCTCTGTTCAACTGTTCTTCAGGCACTTTTACAGCGTAGCCTTTCGCTATGATGTTTCTCATGAAGTCTTTGTAGTCTTCGTGAAAGTCGGGGTTCTTGTTCAGCTTTCTCTTTAGACTGATGGCGCGTTGCTCTGCTATGCAGCGATTGTTCGGCATCTTCGCGGTCTGTCTTCTCGGTGGCAAACCAATGTGATAGTGGCCATCAATGAACTGTGTAGACCTTGTCATCAAATCCATGAGCTGATGGTCTTCTTGTGACATCTGTCTTTTCCTCACAGCTGCGTTCTGAGAAGTCTGCGTTGAACTGCTGTATCAACAGCTCTTCGATGCTTGCGATCGAGATGCAATTAACTGTGACATTTTGTCGTTCCTCCTTGTTCGACTTGTTGCCATCATCTCTCCTTACCGGTCCATTGACTACCCATCCAAGGGCTGTCCTGACGGCGTAGGGTCCGTCATCCTTGCTGTTTATCACCTGCCATGGCTCCATAGTTTTGTAGGCATTGGTTCCAATTAATAGGCCAATTTCTGCTTCAATGTATGGGAGACGCACCTTTTCTAGGTAAGGCCATCTATCCACATCCTTCTGCAGGGCTAGGTTCCCTATTCTAACAGGAATCTCCCTCTGTGTGAAAACATTAGGCAGGTCTATGAAGTCCTTCTCTTCAAGTCCACACACTTCTAGGTCTGACAGGATATAACTTTGCATTGCCTTCTCATGACCCATGGTGCGTAATAGGATTTCTGTTCTTCTGCCTCTAACGTTCAGCTGTCGCATGAGTGATTCTGTGCAGAACGTTGCTGAACTACCTGGATCCATGAAGGCGTAAGTCTCCACAACCTTCTCACTCCTCTTAGACTTGATCCTTACTGGTACGATGGCAAGAATACAATCGCTGTCACCGGCCCCAGTAAGTCCACAAGTCTCTGGTTCTAGCGACACCAGAGCACTTGAAACAACCGTCTCGTCGGTATTGTTTTCTTCACTCTCTTCTTAGGGACTTGTTCTTCTTTATGGATATGCAGCAGACTGGGATGTTTCCGAGTGCACTCTCTGCATGTTGTTCTTTGCTTACAGTTTCTACTCAGGTGCCCCTGAGAGAGACATCCAAAACATAGGCCGTTGCACTTCAGGAATTCGATTCTGTCCTTATGTGGCTGTGCTTTGATGTCGCTGCAGAAATCCAATGTATGATTCTTCTGGCAGAATAAGCATGGCTTCTGAAAGGCATCAGCAGACGTCCCTGTGCTGCTCCTTTTGGTAGAGGAGTTCTGGGGCCTTTCTTCCTCGGCCTGAGTGACGATAGTTGCAAAGCTGCTTCCCCTGGAACCACCTTTCCTGAGAGTCTTTGATTCAACAGGCTTGGCTTTCACTCTTCCATCAGTAGTCGGGCTGACATCCTGGATGTTTCCAAACAATGGGTCCCTAGCAATTTTAGCCTGTTTGTCTATGAAATTCACTAAGTCTGCAAACCTGGCTCTACTTTTCCGTCTCTCCATTATCTCAAAGGCTGTTCTTCTCCATTGTTCTCTCATCCTGTAAGGAAGCTTAGAGATGATGATTCTCATAGTCGTAGGATTGTCCATCTCTTCCATGAATTCAACATCCTCCATGGTGTTGCGACATCCTATGAGGAAAAGAACGTATGCGTTCAATGCCTCTCCGTCCTCCGGTCTGATCTGTTGCCACTTGGTAGCCTTTTCAATATATGCAGTGGCTATCTTCAGCTCGTTACCATAGTGCTCCTGCAGCAACTTCCTGGCTTCTATGTATCCCCGGTCCGGTCTCATGTGTTCACAGCTTCTGACCAGGTCTTGTGGTTTACCACTGGTGTACTGTCCCAGGTAGTACAACTTATCACTGCTGCTCTCTGTCTTGGAGTCGATGGCTTGTTCAAAGGATCTGATGAAGGGCTTATACTTGAGTGGGTCGCCTTGGAACACTGGTAAGACTCTTTGAGGGAGTCGAAACAGATTCTGTTGTTTTACAAGCATCTCTGTAATTTTGTTCTGACGTTGCATCACTCGGTATAGGCTTCTCCCTGTGTCTTCAGGCCTCTGGTGGTCATCAGCAGGGTCTAGTCTAGACCGTCTGACGTCTGGGGTAGCATCACGTGCTCCTGTTAGTGGAGAGGCCACTCTTCCACGCTGTAATGCCAGGGGATTGCCTTCGGGCTCTGTTGTAACTCTTGAAGGTGCCCTGGATCCAACTCTATGTGACAACGTTGACTGGCAGTGGCTCCCGCCATCCCATGAGCCTTCATAATCTTCGTACGCACTCAACCTGGCGTCTGAGACCTCGATAGCTGTTTTTATCTCCAGCTGTTCTTTCTTTGCCTGCACCTGGCCCCGTTGGGCCTGCAGTTGGGCCTCTTGGACCTGCAGTCGGGCCTCTTCCCATTCAAGAGCTTGCTTCTCCGCTAAAGATGCTGCGCGCGCCATCAACGCCGCCCGTTCAGCCTCCGCTCTCATGCGTCGCGACGAGCTTGTGGTGGAAGCGACTGACCTGCGTCCAGAAACAGAGCTACCTTCTTTTCGATTTTTGCTCGGTCTGGCGGAAGTCTCTGAAATGCTATCGTCTGGTCCGACTTCATCGTCAACTTTATCTTTCTCTGCTGTATCAGCATCTTGACGAATCTTTAAAATCCACTGTTCCGTGGCCTTGACATAGTCCTTAATGCTGGTTGATTTAAGATCAAACCAGTTGTGCTGATCATCGTTTCCCTCTTCTTCAGACAGAAGTGCTAATACATCTTCATTGAGTACATTAAACTCTTCATGCAGCTTGGAGAAATCGTAATACATTATGTCTTCAGCTTTCTTAATATTAGCATTATCTTCCATGAGGCGATCAATTATCTTCGTTTTTCCGGTTATCTGAGCTAATTTAGCCTTCCTTGCACCTATGCTTCTATGTAACTTCTCTTCCATTGCCTTTGGGGTGAGCTTTATTTCCCTCTTTTGGCTAGCAATCCTTCTGGCTGAGGGAAGCTCCTGGCTCCGCAAGGCCTCGGCCATTTTACCCGCAGCTCTTATTTAGCTTCTCAATAGAATGAACAGAGCAAGTAACAGTCACTGTACCTTCGCTTTCTTATATTGTCGTCTGGCTCCGTGACCATTCATGTATACGTTCGCCGACTATTCCGTCCCTTCCTTCTTGGGGAGCAAGTTTTTGACTAATGTAGTGGCGCTTCTTAGTTTCCAAACAGGCAGGCCACTGAGCTGTGGGGCCTTTAACAACGAGTAGACGCGTGTCGAAATAAAACGTTCCCAAACGTAGCTTTGTCTTTTTAAATGGTTTACTATAACACTTAACAAACAGAATTACAAAGCAAGCACGTATAAATGAACACGGTCAAAAACTGTACTGCTCCAAACCTCACAGCTTCTGCCTCTTTCACCACGTGCAGTTTAAACTGTAAAATGGCTGCACCCATGTGTGGCTTAGGGACTGTTCCATTGTGGCAAGAATGAAGGGGGTGTCGGACTATACTATTGGAGCAAGAAAATAGGGGGTTTCTTAATACAATAAGTCAGTCAGGTAAATTAACTGTATTATGCCATTTAGCCACTATTTTAAAGTATTTCCTTAAGCTTTTATGGCTCTTATAATAGCATTGCTGCTTACGGTTACAGGCCCACAGGCGATAGAGGTATTTAATACATTTGTATTTAATCCAGTGGAGAACAGAGAAAAATTAGAAGATGTGCTAAAAAAATTTGATGCACATTGCTCTCCCAAAAAGAATGAGACGTATGAAAGATACATCTTCCGTTCTCGGACACGGCAACAAAATGAGACTTTTGATAGCTTTATAACTGATCTGAAACTGAAAGCACAGACATGTAATTTCTCTGAGCTCAAAGCATCCATGATTCGTGACCAGATTGTGTTTGGTATTCATGATAAAAAAAGTCAGGGAACGTCTGTTGAGAGAAACCGAACTAAATTTGGAAAATGCGGTGAAAATATGCCGAGCTAGCGAGCTAGCTCGAAAGCACGCGAAGACTTTCAGTGAAATCAATAATGATGCAATTGTAATGAGTGATAATGCTGCTGTCGGTGCTGTGTCCTACAAGGGGAAGAAACGTGGGCAGAACAGAAATGAAAAGCAATCGGAGGATGACATTTTTAATTGTAAACGCTGTGGTTACAAACACCAGTAAGACAATGCCCAGCGTTTGGAAAAATGTGCACAAAGTGTAATGGAAAGAATCACTTTGCCAAACAATGCTTTTCAAAAGTAAAAACTAAGAAAGGGCAATGAGTTAATGTAATTGAGGACACTGATTTAAGTGAGAGATTTTTTGTAGGAATGGTGTCATGTGACGATATCAAAAAAGATACAGAAAATGTGCAGCCCTCAGAAATGGACAATGCTGAACATAAAGTCAATGCAGTAAAAGTGAACAAATGGATGATCCCACTGCAGGTAAATGGAGCATTAGTTACCTTGAAACTAGACACTGGGGCAAAAGCAAACTTAATCAGTATGAGTGACATTAACAATATGAAAGAAAAGCCCAAAATACAGAAAAAGTCAGTACTACTGAAGAACTATAATGGACAGAAAATAGATAGCTTAGGTGTATGCAGACATAAAATGACAGTCAAAGACAAAGTGCATCATCTCATGTTTTCTGTTGTGGCTGAAAGACTTGATTCGATACTAGGTGACAAAGCTTGTGAAGACTTAGAACTGGTCAAGAGAGTCTACCGTATAAACTGTGCCATAAGCAGACCAGATGGCTCAGGTGATGAAGCAGAGAGCCCATCAAGGATGAAAAGGCCAAAGGGTATCCATGTCTTCAAAAAGCCTAGTTTCTCCAAGAAGAAAGAAAAAGACTTTAAGCACAAAGAGAAAAAACACAAGGAGAAAAAGTCCAAAGATATAACCGCAGCAGATGTTGTTAAGCAGCGGAAAGAGAAAAAGAAAAAGAAGAAGCCTGCACCAGAGCAGGAAGCAGTTCCGGTGGATACTCCTTCTTCCCTCAGGCCAATCTTTGGTGTTCCATTAGCCGAGGCTGCTGAGAAGACTATGCTGTATGATGGGATCCAGCTGCCAGCAGTTTTTCGAGAGTGCATTGACTACATTGAGAGTTATGGCATGAAGAGTGAAGGAAACACTGAAACCCTCTCCAAGCAAAGATCGCAAGGAGACCTCGATCTATACAAGAGCAGATTGATGACAATGCCGCAACTGCATCTTGTCATTCACCGCCAGAACAATCTCATGAAGACACATCAGACTTACCCGTGTTGAGAAAATCCACACGTGAAGTAAAAAAGCCTGATAGACTTAATCTTTGAGTACAATGTAAAGCTTTGAAAATGTGTTGACTGTTTTGAAAATGTTTGTTTATAGAGCACCAACAAAAGTGTTACTGATATCATCTTTATTGTTTTCTTGAAAGTTGATTGATATTGATTTTGTTAAACCTCAAAGAAAGGGGGATGTAGTGATCAATAGCATGTCATTCTATAGTGGACACTAGGTGGATCCGTAGAGCTGTATTTAGCTGTATGTATAAGACTACACTACCCAGCTATATATATATTAAGACTACATTACCCATGAGGCTAGGCTACCCACAAGGCGACAGTCAAGATGGAAGCCTCTACAAGATGCTGTACAAGTCCACATGTGCTCAATAAAAGTTTCTAGCAAAAGCTAGCTGTGTTCATAATAAGAATGTCTATTTATTAATGAACATAACAGCCTGGGAGGTACGGAGACACGCGGTCCTGGGCCTCTCCGGGGTACGCGCGGGCAGAGGCCCATGTATCCCAGGGGCGCAGGCAGTTTGCAATTGTCCCTGGAATCACGTGGGCCGGCCCATCCAATAAAAGAAGGGGAATCCCCATTCATACTTATGGGAGTTCCGTACGACCAAATGGGGATCACTTTAAAAAATACACGAACACGTGAAATAAATTTTTAAAAAGTACATATTTAAAATTAATTAAAATGCCATTTAATTAAATATTTTTAACAATTTTTTTGGGAAAGAAATTATATGTTTTAACGGGGCTAAAAATAAACTTACCACATAGAAACAGAGGATAGGAGCAGGAGTAGGCCATTCGGCCCCTCGAGCCTGCTCCGCCATTCAATGAGATCATGGCTGATCATCCAAATTCAGTACCCTGCCCCTGCTTTCTCCCCATATCCCTTGATCCCTTTAGCCTTAAGAAATATATCTAACTCCTTCTTGAATATATTTAATGAATTGGCCTCAACTGCCTTCTGTGGTAGAGAATTCCACAGGTTCACCACTCTCTGGGTGAAGAAATTCCTCCTCATCTCTGTCCTAAATGGCTTACCCCTTATCCTTAGACTGTGACCCCTGGTTCTGGAATCCACGACCATCTGGAACATCCGTCCTGCATCTAGTCTGTCTAGTCCTGTTAGAATTTTATAAGTTTCAATGAGATCCCCTCTCATTCTTCTAAACTCCAGCGAGTATAAGCCCAATCGACCCAATCAATCCTCATATATGTTAATCCTGCCATCCCAGGTATCAGTCTGGTGAATCTTCGCTGCACTCCCTCCATGGCAAGAACATCTTTCCTCAGATAAGGCGACCAAAACTGCACACAATACTCAAGATGTGGTCTCACCAAGGCCCTGTACAACTGCAGCAAGACATCCTTGTTCCTGTACTCGAACCCTCTCGCTACGAAGGCCAACATACCATTTGCCGCCTTAACCACCTGCTGCACCTGCATGCTTACCTTCAGCGACTGGTGCACAAGGACACCCAGGTCTCGCTGCACTTCCCCTTCTCCCAATCTATTGCCATTCAAATAATAATCTGCCTTCCTGTTTTTGCCACCAAAGTGGATAACCTCACATTTATCCACATTATACTGCATCTACCATGCATCTGCCCAATCACCCAACCTGTCCAAATCATACTGGAGTTTCTCAGCATCCTCCTCACAGCACACACGCCCACCCAGCTTTGTGTCATCTGCAAACTTGGAGATATTACATCTAGTTCCCTCGTCCAGATCATTAATATATATTGTGAAGAGCTGGGGTCCAAGGACCGATTCCTGCGGTACCCCACTAGTCACTGCCTGCCACTCGGAAAAAGACCCGTTTATTCCAACTCTTTGCTTCCTGTCTGCCAACCAGTTCTCTATCCAAGTCAGTACCTTGCCCCCAATCCCATGTGCCTTAACTTTACACGCTAATTTCTTATGCGGGACCTTATCGAAAGCCTTCTGAAAGTCCAAATACACCACATCCACTGGTTCTCCCTTATCTATTCTACCAGCTACATCCTCAAAAGATTCCAGTAGATTAATCAAGCACAATTTACTTTTTGTAAATCCATGTTGACTTTGTCCGATCCTGTCACTGTTTTCCAAGTGCTCTGCTATTACATCTTTTATAATGGACTCTAGCATTTTCCCCACTACTGATGTCAGGCTTACCGGTCTATAATTCCCCATTTTCTCTCTACCACCTTTTTTGAATAGTGGGGTAACATTAGCTACCCTCCAATCCATGGGAACTGTTCCAGAGTCTATAGAATTTTGGAAGATGACCAGCAATGCATCTACTATTTCTAGGGCAACTTCCTTAAGTACCCTAGGATATAGATTATCAGGCCCTGGGGATTTATCGGCCTTCAATCCCATCAATTTCCTTAACACCATTTCCTACAAATACTGATTTCATTCAGTTCCTCCCTCTCATTAGACCCTATGTTCCCCGACATCTCTGGGAGGTTATTTGTGTCCTCCTTTGTGAAGACAGAACCAAAGTATGTATTTAATTGGTCTGCCATTTCTTTGTTCCCCATTATAAATTCCTCTGATTCTGATTGCAAGGGACCTACGCTTGACTTCCCCAATCTTCTTCTCTTCACATATTTATAGAAGCTTTTACAGTCAGTTTTTATGTTCCCTGCAAGCTTACTCTCATACTTTATTTTCCCCCTCTTAATTAATCCCTTTGTCCTCCTTTGAATCCTAAACTACTCCCAATCCTCAGGTTTGCTGCTTTTTCTGGCCAATTTATATGTCCTCTCCTTGGATCATATGCTATCCCTAATTTCCCTTGTTAGCCATGGTTGAGTCACCCTTGTTTTATTTTTATGCCAAACAGGGATGAACAAATTCTGTAGTTCTTCCATGCGATCTTTGAATGTTTGCCATTGCCTATCCACCGTCAACCCTTTGAGTGCCACTTTTGTTTTTCTCCTTCCTGTCTTTTGCTTCTATCCTTGTTTCCCTTTCCTCTGTCTCCCTGCACAGGTTCCCAACCCCCTGCCATTTTAGTTTAAACCCTCCCCCACAGGGTTTTTAATGTATAAATGAGTGGGGAAAAAAAATATTTTTCTATTTTTTTAAAAACTCCTATGCTGGTAAAAGCAGGCATAAGGCGTAAGAATTTCACGGGCATTCAGCGGGTGGAAGTTAGGCCAATAGCGCAACTCTCCGCCCGCGGAGGCCCTTCTCCCGGGGATGCGGAGGTTCCCAGGTTTTCGTGCATGCGCTTCGCATGTCTAAACCCGGAACTTGCGCGGCCCCTACGGGCACGTGCGCACCCGTAGGGGTCGCAAAATATGGCCCCCAGTAGAGAGTGTAATTCCATATTCCAGACCATGGTCTCCGTGCGTTCTCCATATTGCTGGCTGCACAGAAATGCTGCTGGAACCCCAATCTGTTGCGATGACCTCCAGTTAATTGTAGATTGCCTTGCAGAGCATTATCCGTGTGGTTTTCCACGATCGGCGTTTACAGTACACCGAGCACCAGCAGCTGGAGGGTTGGAGATGGAACCGGCCGGGAGACCGCATTCTGGACATGGGTGAGCAGCTTTACAGAATCACAGAAACCCCACAGTGCAGATAGAGGCCATTTCGGCCCATCGAGCCTGCACCGACACATATCCCACCCGATCCCCGTAACCCCTACACCAACACACATCCCACCCTATCCCCGTAACCCCACGTATATAATCCCCCTAACACTAAGGGTCAATTTATCATAGCCAATCAACCTAACCCGCACATCTTTGGACTGTGGGAGGAAACCGGAGCACCCGGAGGAAACCCACGCAAACACGGGGAGAATGTGCAAACTCCACACAGACAGTCACCCGAGGCCGGATTTGAACCCGGGTCCCTGGCGCTGTGAGTCACATCGCTTCGAAACGAACTTTGCTGGCCGAAGTTGGGGACAACACCACGGCTACTGCAGGGAGCTGAGTGTGTGACTGTTAGTTCGCAAACTAAATCCTGTATTAATGGGATTAACTTAACCGGAAGAGTAAGATAATCCAACGCCATCTACCCTGACATTTAGATACGTCAAGGGTTTTGAATGTTTATCTGAAAAAAGACAGCCATGTGTTCAATTTTAAAAGCATACTACTAATTCGGTAAAGTTTGGTGGGGCTTTGCGATGCCCCCTTAGTGCCTGACTTGAGGTTGAGGGCTCGTCATGCTAAATCTGAGCTGGTCTCTGCGTAAACTTTTTTTTTGTGCAAGCTGTTCTTATTTGTCATGGGGGCGGGGAAAAGAGAGGAATACATCCCTGTGTCCTAATGCCACAAAATAAATCAAAAAATGATTCTAAAATGTAACTTTTCACAGACATACCGCTGTCAGTTGGTATCTTGGACCCTCGAGCAAATCCGATGCAGCTAAATACTATTGAATTTCTTTGGGATCCTGCCAAAAGGACTTCTGTTTTTGTTCAGGTAAAATGACTATGTCGCTTCTACAGTGGTGTGTCACAGTCTTGAATCCAATGCATAGGTGGGGGGGTGGGGGGGGCGAGAATGGGTGGAGCTATTGGGCTAGAACTTCATCTCTGGCGGTGGTGCAAAACTTACTTCTCAAGTTATCTGACAAGCCAAGCATAGATGCTCCGATCATGAAGACAGGGCCTTGGTGAGACCACACCTGGAGTACTGTGTGCAGTTTTGGTCTCCTTACCTAAGAAAGGATATACTTGCCATAGAGGGAGTGCAGCGAAGGTTCACCAGACTGATTCCTGGGATGGCGGGACTGTCGTAGGAAGAGAGATTGGGTCGACTAGGCCTGTATTCACTAGGGTTTAGAAGAATGAGAGGGGATCGCATTGGAACGTATAAAATTCTGACAGGGCTAGACAGACTGGATGCAGGGAGGATGTTTCCCCTGGCTTGGCGGGGGGGTCTAGAATGAAGGGTCACGGTCTCAGGATACAGGGTAGGACATTTAGGACTGAGATGAGGAGAAATTTTTCACCCAGAGGGTGGTGAACCTGTGGAATTCTCTACCACAGAAGGCTGTGGAGGCCAAGTCACTGAATATATTTAAGAAGGAGATAGATGGATTTCTAGACACAAAAGGCATTAAGGGGTATGGGGAGAGAGCAGGAATATGGTATTGAGATAGAGGATCAGCCATGATCATATTGAATGGCGGAGCAGGCTCGACGGGCCGAATGGCTGACTCCTCCTATTTTTCTATGTTTCTATGTTTTTTTCTAAGACACGGCTACGATGGTCAGGCCACGTGGTACGAATGTCTGATGAACGAATCCCAAAGATCTTTTCATGGTGCATTGACAACTGGGACGGGATTTTGTGGTGGTCAGTGAAAGAAATATAAAAACTGCTTAAAAGCCACTCTGACGCAGTGCAAAATAGACGGCCCGTAAGTGAGAAGCACTTGCTCAAGATAGGAATGACTGCAGTGGAACTGAATATCAGGCACTGCGTATAATGGGCGGCCGATCCTCTGCTGCCTGTGTGGAGCCTCCGCCCGAGATGAATTTCTAGGCCCTAATCTTGAGTCATAGAGTCATAATGGCACAGAAGGAGGCCATTCGGCCCATCGAGTCCATGCCAGCTCTCTGTAGAGCAATACAGTCAGTCCCATTCCCCCGCTCTATCCCCGTAGCCCTGCAAGTTTATTTCCCTCAAGTGCCTATCCAGTCTCCCCTTGACACCGAGTGTCTCCGCTTCCACCACTTCCGTCGGCAGCGAATTCCAGGTCATCACCAATCACTGCAGAAAAATGTTTTTCCTCACAACCCCCCTGTATCTCTTGCCCAAAATCTTAAGTCTGCGTCCCCTAGTCCTTGTACCATCAACTAGTGGGAACAGACTTTCCCCGTCTAGCCTATCCAAACCCGTCATAATCTTGTACACCTCTATCAAATCACCCAGCAACCTCCTTTGCTCTAATGAAAACAAATCCAGCTTCTCCAACCTGTCCTTGTAGCTAAGATCCCCCATCCCCGGAACCATTCTGGTAAATCTCCTCTGCACCCTCTCGAGGGCCTTCACATCCTTCCTAAAGTGTGGTGACCAGAACTGGACACAATACTCCAGTTGTGGCCTAACCAGCGCTTTATAAAGCAGGCACAACTGCTGTGATTATCTCTCTGCCGAGGTGTGATAAATGGCAGTTGGAAAGGTTACCTGTAAACATCTGACATGATTCTCTGACTATATAAGCTGTGTCTTTATGCATTTCTCCACTTCACCTGAAGAAGGAGCAGCGCTCCGAAAGCTTGTGATTTCAAATAAAGCTGTTGGACTATAACCTGGTGTTGTGTGACTTTTTACATTTATAAAGGTTCAGCATAACTTCTCTACTTTTGTACTCAATACCTCTATTTATGAAGCCCAAGATCCCATATGCTTTGTTAACCACTCTCTCAATATAGGAACGTTAACCACTCTCAAGATAGGAATGACTGCAGTGGAACTGAATATCGGGCACTGCTTATAACGGGTGGCCGATCCTCTACCACCTGTGTTGCTCCACCGCCCGAGATGATAGTCTTGCTTGAAGTTTATTCATTTGTGCCATCTAGTTCTGAACTCGCAGTCCCACTCGTCCAGCTTGTTAATGCATTCGACATCTATACCTTTCACTGTTTGTTTCAAAACCCTGGATCATGTCTTCTGTCCATTGTCTCTTCTTTGAAAACAAGATCAGTTCTGAGCCTCTCCTCGTGCCTTGGCCGCAAGTTCCAGCTTCATCCTCATCACTATTCACTGAACCCGGCCAGTGTGTCAGTGTCTGAAAGCAGGTGCCCAGAACTGAATGCAGTATCCAAGATGTGGCCTCACCAATGATTAGTACACGACCGGGGAATGTTTAAAAGTGTTTAAAATATTTTATTTTAGGTCCATTGTATCAGCACTGAGTTCACCCCCAGGAAGCATGGTGGGGAGAAGGGAGTTCCGTTCAGGATTCAGATTGACACGTTCAAACAAAACGAGAATGGTGAATATACTGAACACCTGTACTCCGCCAGTTGCCAGATCAAAGTGTTCAAGGTACGGGTTAAGTAGTTTACTGCTCGTCGGGGGCTAATTGTGAATATTGTTGATGGTCAGCAGAAAACAAACTCCGTTTTAAATCAACTTTTCAAATCTTGCTCCTTTTTTTTGTACTGTCGGCAATGATATTAACGTGTCTGCCTCAGTTTGGCATGTACCCACAATTCCTTTGGGTGGTGAGCTCCCAATCTCTGCTGTCTCGAGTAGAGGTGAGGTACAACCTCCCCAAAATATTGCATATCTCTCAACAGCTGGTTCACGGGCGGTATTGGCTGATGAATTGTGATGAGCATTTCAGAGCGGGAGCTATCGGGAATATTAAGTCTCTTGGGAACATCACTCCCTTGAAAAGCCTAAACATGCTATATGTGTTATTTAAGTTCATAAGAGTTTTTTAATAGAAAAGGCCATTAGGCCAACCTGGCTCATCCTTTCGATAGATCAACCTCACCTGCCAGCCTTTGCACCATATCACTCATTCCTGTCTCTCTTTCCAGAAACCAGTCTAACTGCGCCTTGAATCCATTTCAAAGTATGTTACAGGAATGTTACTGAAATGGTTGGATAGTTTTTGTTTTATTTATAATTCAGCTCTTGTTTGTTTTGATGTTTGCTTCGTGTGTTCAAATGATCAGAGTTTGACCAGTTCCTGGATTCCTGTCAAACTTGAATATGGTTTTAATGGGTGTGTGTTTTTAAAGCCTAAGGGAGCTGATCGAAAACAGAAAACCGATCGGGAGAAGATCGAAAAGCGAACGGTCCAAGAGAGAGAAAAGTACCAGCATTCGTACGATACAACGATCCTCACAGAGGTGAGATCTTTCCTGAGGAATTGGATTGTGGAATCTCTTAAATTGGGACACGGACTCACGTAAATTTACGTTCCACTAACTTGCAAACTCAATCAAGACCTTTCTGTCGGCCACTGTTGACATGATGCAATGATTATTGGCAGACTCTACAGCATAATGGCCCAGAACTTGGTGTCGGGGGCTTGCCGCGCGTGCAAGCCCCCGATCTGAACTCACCCTGCGCGCTGACATCTGAAGCCCGGGCCTGCTTGCATTTCCTGTCACAGGCCTGGTTCAGATGTCGGCGCGATGTGCTTACCTGATCCAGCGGCGTAGTTAGTGCGATGTGCCGGCTGGGATCAGGTGAGCACTGTACAACCAATCAGGGGAGGGGAAGGTTCATTCATGAGTTTGAGAGTAAGAACTGTCAAACTCATGAAAACCTCGGGGGCCCAAAACACTATTTAAATTTTGAATAAAAATTTAATAAAACATCCCAATCATTAAATTAAGTATAAATAAGTTTAAAAAAATAATTTAAACAATTTTTTTCTGAAAAAATAAATTTTTAATAAAAAGGGTCTAAAACTAAACTTACCTTATTGTAGATTCTTTAAAATAATAAACCTGTGGAAAAAAAAAATTCTAAATTGCACTAAAACACCACTTACCTGTAAAAATAAATACTTACGTGTGCTTTTTACAAGCGTAAAGACCGGAGGCCTTTACACATGCGCAAATCCCCCAAAACAGAGGAAATCCAAGACGCACGCGCTGCCCCCTACAGCGCACGCGCTAGCCTCTTCACCTCTTGGGTTAGAGGAGAGGAAATGCTGGTTTTCAGCGCATGTGCTGTGCATGCTGAAAACCGGCATTTCCTCCGGCCAGATGCGTGAGTACCCCTTCCGTACTCACGCGTTTGGGGAGGAATTACTGCCCCCTTATGTTTACAGCGGTGACAGAAAGGCAAGTACTTTTCTTGAATTTCTGCACTTATTTGCTGTGTGGCAACTTTTCCTGGCAGTGTTTACTTCTAACTCGAACATTGATGTGTGAAAAGTCATCCCATCAACATCAAATTACTAGCTGAGGTTTTTTAAAAACATCTGATTAATAGCAATGAGAGACTTTCAAAACCGAACTACAGTTCTAAATAAACACATGTACCTCTGAGAAAAGGAAATGAAAGACTTGCATTTGTATAGCGCCTTTCATAACCTCAGGATGATTCAAAGTGCTTTACAGCCAATGAAGTACTTTTTGGAGTGTAGTCATTGTTGTAATGTAGGAAACGCGGCAGCCAATTGCACACAGCAAGCTCCCATAAACGGCAATGTGATAATGACCAGATCATCTGTTTTTAGTGACATTGATGGGGGGATAAATATTGACCAGGTCACTGGGGATAACTCCCCTGCTCTTCTTCGAAATAGTGCCATGGGATCTTTTACATCCACCTGAGAGAGCAGACGGGGCCTCGGTTTAACGTCTCATCTGAAAGATGGCACCTCCGACAGTGCAGCACTCCCTCAGCACTGCACTGGAGTGTCAGCCTAGATTTATGTGCTCAAGTCTCAGGAGTGGGACTTGAACCTGTTGTGTCTGTGGATAATAAGACACAGACTGCAGGAGAATGGTACAACAGGTGTTTACTCAACGTGGCTCACACTGGAACTGATCTGTACAGATTACTACTCAGTACTATATACAGGTGTGGTCACTGCCGTTACTGCAGTATACATGAGCTGTAAAAGATAGTTCCCCCCTTAAAGGTATATACATTACAATTCCTTCCCTTTTAGATTAACAGTACCATAACACTCATTTAACAATTAAATATCAAACTAATTACAATTAACACTTTTAACATGCAACATTAGCTGAAAATAGTCTATTTATATATTCAGTCTTTGGGGAGGCTTCCTGATCCTTTCTGGATAGCGCCTTTCCCAAGTGTCTTGCTCTTGGTGCGGAGGTGATTCTGTCGTCGGTTGGTTCATCAGCTTCTGATGCTACTGTTTCTGGGGTAGATGTGACCTGTACGCCGGGTTCATCACCAGGTACGTATGGGCGAGGCATGGGGTTGACTTGTTCCTGTGACTCTAGGATCTGGTCAGCATGGCGTCTCACGATGCTCTCCCCAACGTCCACTGTGTACATTAGTGGGCCCTGCCGTGTGCATAGCGTTCCTGGCTGCCATTTTTCTGTTCGGTAGTCGCGGGCCAAGACTGGTTGCCCTACATTGAAGCTCCTTGTTGGCTTCTCATGGATGTGCTGGAATTGCTTACTCTCAACATCGCTTCGTACGTTTGGTCTGAGCAAATCCAGGCGAGATCTTAACCTTCGGTTAAAGAACATCATGGCTGGGGCCTGGTTGGTGACTGCATGTGTCGCATTCCGGTAGGCGAACAGGAAATTGTCCACCTTGTGCTGCAGCGGAATGTTGTCATTGTACATAGCCTTTATTGCCTTCTTAAAGGTTTGTACGAACCTCTCAGCCAATCCATTTGTTGCTGGATGATACGGGGCGGATGTGTAATGCCTTACCCCATTCTTTTTCAAGAACCTCCGGAACTCTTCGGACACAAACTGTGGTCCGTTGTCGGAGCAAATCTGTTCTGGCAAGCCATTCCTGGCAAAAATGGTCCGTAGGACTGCAATAGTTTTCTCCGTGGTGGTGGAGGACATTTTGATGACCTCAGGCCATTTCGAGTGCGCATCCACGGCTATTAAAAACATTGAGTCCATGAATGGACCAGTAAAATCAATATGCACCCGTTGCCATGGAGATGAGGGCCACTCCCATGGGTGTAGAGGGGCCTGTGGTGGTGCATTTTGGACTTTCTGGCATCCTGAGCAGCTCTTGGTCAGGTCCTCGATTTGTTTATCGATTCCCGGCCACCACACAAGCCCTGGCTAGGCTTTTCATTTTTACCCCTCCCAGATGACCCTCATGAAGCACATTGAGCACTCTATCCCTTAACTTAGGTGGAATTACCACTCGGGATCCACACATCAAGGTCCCCCGGCACACTGACAGCTGTTCTCTCCTTGTCGAGAATGCTGGCAACAGTGAGTCGCCATGTGCTGGCCATCCCTTCACCGTCAAATCATATACCCGAGACAGTGTCGGGTCATTTCGGGTTTCCTTTTCGATACAAGCGTCAGTTACCGGTAGGTATTCAACATAGTCGAATGGAATATTTTGACAGGATCCACTGCTGGTGCTTCCTCCGCAGTAGGCAGTGGCAGGCGTGATAGCCCATCAGCATTTCCATGCTGTTTCGTGCCCTTATATTCAATCTCATAGTGGTGCGCCCCTAGAAAAAGTGACCATCTTTGTAGTCGTTGCACAGTCATCACCAGAACGCCCTTCTTCGGATTAAAAATGGAGACAAGAGGCTGGTGATCAGTCAGCAAGGTGAATTTCTGCCCGTGCAGATAGTGATTGAACTTTTTCACTCCCCACACTAGGCTGAGGGCCTCCCTGTCAATCTGGGCATAGTTACGCTCGGCTGAGGTTAGTGATCATGATGCAAAGGCTATTGGCCTCTCTGAGCCGTCCGAGAATTTGTGCGACAGCACCGCTCCAATGCCATAGGGTGACGCATCACATGCCAACCGAATTGGTAATGTCGGGTTGTAATGGGCCAATACCTCTTTCGATGTGATTAGTGTTTTGCTCTTCTGGAAAGCTCGTCTACATTCGTCACTCCACTTCCATGGCACCCCAGTTTGCAGTAGGGTGTTCAGTGGGTGTAATATTGTAGACAAATTTGGCAAGAACTTATGGTAGTAGTTTACCAGCCCGAGGAGCGACCTCAGTTGTGACACATTTTCCGGTGCTGGAGCCTTGACTACTGCCTCAATCTTCTCTGGGGACTTATGTAACCCCTCTTTATCGATAACGTGGCCACAATACGAGATCTGTTTTCTAAAAAACTCGCATTTGGGGCGGTTAGCTCGGAGCTCATATTCCTGCAATCTAGTGAGCACCTGCTCCAGGTTGGCAAGGTGATCACTGTCATTTTCGCCCGTGACCAGGATGTCGTCCAAGTAACACTGGGTCCCTGGGATCCCTTGCAGGACTTGTTCCATTGTCCTCTGCCAAATAGCCGGAGCTGATGCTACCCTGAATACCAGCCGGTTGTCTTGGTAGAGACCTTTATGGGTGTTGATTGTGACGTATTTTTTTGATGCTTCTTCTACCTCCATTTGCAGATACGCCTGGGCCAGATCAATCTTAGTGAAGCGTTTCCCTCCAGATAGCGAGGCAAAAATATCTTCAATCCGCGGAAGTGGATATTGTACGGTGTGAAGGACCGGGTTCACTGTTACCTTAAAGTCCCCACAGATGCGAACCTTCCTTGGTTCCCCAGGCGTGCTGCTCAATGACTTTTTCATCACAGGGACGATGGGTGTAGCCCACTCGCTCCAGTCTACCTTGGACAGTACTCCTGAACGTTCCAGACTCTCCAGCTCTGATTCGACGACTGGGCGGATCGCATAAGGTACCGGTCTGGCCTGAAAGAATTTTGGGCTTGCGTTTTCTTCAATTTTAATCGTCGCTGTCATGCCTTTTAGTGTTCTGAGTCCTTGCTGGAACACTTCTTTCGCGTCAGTTAGGATCTTTGACAGTCGCCCAGGTGTGACGTCGTCATCCTTTTTGTCAGCCACAGTCAGTGCCTGTATGGAATGCCAATCCAGTTGTATTTTCCGGATCCATTCACGTCCCAGTGATGGTGGTCCTCCATCTTGCAATACATACAGGTCTAGTTTTGGTGTTTCCTTACCGTTATATATAACGGTCACCCTTATTTTTCCTTTGGGGTAGACTTTTTGTCCCGTGTACGTCTTCAAAATAATTTTTGTGTCTCTCAAGGGTATGTGTGAGAATAGCCGCTTGTAGTCTCGTCGGTTTATGACTGTTAGGGCTGATCCTGTGTCCAATTCCATCTTTACCTGGACTCCTGCTAACTTGAGAGTGACCCAAATGGTTTGGTGATCCTCCGTTGTGATCACATTATGTAGTTTCAGACAACTCAGTTCCCTGCTTTCGGAGTTGTTATCACTCTTTTGTTCGTCTGAACTATTCTCCGTCATCTTATGTACCTCCTTGTACTTTCCTTTGGTAGGTTTCTTATTGCTGGTTTTCTTTCCCGACCTGCAGACTCATGCTATGTGTCCTACTTTTCCACACTGTCTGCACACTTTGTCTTTGAACCAGCAATAAGAACATAAGAAATAGGAGCAGGAGTAGGCCAATTGGCCCCTCGAGCCTGCTCCGCCATTCAGTAAGATCATGGCTGATCTGATCCTAACCGCCAATCCACTATCACAGAACCATCTCCTGAATCTAACAGAATTAGACACACGAAATAGGAGCAGGATCAGGCTACACGGCCCCTGGGCCCGCTCCGCTACCCACAGGGCCATGACCGATCCAAACCTAGACTCGTCCAAATTCCTGCCCGCTCCCCGTAACCTTTAATTCCCTTTACTTCTCGGAAACTGTCTATTTCTGTTTTAAATTTATGTAATGATGTAGCTTCTACAGCTTTTTCACAGAATCACAGAATCTACAGTGCAGATAGAGGCCATTTCGGCCCATCGAGCCTGCACCGACACATATCCCACCCTATCCCTGTAACCCCATGTATTTAATCCCCTAACACTAAAGGTCAATTTATCATAGCCAAATCAACCTAACCTGCACATCTTTGGACTGTGGGAGGAAACCGGAGCACCCGGAGAAAACCCACGCAAACACGGGGAGAATGTGCAAACTCCACACAGACAGTCGCCCGAGACGGGATTCGAACCCGGGTCTCTGGTGCTGTGAGGCAACAGTACTAACCACTATGCCACATGATGTAGCTTCTACAACTTTTTGGGGCAGCATATTCCATGGACCTACCACCCTCTGAGTGAAGTAGTTCCTCCTCATCTCAGTTTTGAAAGAGCAGCCCCTTATTCTAAGACTATGCCCCCTAGTTCTAGTTTCACCCATCATCGGGAACATCTTCCCCGCTTCCACCCGATCCAACCCCTTCACAATCTTATATGTTTCAATAAGATCGCCTCTCATTCTTCTGAACTCCAATGAGTAGAGTCCCAATCTACGCAACCTCTCCTCGTATGTCCATCCCCTCATCCCCGGGATTAACCGAGTGAACCTTCTTTGTACTGACTCGAGAGCAAGTATGTCCTTTCTTAAGTATGGACACCAAAACTGTACGCAGTATTCCAGGTGCGGTCTCACCAATACCTTGTACATCTGAAGCAATACCTCCCTATTTTTATATTCTATCCCCCTAGCAATGAAAGCCAACATTCCATTCATTCTGGTCGTGTGTTGTTCTGCCGCAGCGATAGCACTTCTCTGTTCCATATGACATTTCGTTTGTGCCATATTCTTGCGGTCTCTGTTGTATCTCTGCAGCCCCCCATACTGCTGCTTCATGTGATACCGCAATGCTGAAAGCCTTTTCTAGCGTAAGGTCCTTTTCAGATAAAAGCCGTTTCTGGGTTCCTTCACTTTGAAGCCCACACACAAACTTGTCCCTTAAGGTATCTGCCTGTCCCGCTCCAAACTGGCAGTGTTTTGATAGTTTGCGCAGTTCTGTTAAATAATCAGCATTGCTTTCATCCTTATGCTGGTTCCGTTTGTGAAACTTGACTCTTTCTGCTATCAGCAGCGGTGTGGGGTTTAAATGCTCCTTTAGTATCGTTACTATGTCTTCAAAACTCTTTTCCATTGGCTTCGTTGGGGTTAATAGATTTCGTAATAAACCATACGTCTTTGGACCCATTAAATTTAACAATACCGACGCTTTCTTGTCATCTGACACCTCATTTGCCTTGCAGTACACCTCTATTCGTTCGACATATGTAGTCCAATCTTCGACTTCATTGTCAAATGCGGTGATACTGCCACTCTTTGGCATTTTGGGTGTGGTTTAAAATGGCGTCTCCCAATGGCTTAAAATGGCGTCTCCCGCGCTTTCCTTCCTCTCCCGCTGCTGCCAACGCCGCTCCCGGTGGTTCTCATGGCAATGGCGGCGCCCTGTAGGTTTCGCGCGCTTCTCCTGCGCTGCTGCCAACGCCGCTCTCGGTGGTTCTCATGGCAATGGCGGCGCCCTGTAGGTTTCGCGCGCTTCTCCTGCGCTGCTGCCAACGCCGCTCTCGGAGGTCCTCGTGGCAATGGCGGTGCCCTGTAGGTTTCGCGCGCTTCTCCTGCGCTGCTGCCAACGCCGCTCTCTGAGGTCCTCGTGGCAATGGCGGTGCCTTGCGGGTTTCTGCGCGTCTCTCTCTCCCTCTCTCCGACGCTGCTCGGCCCCTGAACACCGGCTGCGCCCTGTGCGCTCTGCCCTCTCTCTCTCTCTCCCCCGTCGATACTGCTCGGCCCTTTGCTGTGCCGCTCGGTCGGGCTCTAGCCCGCCGCTGTCCGGGAAGGGTCTGCGCACTACCTGTTGCCAGCCCGTTTCGCTGGACCACCTCGACTGGAAAGCCAAGCCTGGCTCTCGACAGCCTCCCCCGCAATTCTCGAGTCTCTGCTGGATGACTGGGCGGTTGCCCGTGGTCGACGCCCGAGTCTCTGGCCTTGACCTCCAATCCACTTATCTCCAGGAACGAATCCCCGGGAGGTGATGCAGAGTTGCAGGGAGGTTCGAACTTGCCTTGTCGCCAATGTTGTGTCTGTGTATCATAAGACGCAGACTGCAGGAGAACGGTACAACAGGTGTTTACTCAACGGGGCTCACACTTGAACTGATCTGTACAGATTACTACTCAGTACTATATACAGGTGTGGTCACTGCCGGTACTGCAGTATACATGAGCTGTAAAAGATAGTTCCCTCCTTAAAGGTATATACATTATAGAACCCACAACCGTCTGACTCCGAGGCGAGTGTGCTACCCACTGAGCCACAGCTGACAGTGTCAAATCTTATATACAAATCTTTAAAGTAGGTTTCCTGGCCAATATTTATCCCTCAAAAAACAGATTATCTGGTCATTATCACATTGCTGTTTGTGGGAGCTTGCTGCCGCGTTTCCCACATTACAACAGTGACTACACTCCAAAAAATACTTCATTGACTGTAAAGCGCTTTGAGACGTCCGGTGGTCGTGAAAGGCACTATATAAATGCAAGTCTTCCTTTCTTATTAAACCCTTAAATTTCTCAGCTCCTCTACTCTTTTTAAAGCTTTACATCTTTTAATGTTTTCTTGTACCCAATAATACTGCAGTAGTTGCAGAATTAATCATCACCTTCTATGTATGACCCACCAGAGGAAAAACTGTCTTGTTTTCTGCCACTTTTACGTTATAATGAAAGAATATTAATGTGATGACGTATTTTGAGAGATGCTGACAGAACTATGCTCCTCGTTCTTCTTTGCAGTGCTCGCCATGGCCTGATGTCTCGTACATTAGTAGTACTCCCTCCACAGGCTACCACAGCTTGCCTGTCAGCTTCAGTGTCAGTGAAGGGTATGTACCACACTCTCTACAAAATCCCCTTTGTCACTGCCTTGGCCATGAGCCATTGTAGACTTGGAGTGCCAGAATCTAAAGCCAGTCCATTTTTTGTTTAAACAATCAACGTCCTTATTTCAATAATCTGGCTCCAAGGAATGAGTTGCTGGACGTGTGCAGCTACAAGGATAAAGTCGCAGGAAAACCATAGTATAAATTAAGCACAATTTGAGACCCTCAAGACCAGTTTAATCTTTGCCTTTTCAACTGTGGTCTGGAACATAGAAACATAGGAAGGAACATCGGAACAGGAGTAGGCCATTTAGCCCCTCGAGCCTGTTCCGCCATTCAATGAGATCATGGCTGATCTGTGATCTAACTCCATAGGCCCGCCTTTGGCCCATATCCCTTAATACCTTTGGTTAACAAAAATCTATCAATCCCAGATTTAAAGTTAACAATTGATCGAGCATCAACTGCTGTTTGCGGAAGAGAGTTCCAAACTTCTACCACCCTTTGTGTGTAGAAGTGTTTCCTAATTTCACTCCTGAAAGGTCTGGCTCTGATTTTTAGACTATGCCCCCCTAGTCCTAGAATCACCAACCAGCGGAAATAGTTTCTCTCTATCTACCCTATCTGTTCCCCTTAATATCTTGAAAACATTGATCAGATCACCTCTTAACCTTCAAAATTCCAGGGAATACAACCCTAGTTTGTGTAATCGCTCCTCGTAATTTAACCCTTGGAGTCCGGGTATCATTCTAGTAAACCTACGCTGCCCTCCCTCCGAGGCCAATATATCTTCCTAAGGTGCGGTGCCCAGAACTGCTCCCAGTGCTCCAGGTGTGGTCTAACCAGGGCTTTGTACAGCTGCAGCATAACTTCTACCCCCTTGTACTCTAGTCCTCTCGATATAAAGGCCAGCTTTCCATTAACCATTTTGATTATTTTCTGTACCTGTCCATGACATTTTAATGATCTATGTACCTGGACCCCGAAGACTCTGAGCTTGAGGTTCTACTTTGAATTATCTTCTGACATGATTACCATGTCACAGTATGACAATCTTTTGGTGTGGGGTGGAAGGGAGATGCAATGCTGAATAAATTTGTCTTGCTTTCTCAGCAAAAGGCACAGCTTGGAGGGGCTCCTGTTTGTAAAGGCAGCCTGTGGATGTTATCTTAACAATCCGCAGCTGCAGCTTATTAGACAGATTTAAATAAGAAACTAAAGGGTTGTACGCAGCTCCTGGCCATTATTATGTCCGTGTATAATTGAGACACGGACGGCAGGAGTTGATTATAACAAGTCTTTACTGAATGGAGACAACCTGGAACTGAAACTACAGAAGGCTGCTAGTGCCTTTTATATAGGGGTGGTCACTGCCGGTACTGCAGTCTGAGACCAGTTATTCCCTTAAAGGTACATACACAACAATTCCTCACCTTTTAGATAAACAGTACATAACATTCATTTAACAACTAAATGATAACTAATTACAATTACGGTTGCTAGATACATTGGTTGAGGTTAAGCAATTATAAGTTCAGTCTTTGAGGAGGCTTCCTGATTCTGTCTGGATAACGCCTCTTTGGGGTATCAGGTTCTTCTGGTAAGGTTGAGTCGGGATCAATGTCGTTGTTTGGTTTGTCTGCTTCCAATATCACCGATTTTGTGGTAGATGCAATTGGTACTTCGGTTTCATCGCCAGGTGTATCAGATCGTGGTGTGGAGTTGACGTTTTCCAGTGACTCTAGAATCTGGTCAGCATGGCGTCTTACAATGCTCTCTCCAACGTCCACGGTATACATGAGAGGTCCTTGCCGTGTACAGATCGTTCCTGGCTGCCATTTCTCTGTGCGGTAGTCCCTGGCCAAAACTGGTTGACCTATCTTAAAACTCCTGGTCGGCCTTTCATTCATATTCTGAAACTGTCTGTTCTCCACATCTCTTCTGATGTTCGGCTTAACCAAATCCAAGCGGCATCGTAGTCTTCGATTGAAGAACATCATGGCAGGAGTTTGGTTGGTAACCGCATGTGTCGCACTCCGGTAGGCAAACAAGAAGTTGTCCGCCTTGTGTTGTAGGGGTATATCTTCATTACACATTGCCTTGATAGCCTTCTTGAATGTTTGAACAAACCTCTCGGCCAATCCATTAGTGGCTGGATGATATGGGGCAGATGTGTAATGCTTAACACCCTTGTTCTTTAAGAACCTCTGGAACTCTTCAGACACAAACTGTGGTCCATTGTCAGAGCAAATCTGTTCAGGCAGCCCATTCCTGGCGAATATGGTTCGTAAGACTGTGATAGTTTTTTCTGTGGTGGTTGAGGACATTTTTATTACCTCTGGCCACTTTGAATGTGCATCCACCGCAATTAAAAACATCGAGTCCATGAAGGGACCAGCAAAATCAATGTGCACCCTTTGCCATGGAGATGAGGGCCACTCCCATGGATGTAGAGGGCTTGTGGTGGGGCGTTTTGGACCTTCTGGCATCCTGTACAGCTCTTGGTCATCTCTTCGATTTCTCTATCGATTCCCGGCCACCACACAAATGCTCTGGCTAAGTTCTTCATTTTTACCCCTCCCAGATGACCCTCATGAAGCTCATTGAGCACTCTATCCTTCAATATGGGTGGAATTACTACACTGGATCCACACATCAAGGTTCCTCTGCACACTGACAGCTGTTCTCTTCTCGGCGAGAATGCTGGCAGCAGTGGTTCGCCATGTGCTGGCCATCCCTTCACCGTTAAATCATAGACCCAGGATAGTGTCGGGTCATTTCGTGTTTCCTTTTCTATGTTTGCATTCGTCACAGGGAGACATTTGACTATGGTCGAGTGGAATATCTCCACTGGATCCACTGCAAGTTCTTCTTCCACCGTCGGCAACGGTAGGCGCGACAATCCATCAGCATTCCCATGCTGTTTAGTTCCTTTGTACTCGATGTCATATTGGTGTGCCCCTAGGAAAAGGGACCACCTCTGTAGCCGTTGTGCTGTCATTATCGGTACGCCCTTCTGAGGGTTGAAAATGGAGACAAAAGGTTGATGATCAGTTAGTAGAGTAAATTTTTGACCGTGCAGGTAGTGATTGAACTTCTTCACCCCCTACACCAGGCTGAGGGCCTCTCTGTCAATCTGGGCGTAGTTATGCTCAGCTGAAGTTAACGAGCGTGACGCAAAAGCTATCGGCCTCTCTAACCCATCAAGGAATTTATGTGACAGTACCGCCCCAATGCCGTAGGGAGACGCATCACACGCCAGTCTTATCGGTAGTGATGGGTTGTAGTGAGCCAATACTTCTCTTGAAGTGATTAAGTCCTTACTCTTCTGAAAGGCCCGCTTACATTCATTGCTCCATTTCCATGCTACTCCCGTTCGTAGTAGGGCGTTCAGTGGGTGCAGAATTGTGGACAAATTCGGTAAAAACTTATGGTAGTAATTCACCAATCCGAGGAATGACCTCAGTTGCGACACATTTTCAGGCGCTGGGGCCTTAACTACTGCTTCAATTTTGTCAGGGGACTTGCGTAACCCCTCTTCATCAATCACGTGGCCACAATACGATATCTGTTTCTTGAAAAACTCGCACTTGGGGCGATTGGCTCGTAGCCCATGTTCACGTAGTCTAGTGAGCACCTGTTCTAGGTTGTCAAGGTGTTCACTGTCATCTTCACCTGTCACTAGGATGTCGTCCAAGTAACACTGAGTCCCCGGAATCCCTTGCAGGACTTGTTCCATCGCTTTTTGCCATATCGCCGGAGCTGATGCTACTCCAAATACCAGTCGATGATACTGGTAAAGACCTTTGTGAGTGTTTATCGTGAGATACTTCCTAGAGGATTCTTCAACCTCCATCTGCAAATATGCTTGTGGTAGGTCAATTTTTGTAAAACGCTTCCCTCCAGATAGTGAGGCGAAGATATCTTCTATCCTTGGAAGAGGATATTGTACTGTGTGAAGGACTAGGTTCACCGTCACCTTGAAGTCCCCACAGATGCGAACCTTCCTTGGCTCCTCAGACTTATTGTTTAACGTTTTCTTCATGACAGGAACGATGGGTGTCGCCCACTCGCTCCAGTCTACCTTAGATAACACGCCTGCATTCTCCAGATTCTCCAGCTCTGCCTCGACGGCTGGGCGAATCGCATATGGTACCGGTCTTGCTTTGAAAAACTTGGGAATTGCATTCTCTTCTATGGGTTGTTCTGACGACGGGATAATAATAAAATTAAAAAATTAAACGTGCAGAAAGCCGCGAGGAGCTGCAGTTTACAACGGAAACCGTGGAAAGCAGCGCTAGCAACAGCGGGGAAGAAGGCAAAGCGCAGGAGGCGCCATTTTGTTAAATCAGGGAAGAAGGCAAAGCACGGGAGGCGCCATTTCAGATTTCCAAGATGCCGAAGACTGGCTATATCACTGCCTTTGATAATGCAATAGAAGACTGGACTATTATGTCCGTGTATAATTGAGACACGGACGGCAGGAGTTGATTATAACAAGTCTTTACTGAATGGAGACAACCTGGAACTGAAACTACAGAAGGTTGCTAGTGCCTTTTATACAGGGGTGGTCACTGCCGGTACTGCAGTCTGAGACCAGTTATTCCCTTAAAGGTACATACACAACAGCCATTACTGGAGATTTCCTTTCAATTTTTCTGCATAGATTCTTTGGACTCCACCCAAAGCAGTCTTCAAGATAATTGTTCTTTATGGGTTAATATTTTTTGACTCTTCTCCCGGAAGGCACTTGACTCTTGCTGGGGTATGTTTTCAGAAACCTCTGCCACCCTCCAGAACCAAGCTTCAGTGACCATTATAACCCAGCCAGGCTATTCAGTATGATGAAGGGCACCACAGCCGAGTCAGGTCGTGTCCTCCCCCTGTGCCTACACATTGCTACTTTCCAGCAGAAACGCTGGCCGATCGCCTCCCAGCCCAGCCACATCCACCCCCACCCCCCCCCCCAAAACAACCAATGGTGTTGTGTCCAATTGTCACACCACGACTGCTATCCCACCTGAGAGAAGCTAACTTACAACAACAACAACGTGTACTTCTATCACGCCTTTAACGTAGTAAAACGTCCCAAGGTGCTTCACAGGGTTGTTATAAAGCAAATGTTGACACCGAGCCACGTAAGGAGATATTAGGGCAGATGGCGGGTCAAAGAAGTAGGTTTTAAGGAGCGTCTTAAAGGAGGAAAGAGAGGCGGAGAGGTTTATGGAGGGAATTCCAGAGCTTAGGGCCCAGGCAGCTGAAGGCATGGCCGCCAATGGTGGAGCGATTAAAATCGGGATGGTCAAGAGGCCAGAATTAGAGGAGTGCAGATATCTTGTGGGGGGGGGGGGGGGGGCGGCGGTGGTTGTGGGGCTGAAGGAGATTACAGAGATAGGGAGGGGCTAGGCCATGGAGAGATTTGAAAACAAGGATGCAAATTTTAAAATTGAGACGTTGCTTAACCGAGAGCCAATGTCTGTCAGCGAGCACAGGGGTGATGGGTGAATGGGACTTGGTGCGAGTTAGGACACGGGCAGCCGAGTTTTGGATGACCTCAAGTTTACGTAGGGTAGAATGTGGGCGGCCAGCCAGGAGTGTGTTGGAATAGTCAAGTCTAGAGGTAACAACTTAGCATAGACTGGGGCTTAAACCTGCCGACTCAGTGGGCCGCATGTTTCAGTGCTTGAGGGAGCATCACTGCTTTGAATTTTAGTTGTTACTCATTGACTGATACTGTTCTAATGAAACAATGCTGGAGTTATATTTCATGTTAAGAGTGTGGTTAATCTCCATAGCATCCAATCTTTGAGCCTCTTACATATAATGTTTCTGAGTTCTTGGCCTCGATTTTCATTGGGCCGTGAGGCGGGCTTTTAGGCGTGCGGGGGGTTAAAATTGCAAAACCTGGGGGTTGCGATCCCCGCCGCCTGGTTCCCGCCTCCATGCCATTTTAACCTAGGTGTGTCTGATTGACCCGACTCAGTCCCGCCTGCAACAGGTGGGACTGGTCTTTAGGGCCCTTAAACAGCACTGATTGGCCTTTATAATCCCATTTTAACAGGCCCTTGCCTGTTTAACCCTTTTCCCACGTAAAACGCGCCTGCTGGGGATCACGCCTGTGAAACCTGGCGTGAACACTATTGGCTTGCTGACTATCAGCTGCAGGTTCAACATTAAAGAGGATATTTGATCAGTCGTCATTTGCAGATGGCAGGACTTTGTTGTCTCAGGTCTGGGACAACTTTTACCAGGCCTAACCACAGCTGTAGAAGTTTTGAGCCTCACACACTTCACCAGGGTGACCTCCTGCGAAACCCCTCTCACCACCCTCACTCAGCGCTTCCTCAACTGAGGCACCTACCAGAAGCATGGGAGGCCTTTTTTTCCTTCCCCTCTTGGCATTAGAGGACCTCCAGCCCCATTCGCGAAATGACACACGCCACAACTGCAGAAGTTGCCATCAGAATTTTTATGAAAAACACACAACTGATGGCATTTCCACAAAATACACAGCATTTCACCCAAGTGACTACCCTTGTGACTATTGGTGCTTTATTTTATTCTTATGCGTGCTCCTACGTAGTGGTTCCCCTGTGGTTTCAGCAGATGTGGAGGCCCCTTGCTCACTTTCCTGCTGCTCCTGTCTCGACACCTTTGGCGGGCGTCCTCTGGGATGGCGAGCCTGTGAGGGCTCGCCAGCAGTCTGCTGCTCCTGCGGCTGTGCAGGGGTTGAGACCTCTATCTCCGTTGGGTGTGTACTCCGGCGGGGCTCTGACCGAGGGCTCTGCAGTGGCATGGAAGTGTGAGCGCTTGGAGAGGAGCCCTCACTTCTTTGAGGTCTGCCACCAACCTCCCTCTCATGGGTCAGGTCCCCCTCAGTGCCTGCAGGTGGCTTGAGAGCAGCTTGCTGCACATCAGGGGGGCCATGGGGACCCGTATCTACAATGGCAGTCCTACTCTGAAGGACTTCCATGAAGGTCTGGTTTCTCTGTTCAATAGATGCCCATCGCTCCTCAAGAGATGTCATTCTATTCTGAACACTCATCATGTTTTCCATACCCTGGCGACTAACTTCCTCCATGGCAGCAGCCCTCCTCTACTGTAGCCAGCCTTACCATGGAGGCAGCAATCATTTCCACGTAGGTAGCCATCCTTTCCATGTTGATGCGTTCATGCGCCAATGACTCCACCCACAAAGGCTCTGCTCATGTTCGCTATGGACTCCTCCATTCGCTCCACACTAGCAGCGACTCTAGAGACAAAACCTGCCAGAGACTCCTGCATCTGTGCCTGGAGTTCCATCACCTCTGATCTTACGGATGGACCCAGAGGCAGAGGGTCGACATGCAGCTGAGCTGAGCTGGCAGAGTCTTGCGCCCTCCGACAAGGACTCTCCACTGCAGTCCCTGTCTCCACCATCTGCTGATGCTCACTTGTGAGCTGTGATACACCAGGTGACAACTCTACTCTATGTCCCGAAGGTCCCACCGAGGTGTGAGTGTCTGCGCTGGTGCTGGGTGTGCTTATTTCTGCTGACGCTGCGCCCTCAGAGGTTGCAGATTCCTCTGAGGAGTCTGGCTGCTCAGGCTCTTCCTCCTGCACACTGGGGACGGGGGCTCTCGATGGTCCTGTGGGGGAGTCAAGGAAAAAGTTAGAGATGTGATGCCAAGGTTACATGCACATTGCATTTTGCAGATGATCATAAGTCCATATGATGTAGCTTCAGAATCATTATCAGCGACTCATGCAATGCCAATGAGAGAGATGGAAAGCTATTCTGTCACCAGCTTGCGGGGATGCTCCTGCCTGTCCTTCCCCAACGTCCACATCTCGGTCAGCCCTGGCAATCTCCAGGACGCCTTCCTCCCAGGGGGTGAGCTGGGCTAATGAGGGCGGCCCTCCTCCTGTCCTGGCTCGCGCTCTCCTGTTGTGAGCTCTCTTTTCCTGCAATGAGGGAGACAAGTGGAGGTTGAGTGAGAATGAAGGAGTGAGTGTAGAGATTGCATAGCATAGATACTTAGAAGGAGACAAAGATGGAGTGAGGTTGCAAGACCAAGGGCCCTCCCTGTGTGTTATCAGTTGTGTTCAAAGCATCAGAGTGAGAGGGAGTGTGAGGGCTGCATGGTGGCATAGTTCTGTGAATGTGAGCATAGAGAGAGAGGGAATGGGTAAGGGTGCATGGATGTGAGTGTCTAGTGGGATGTGCAGGAAGAGATTGCTAAAGCTGAGTGTTGGTGAGGAAAGGCAATGGGGATCAGATTGAGGGTGATGAAAACATCATACAGTACTTACTTTTCCAGTGCGAAGAAGGTCATGGAATCTTTTCCTGCACTGCAACCACGTTCTTCGTGTGAGCCCCAAGCAGTTGACTTGACCTGCCACCTCTAGCCACACAGCCTTGGTCTGGCTGGGAGGCCTCTTCCTCCCTGAAGAAGGGAAGAGGACCTCCCTGTGGGCCCTAGCACCATCCAGTAATGCCTGGAGTGAAGCCTCATCAAATTTGGGCGCAGATCTGGCCCTCCTGCTGGCCGTTCCTCCTGCAGGCTCCTGTGCCATCTTAATGTTGAAGGTTGGAAGCCTGCAGAGGAAGCAAGGCTTGCTGTGGACCTTAAAAGCAGCAGCAATGATGACGTCATATTCTGCGACTTTCTGACTGGAAATACTCAATTGCCAAGGCTTCCCACACGCTGGAAATCAATTGGCCAATTGTGTTAAATTTGCATCAATCTCACAGACTCATTTACAATCGTGTCGGAATCACTAAATTTAGAGAACCCGCCAATTCCCCGCACCTGAACTAAAATAGACCCCCTTGTGTTTAAATTTGGGACATTTAGATACTGGGTCTTACTCAAATCTCCTTAGTCCCACCCTTTGTAGATGAGTTTGTATTATTTGCTTTGCCTGCGATGTGTTAACATAGCTGCATCGTCACTCACAAACCTCTTCTCTTTCTGGTTGCGTAACTTCAGAAACTGTTCACCAACAAGCCAAGAGGAGCCACTGCCTCCGAGCACGGATGTAAGTAGTTGTGAGATCATGTTAATGTGGTGCTTTTCTTTTTTTTAGGACACTCTGGTGCACTATTCATTTACTTTTTAAGTGAAGACCTCTTATTCTTTTTGCAATGTAGTACCTGTTGCCCACGGCCTCTAACCAGGATGCACTGCACTGGCTGCACAGAAACCGCTTCTCGGCGTTCTGCCAGCTATTTGTCAATTTCTCAGGTGAGCTCTTTTTCTTTAAAAAAAAAACTCCAGAATTGTTTGAAGCTCGTGAAACTCTCAAGACCCGCAGTAATAGTGTATCCCTGGTGTCCAGAAATTGAACTTGAATAGAAACTGCTTGAAGATTTATTGACCACCATTGGCAGCCATGCTTTCAGCTGGCTGGGCCCTAAGATCTGGAATTTCCTTCCTAAACCTCTCCGTCTCTCTACCTCTCTCTCCTCCTTTAAGCTGCTCCTTAAAACCTACATCTTTGGCCAAACTCATCTGTTCTAATATCTCCTTATATGGCTCGACGCCAACAATGGTAACGCTCCTGTGAAGCACCTTGGGACATTTTACTACGTTAAAGGTGCTATATAAATCCAAGTTGTTGTTTAATTATTAGTCAACAGAACTTTATAACTTGCTGTCACTAAAAGCTCTTGTGTCTCCTTTTTATTGCTGAATGCTTGAAAGTGAGGGAAGGGAGACTGTTCTCTTTTTTAAAAAAAATTTCCTTCTCTTCCTCACAGTAAGTATGCACGTCAATGAAATCACAGCCTCAATGCCCCATTGCTACACAACATAATGCCAATAATTAAGTCTACAACTAGTTGTGATTTGCTTATGGCTAAGAGAGAAATGCCTAGACTCTGCTTTCTGTCTTCTCTGTCAGCACAAGGGTTGGAAATGTTAACATGCTGCACAGCCACAACAGGCGTTGGAAAGGTTCGCTGTAATTTGGGATTTTTTTAATTCTAGAAAATGTACTGGTTTTATGAAGGTTCTTGCTATGATGTTGAGTTCTTAAAATGTCCTTTAAAATGCCGTACTCTGTTCTGTGCTCTGTACTGGGACTCTTGCGTGACTTCGATGAAAGTTTATGCAATGTCCATTATGTGGAAGCAGCAACTTTATGGACTAGATGTCACAATGCGTAATACATATAACTTCTCAAAGTTGTTGTCCACCTTGCTGAAAGTTAAACTCTTATGTAAGATTGTAATTAATCCCGTATATTTGTATGCTCCTTTCAATTAACCTTACATAAACTTACATTTAGTTCCAGGGACAGACTTCCATCACACATAACATGCCTTTAACGTCTCTGCAGTTTGCATGCTTACACGCACGTTTTAATGAATTCCTTAGGTGCAGACTTGTTGAAATTGTCTAAAGAAGACCTGATCCAGATCTGTGGTCCTGCAGATGGAATCAGACTTTTTAATGCAATCAAGGGAAGGTGAGTCACATAAAACTTTGTACCAGACATAACCTTCTTTCTATTGTGAAACTCATTTCATTGCTTAGCACTGTCACTGTAGCAGGACACAGGAAATGGCACGTAATACATTAGGCCTAATGAAGCCACCAAGTGTTTAACAGTAAATGTGGACTAAAATCCATTTGCCAATTTGAGCAAATGAATGCATTTTTCCGTTTTATGGTATGTGCAGTTCTGGTTTACGTTGTCTACATGACAGGTTTTTGTCGGTGGGTGGGCGGAGGGTGGCGATGAGGATTACCTAGTTGTAGCGCCATCCCATACCTGGGAATTGATCTGGCTTCATGTAATCTATTTTTTTTGACCCTGTGTAGTTGAAGCAAGCCTGAGGGTCGAGCACATTACTAAGAAAACTTTTTGCGGCGCTGCTTTAACAAAAAATACTTGGCGAATTGATGTCTTTGCCATAAATAAAATGTGAAACAAGCTTCCCTTTTTGAAATATGTTCAGAGAGATTTGGGTGTCCCAGTAGAAGAAACACAGAGAGTTAGCATGCAGGTACAGCAAGCAATTAGGAAGGCAAATGGCATGTTGGCCTTTATTGCAAGGGGGTTGGAATACAAGAGTAAGGAAGTCTTACTACAGTTATACAGGGCTTTGGTGAGACCACACCTGGAGTACAGTGCACAGTTTTGGTCTCCTTATCTGAGGAAGGACATACTTGCCTTGGAGGCGGTGCAACGGAGGTTCACTAGATTGATTCCTGGGATGAGAGGGTTGTCCTATGAGGAGAGATTGTGTAGAATGGGCCGATACTCTCTGGAGTTTAGAAGAATGAGAGGTGATCTCATTGAAACATACACGATTCTGAAGGGGATTGGCAGGGTAGATGCTGAGAGGTTGTTTCCCCTGGCTGGAGTGTCTAGAACTAGGTGGCAAAGTCTCAGGATAAGGGGTCGGCCATTTAAGACTGCGATAAGGAAGAATTTCTTCACTCAGAGGGTTGTGAATCTTTGGAATTCTCTACCCCAAAGGGCTGTAGATGCTGAATTGTTGAGTATAATCAAGGCTGAGAGAGAGAGATTTTTGGACTCTAGGGGAATCGAGGGATATGGAGATTGGGCGGGAAAGTGGAGTTGAGGTCGAAGATCAGCCATGATCTTACTGAATGGTGGAGCAGGCTCGAGGGGCCGCATGGCCTGCTCCTGCTGCAAATTTTTATGTTCTTGTGTTGTTCAGATATGTCTCATTATTATTATCCATCCCTAATATTGCGATGTGAAATGAACTTTTGTTTTAGAGTAGTGAAATGAATTACTATACTTCTGGTACTCGTATCTACAGAAATGTGCGTCCAAATCTGACCATCTATGTGTGTCAGGAGCCTGAGCAGAACCGGGAGAATCATCAACAGAAACAAGAGAGGAATGGAGGAGTTGGCACTTCTTGTGGTGAGTTCTGTTACTGCGATGTTTTAGGAGGAATGAGCCTTTGTGGGAGCCTGACAGACCCAGTAGGAGGTTAGATATTCGATAGAAAAATAAACTCTACTCCCTGCCCCCATCGCCTGACGGTCTTGCTTTCAGATTTGTGGATTTGGCTCAGCTTCCAAAATATGCCAAAGCATGCGAACTAAAAGAAGAGAGTGTTCCCAGAAGCGCATCTTTGCAGAGGTTAGTTTATTTCTACAATGGCAGTGACCCAGTAACTGCTGTGATAACTGTGTCTCACATGGTAAGAGACTGAGTAGTGTGGTAGGACCATATTGCTGGACATAGAGGGGCACCCTTCCAACTCCAGCAATGAATCCCTTCACTGGGAATACAAGATTCTGCTCATAACACAAAGCAAGGTAACTGATGGAAAGGACGTTGGTAAAATATAAAGCATTCAGAGAGATCTTCACCAATTAAGTGGATGGCCTAAGGAATGGCAGCAGGATTTTAGTATAGATAGGTGAAATTAAGATAATTCACAACAATAGGAGTCATACGTGCAGAGTGAATGGCTGACCTTTTAGCAAAGGTGAAAGGGTGTATTTATTGACCATACTGAAGATATCCAATCAACACGCAGGATTTGGGTGTGATTACTGATCTTACTGAAGATATCCCGTCAACAAGAAACAGTTAACAACATGGTTAACTGTACTGGAATGTGTCTCAAGGACATTTGGTTATAAGTTGAAATGAATTATTTACACTCTGTACAACACCTTAGTAAGGTCATAGAATATTTTCCAAAGTTTTTATTTTGGGCAGTAATGGTCTAACAAAAACTTTGGGCTGGCAAGTTCCGAAAAGAGTGAGATGATTCTGATGCTTGGATTCTGAGTTGTGAAGAGAGGCTTAAAGAATGTTTTTTAAACTGTAAAGGGAAAAGATTTAGAGGGAACATGATCTAAGTTTTGAAGGTGTACAATGTGGATGTGAGCAGAATATTTAACTTGGCTTTAATTGCAGTTTGAGGACAAGTACCAGATTAACAATCCTTAAACAAGACTAGAGATTTAGGAGAATTTTTTCCCCTCTCCCAATTTGTAGACTTCCAGCAGAAGTAGTTAGTGCTGTATTAATTAACTGCTTTAAAATAAGAACTGGGTAAGTATCCATTTTATAAAAAGGACCAGCAGATATAAGGCTAAAAACAGGATGTCACTGAATGGGTGCAGACCATTCTGTGGGGTTGGGGGGGAGGAGGGGAGGGGGGGGGGGGCTGCCAGAAGTCATGGTCCATGTTGGAACCAATGATATAGGAAATAAAAGGTTTGAGATCCTGTAGACATAGGTTCATGAGCTCAGGAGGAGACTAAAGAGCAGGACCTCAGAGGTGAGGTGGATTACTCCCAGTACCAAGCACTAATGAGTACAGGAACAGCAAGATAAAGCAGGTTAATGTGTGGGTGGAGAAATGATGCAGGAGGGAGGGCTTCAGATTCCTGCGGCATTGGAACCAGCTCTGGGGCAGTAGGACCTGCACAAGGTGGATGGGTTGCACCTGAACGGAGCTGGGACCAAGTGTCCTCACGGGGCGGTTAACTAGTGCTGTGGGGAGAGGGTTTAAACTAATTTGGCAGTGGGAGGGGAACCAGCATGAAGTATGAGGAGAAACAAGGTGCATAGAGGATTGGGAGAGACAAACGGCATATAGATTAGAGTTGTCCAGAAAGAGCAGGGATCAGACCGGGGAGAAATGAAATGCAGACCAAGGTGGGGTTGGAGTGCATGTGTGTAAATGCATGGATTGGTGAGCTGCAGGCACAAGTTGCCATGGCGTTACGCTATAATGAAGACCTGGCTCAAACATGGGCCGGAATGGGAACTTTTCCTGATTACAATGTATTCAGGAGGAATAAGGAAGGAAGCAGGGGGGTGAGGGAGTGGTGGCAGTATTAATCAAATATACTGTTACAGCCCTGGAATGGGGTGATGTGCTTGAGGGTTCAAGGTCACAATCTGTTTGGGTAGAGTTGAGGAGTTGTTACACTGCCTGGTGTGTACTATAGACCACCAAATAGTGGGAAGGAGATGGAGAGCAAATGTGCAAGCATATTTCAGAAAGATGTAAAAACAATATAGTGATAATGGGGATTTCAATTATCCTAATATAGACTGGGAAAAAAATCAGTGTAAAGGCAAGGAGGGGGAGGAATTCCTGAAATGTGTACAGGAGGACTTTCTTGATCAGTATGTTTCCAGCCAACGAGGAAGGATGCAGTGCTGGATCTAGCTCTGGGAATGTATTGGGGCAAGTGGAGCATGTTTCAGTGGGAAAGCATTTGAGAAGCAGTGATTACGACATTATTCGGTTTAGCGTAGTAATGCAATGGGACAAGGAACAATCAAAGGTGAAGATACTCAAGTGGAAGAGGAGTTGAAACGGGATCTGGCGTCGGTGGATTGGAAACAAAGATTGACAGGTAGAACAGTAACTGAGCAATTGGAGCTTCAAGGAGGAGATAGTTTGGGTACAGACTAAACGCATTCCTATGAGGGGGGAAACGAAGGGCATCCAAAGCTAGAGCTCCCTGGGTGACTAAAGATATTGAGATTAAAATGAAACAGAAAAGGGAGGCTTATGATAAATGTCAGGTTCCTAGTACAGTAGAGAGTCAAGCAGAACACACAGTGCAGAGAAGAACTGAAATAGGGAATAAGAGACCAAAGAGAGTGTATGAGAAAAGATTAGTGGGTAACATAAAAAGGAAGACTAAAGTATTTTATAAACCTGTGAAGAGTAAAAGGACAGTCAAAGGATGGGTGGGGCCAATTAAGGACCAAAAAGGAAATCATCTTGGGCATGGCTGAGGTACTAAATGAGTAAATTGCATCTGTCTTCAAAAAAGCAGAGGATGTTGCCAATGTCACAGTAAAGGAGGAGGGGGTAGAGACATTGGATAGGATAAAAATAGATGAAGAGGAGGTACTTAAAAGGTTGGCAGCGCTCAAAGTAGAAAGGTCACCTGGTCTGGATGGGATGCATTCTAAGATGTTGAGGGAAGTAAGCTCTGGCCCTAATCTTTCAATCCTCCTTGGATATGGAAGTAATATCAGAGGACTGGTGGGTTGCATATGTTACACCCCTGTTCAAAAAATGGGAGAGTGATAAATCCGGTAACTACAGTTCAGTCAGCTGGACGTCGATGGTGGGGAAATTTAGAGTCCATAATCCGGGACAAAATTAATTGTCACTTAGAAAAACATGGGTTGATAAATGAAAGCCAGCACGGATTTTTTAAAGGCAAATTGTGTCTGTCAAATTTGATTGAGTTCTTTTGATGAAGTAACAGAGAGGGTTGATGAGGGTAGTGCGGTTGATGTTGCATATATGGACTTTCAGAAGGTGTTAGATAAAGTGCCACATAATGGACGTGTTGGCAGAATTGAAGCTCATGGGATTAAAGAGACAGTGGCAGCGTGGATACAAAATTGGCTAAGAGACAGAAAGCAGAGATTAGTAGTGAATGGTTGTTTTTCAGACTGGAGGGAAGTATACAGTGGTGTCTCCCAGGGGTCGGTATTAGGACCACTGCTCTTTTTGATGTATATTGACTTGGCCTTGGGTATAAAGAACAGAATTTCAAAATTTGCAGATGGCACAAAATTCGGAAATGTAGGAAACGGTGTGGAGTATCGTAGCAGACTTCAGCAGAACATAGACAGCCTGGTGAAATGGGCAGACACAGGGCAGATGAAACTTAATGCAGAGAATTGTGAAGTGATGCATTTTGGAATGAAGAATGAGGAGATAAACCAAATGGTATAATTTTAAAGTGGATGGAGGAACAGAGAGTTCTGGGGGTTTACATACAGTTATTTGACGGTGGCAGGACAAGTTGCTAAGGCTGTTAAAGCATTATGGGATCCTGGGCTTTAGAAATAGCGGCATAGGGTATAAAAGCAAGGAAGTTATGCTAAACCTTTATAAATCAGTGGTTAGACCTTAGCTGGAGTATCTTGTCCAATTCTGGTACCACACATTAGGAAGAATAAGAACATAAGAAGTAGGAGTAGGCCATTTGACCCCTCGAGCCTACTCCGCCATTCAATAAGATCATGGCTGATCTTCTACCTCATCTGCACTATCCCCATATCCCTTGATTCCCTTAATATTCAAAAATTTATAGTTCTCTGTCTTGAATATACTCAACGACTGAGCCTCCACAGCCCTCTGGGGTAGAGAATTCCAAAGATTCACCACCCTCTGAGTGAAGAAATTTCTCCTCATCTCAGTCCTAAATGGCCGACCCCTTATTCTGAGACTGTGACCCCTGGTTCTAGACTCACCAGCCAGGGGAAACATCCTCCCTGCACCTACCCTGTCAAACCCTGTAAGAATTTTGTATGTTTCAATGAGATCACCTCTCATTCTTCTAAACTCCAGAGAATATAGGCCTCGTCTACTCAATCTCTGCTCATAGGACAATCCCCCCATCCCAGGAACCAGTCTGGTGAACCTTCGTTGCACTCCCTCTATGGCAAGTATATCCTTCCTTAGGTAAGGAGACCAAAACTGTACACAATACTCCAGGTGTGGCCTCACCGGGGCCCTATATAATTGCAGTAAGACGTCTTTACTCTTATACTCAAATCCTCTTGTAATAAAGGTCAACATATCCTTTCCTTTTCTAATTGCCTGCTGTACCTGCATGTTAACTTTCAGTGATTCGTGTACAAGGACACCCAGGTCCCTCTGAACACCAACATTTCCCAATCTCTCACCATTTAAAAAATACTCTGCTTTTCTATTTTTCCTACCAAAGTGGATAACTTCACATTTCTCCACATTATATTCCATTTGCCATGTTCTTGCCCACTCACTTAGCCTGTCTATATCTCCTTGAAGCCTCTTTGCATCCTCCTCACAACTTACATTCCCATCCAGCTTTGCATCATCATCAAACTTGGATATATTACATTTGGTCCCCTCATCCAAATCATTGATGTAGATTGCGAATAGCTGAGGCCCAAGCACTGATCCTTGCGGTATCCCTCTAGTTACAGCCTGCCAACTTGAAAATGACCCGTTTATTCCTGCTCTCTGTTTTCTGTCCATTAACCAATCCTCAATCCATGCTAGTACAGGTAGACTACCCTTTATCCGAACTTCCGAAAACCGAAACCCTCTAAAAACCGAAGGTTTTTTCGGTCAGCGTAAGTCGTGCGCACGACATGACCAGAGTGGCGCACGACACCCCGCCGACCCCCCCGCCGACCCCGACCCCCCCCGCGGACCCCCGCCGACTTACGCTGAGCAGAGGGTCAGCATAAGTCGTGCGCACGACCCCCCCGCGGACCCCCGCCGACCCCCCCGCGGACCCCCCGCCGACCCCGACCCCCGCCGACTTACGCTGAGCAGACCTGTTGGTGGAAATGCGGAACTTCATTGCATTCCAGGCTAGCAGCGACGGACAAGCCACGACTGCGGGGACCCCCGCCGACCCCCCCCCCCCCACCGCGGACCCCCGCCGACCCACCTTCCGAAATCCGAAATTTTCCGAAAACCGAAACACGGCTGGTCCCGAGGTTTTCAGATAAAGGATAGTCTACCTGTATATTACCCCCAATCCCATGAGCCTTAATTTTGTTTAATAACCTCTTGTGTGGCACCTTATCGAATTCCTTCTGAAAATCCAAATACACCACATCCACTGGTTCCCCCTTATCTATTCTGCTAGTTACAACCTCAAAAATCTCTAACAGATCCATCAAACACGATTTCCCTTTCATAAATCCGTGTTGATTCTGCCCAATCCTATTATCATTTTCTAAGTGCCCTGTTACCATGTCCTTAATAATAGATTCTAGAATTTTACTGATGTCAGGCTAACTGGTCTGTAGTTTCCCGTTTTCACTCTCCCTCCTTTCTTAAATAATGGGGTTACATTTGTTACCTTCCAATCCATGGGAACCATTCTAGATTCTATGGAATATTGGAAAATGACAACCAATGCATCCACTATCTCTATAGCCACCTCTTTCAAAACCCTAGGATGTAGGCCATCAGGTCCAGGGGATTTATTAACTTTCAGTCCCATTCATTTCTCCAGAGACTGTGGGGGAGAGAGAGAGAGACTGTGGGAGAGGGAGAGGGAGAGAGAGACTGTGGGGGAGACTGTGGGGGAGAGAGAGACTGTGGGGGAGAGAGAGAGACTGTGGTGGAGAGAGAGAGAGAGAGACTGTGGGAGAGGGAGAGAGAGACTGTGGGAGAGAGAGACGGAGAGAGAGAGAGAGAGAGAGACTGGGGAGGGAGATAGAGAGATTGGGGGAGGGAGAGAGAGAGACTGGGGGAGAGTGAGAGAGACTGGGGAGGGAGAGAGAGACTGGGGAGGGAGAGAGAGACTGGGGGGGAGGGAGAGAGAGACTGGGGGGGAGAGAGAGACTTGGGTGGGAGAGAGAGACTGGGGGAGAGTGAGAGAGAGACTGGGGGAGAGTGAGAGAGAGACTGGGGGAGGGAGAGAGAGAGACTGGGGGAGAGTGAGAGAGAGACTGGGGGAGAGTGAGAGAGAGACTGGGGGAGAGTGAGAGAGAGACTGGGGGAGAGTGAGAGAGACTGGGGAGGGAGAGAGAGAGACTGGGGAGGGAGAGAGAGAGACTGGGGAGGGAGAGAGAGACTGGGGGAGAGTGAGAGAGAGACTGGGGAGGGAGAGAGAGAGACTGGGGAGGGAGAGAGAGAGACTGGGGGAGAGTGAGAGAGAGACTGGGGAGGGAGAGAGAGAGACTGGGGAGGGAGAGAGAGAGACTGGGGGAGAGTGAGAGAGAGACTGGGGAGGGAGAGAGAGAGACTGGGGGAGGGAGAGAGAGAGACTGGGGAGGGAGAGAGAGAGACTGGGGAGAGAGAGACTGGGGAGGGAGAGAGAGACTGGGGGGGAGAGAGAGAGACTGGGGGAGAGAGAGAGAGAGACTGGGGAGGGAGAGAGAGAGACTGGGGAGGGAGAGAGAGACTGGGGGGGGAGAGAGAGAGACTGGGGGAGAGTGAGAGAGAGAGACTGGGGAGGGAGAGAGAGAGACTTGGGCGGGAGAGAGAGAGAGGCGGGAGAGAGAGAGAGACGGGAGAGTGAGAGAGAGACTGGGGAGGGAGAGAGAGAGACTGGGGGAGAGTGAGAGAGAGACTGGGGGAGAGAGAGAGAGAGACTGGGGAGAGAGAGACTGGGGGAGAGGGAGAGAGAGACTGGGGAGGGAGAGAGAGACTGGGGAGGGAGAGAGAGACTGGGGAGGGAGAGAGAGACTGGGGAGGGAGAGAGAGAGACTGGGGGAGAGTGAGAGAGAGACTGGGGAGGGAGAGAGAGAGACTGGGGGAGAGTGAGAGAGAGACTGGGGAGGGAGAGAGAGAGACTGGGGGAGAGTGAGAGAGAGACTGGGGAGGGAGAGAGAGAGACTGGGGAGGGAGAGAGAGACTGGGGAGGGAGAGAGAGACTGGGGAGGGAGAGAGAGACTGGGGGGGGGAGAGAGAGAGACTGGGGGAGAGTGAGAGAGAGAGACTGGGGGAGAGTGAGAGAGAGAGACTGGGGAGGGAGCGAGAGACTGGGGAGGGAGAGAGAGACTGGGGGGGAGAGAGAGAGACTGGGGGAGAGTGAGAGAGAGAGACTGGGGAGGGAGAGAGAGAGACGGGAGAGTGAGAGAGAGACTGGGGAGGGAGAGAAAGAGACTGGGGGAGAGTGAGAGAGAGACTGGGGGAGAGTGAGAGAGAGACTGGGGAGGGAGAGAGAGAGAGAGACTGGGGAGGGAGAGAGAGACTGGGGGAGAGTGAGAGAGAGACTGGGGAGGGAGAGAGAGACTGGGGAGGGAGAGAGAGAGACTGGGGGAGAGTGAGAGAGAGACTGGGGAGGGAGAGAGAGAGACTTGGGTGGGAGAGAGAGAGACTGGGGGAGAGTGAGAGAGACTGGGGAGGGAGAGAGAGACTGGGGGGGAGAGAGAGAGACTGGGGGAGAGTGAGAGAGAGAGACTGGGGGAGAGTGGGAGAGAGAGACGGGGGAGAGTGAGAGAGAGAGACTGGGGAGGGAGAGAGAGAGAGAGACTGGGGGAGAGTGGGGAGAGTGAGAGAGAGACTGGGGAGAGTGAGAGAGAGACTGGGGAGGGAGAGAGAGAGACTGGGGGGGGAGAGAGAGAGACTGGGGGAGAGTGAGAGAGAGACTGGGGAGGGAGAGAGTGAGAGAGAGAGAGAGACTGGGGGAGAGAGAGAGAGAGACTGGGGGAGAGAGAGAGACCGGGGGAGGGAGAGAGAGAGACTGGGGAGAGAGACTGGGGGAGAGAGAGAGAGAGACTTGGGCGGGAGAGAGAGAGAGACTGGGGGAGAGTGAGAGAGAGAGACTGGGGGAGAGTGAGAGAGAGAGACTGGGGGAGAGTGAGAGAGAGAGAGACTTGGGCGGGAGAGAGAGAGAGACTCGGGAGAGAGAGACACTCAGGAAAGAGAGAGAGACTGTGGGAGAGAGGGTGAAAGAGACTGGGGAGAAAGAGGTAGAGAGAGAGAGAGAGAGACTGGGGAGAGAGAGAGAGAGAGAGACTGGGGAGAGAGAGAGAGAGACTGTGGGAGAGAGGGTGAAAGAGACTGGGGAGAAAGAGGTAGAGAGAGAGACTGGGGAGAGAGAGAGAGAGAGAGAGACACTGGGGAGAGAGAGAGATTGGGGAGAGAGAGGGAGAGAGACTGAGGAGAGAGAGAGAGAGAGAGACTGGGGAGAGAGAGAGGGAGACTGTCAATGTCTTGGAGAGGGTGCAGAGGAGATTTACTAGAATGATACCAGGGATGAGTGGCATCAGTTATGTGGAGAGACTAGAGAAGCTGGGATTATTCTCCTTGGAGCAGAGAAGGTTAAAGGGAGATTTAATAGAGGTGTTCAAAATTATGAAGAGTATTAATAGAGCAGATAGGGAGAAACTGTTTCCAGGGGGAAAAGTGAGGAGTCATTTTGTTCATGCAGCGAGTTGTTATGATCTGGAATGCACTGCCTGAATGGGTGGTGGAAGCAGATTCAATAATAACTTTCAAAAGGGAATTGGATATATACTTGAAAAGGAAAAATTTGCCGGGCTGTGGGGAAAGAGCAGGGGAATCGGACTAATTGGAGAGCACTTTCAAAGAGCTGGTACAGGCACGATGGGCCGAATGGCCTCCTTCTGTGCAATATGTTTCTATGAGGTGCAGATAATAGTATATGGAACAGGATGGTTCATTCGTTAAAGAGACCGTGAAGAATCGACACTTTGAGTTACTGGAGGTCTACCAGCACCCACACATCAGCATGTGCCAGCATCATCAGGAGAAATGGGAACCAAAGTGGAAGAAACAAAAAATCCAAGTATTTGTTGTATTTCTTATTTGAACTGTTTTTTTATGTGATGAAATTCTTTTTCCCGGTTTCCTCCAGTATACCATGCAATCTTTTTGGAAGAGCTGACAGCGATAGAATTAACTGAGAAAATAGCAAATCTGTACAGCATTTCTCCGCAGCAGATTAACCAGATCTACAGACAGGGACCCAGTGGGATCCACGTGCTTGTCAGTGATGAGGTGAGATCCAAGAGAGGTCCATGCACAGAATGGCAGCTGAGACGACACTCGACCTTTTGACCTTAAAATGTCTGTCTTTCTCTTCAATCTTCTGTTGGGGTTTGCATACTCCTGAATGCCATCAATTTGCACCCAGATTGGAAATTCCATGCATTAGCTGTTCCCTTACCTGGGTGTTTCTTCTAACTTTTGCACTTCTGAACAGGAAACTGGAAAAGTTTTTCTTTTGCTTCCTTTCTCCCTTCCTTTCTCTTTATCCTTCTTTCCTGCCCTCCTTTCTCTCTTCATTTCTTCCCTCCTTTCCCTCTTCATTTCTTCCCACCTGCCTCCCCTCCTTCCTCTCCACCTGCCTTCCCGTTGCTCCTCTCACTCGGGCTGAATCCTGTGGAATGACTATTTCCTTCCTCAGTCTTTCTTTCCTTCTCCAATCTGCAGGTTTTGAAAAACCAAACTTTGCATCACTTAATCATTACTTCATTAATCTCGTCTACTCTCCTTTGCAATCATGGTGATGTCCTGTGCGTACAAGGGGGACTTGGCCTTCCACATGCGTTTCTCAAATTTATTTTAAAGAACCTCCTCCTATCCAGCTATCCTTGACCAATAGTAGAGTTTAAACAGAGGCTTATTAGAAGATTATCATACTGGAGTTTCCAAGATCTCAGTATAAACATTGCTTTTCGCAATAACTTGTAAGTTGCATGATCGTGACATTGGGTAAAATATGCTTCAGCGATTGGCAAGATTTTGTTGAGGTAAATACATTGATTTGGCATTTTAACACACTGGGGGAGGAAAACCAAGTTATTAACATTATACAGTAGCTATAGCTATCTATTCCTGATATGTAGCCACTAATGGATATTTATTATAGTGTGCCGAAAATGCATTGTGGCGGTAAACGACATGGGACAGAAAACAGTACACTTATTGAACCTGCAACCAGGTATTGAATGCTTATCTTAATGGCCATTGGCGGTAACTTGCCTTACCAATTTGGATTAAAAACCCTCTCCAGTGTTTGTCATAGCGTTGAAGCAAATTCCGTTGAGTAGATTTGTATTTGCAAAGAATTCTCTAAAGTGGGTTTGCAGACTGCTGCTAAATTAAATACGCCAGTTACTTATTAACAATTTACTGCTCTGTTCTTGGCTCCTAGCTTACAACGCCTCTGGTGGAACAATAGAAAGAGTTGTTGGGGTATGCAAAAATGGGTGTTGAAGAATGAATGTATTTCATGCCTCATTTGGCATGGTGCAAAAGATGAGCTTTTGGGCAGGAATTGTGCACTGTAAATGGAAAATGGATCATATTCACTGTGATTAGATTGGGTTTATATTTATTGTCACTTAGTCCAGCTCATTCCTCAGTAGCGAAAGATGCAAACTTAGTAAAAAAAAAAAAGATTTTAAAAATTCACTCACATGATGTGGGCGTTGCTGGCAAGGCCAGCAATTAGCAATTATTGCCCATCCCTAATTGTCCTTGAGAAGGTGGTGGTGAGCTGCCTTCTTGATAACTGAGTGACTTGCTAGGCCATTTCAGAGGGCAGTTCAGAGTCAACCACATTGCTGTGGGCCTGGAGTCACATATAGGCCAGACCGGGTAAGGACAGCAGATTTCCTTCCCTAATTAGTGAACCAGATGGGTTTTTTACGACAATCCGGTAGTTTCATGGTCACCATTACTGACACTTGCTTTTTAATCCAGATTTATTTAACTGAATTTAAATTCCCCAGCTGCCGTGGATCTCTTTTCTCCAGATCATTAGTCCAGGCCTCTGGATTACTAGTCCACCAACATTACCACTATGCTACCGTTCCCAGTCATGGTTAAGGATTTGTGTAGCGATGAAAGCTGCTGTGATAAGAAATGCATTTTGGTGCCAGCTCCCAACACATGGTTGCAAACTTGCCGGGATTCACTAAGGATGGAGCCTGGGAAGACCTGGTTAATCTTCCTGGCTGACGACCTTAGCTGATCCCCGCTTTCTGATTCTAACCGGCTGCGTAAGATCCAGGAGCCAGCTTCACTTGCGGGACATGGTTTTAGCTATTTTAAACTGGAACCACCCCCGCCCCCGGCAACACCTGCCCTGAGCTACTTTTACAACTAAATGGCTTTTTATATATTTAACTTTTACAGGGGGGGGGGCTAGGGTGACCGCTTCCTGCCTTTTTTTGTTGGTGACATTTTTGCACCACGCATTCTGAGAGAGAGAGAGAGAGAGAGACTTCTGGAGAGATTCAACGCTGTGTGAAGGAGTTTTGGGTACTGAGCAGCACTTTGCAGGTTCATTTTGATTTGCCCTTCCTTGCTTCGCCAGCGCTCTGAGGTAGCGCCTCGCTCCTCAGCCTTTGCGCCTTAAGACAGGTGTGAAGCGCCTGATTTAGCGCTCCAATCACCTCCAGGGGCGATAAAAGCCAAGTTTGCTGTCGGAGGTGATAATTAGCGCCAGGCGCTAAACTTTGCGCACGGCCGATAATGGCACCCCAAACGGGGCGATACTGAAGTTTTCCCCCTTAAAATATATGCAATGACATATTATAGTAAATTTGATCTATATTGTGTTAGGCCGTCAGGTTGATTGAACACCTTGAAGAATTTTTGTGACTAACATTTTTAGGACAAGTTGACAATTTAAAAGCAGCACCCAAAATTTTTAAATTTTGAAGTTTTTTTAACGTTAAATGTCTGTATTTTCAATTTAAAAACAAACCTGGTTTTAAAAACTTACCCAAACCCCTAAAACAAAATCCTACAACCCTTAGTCGTACTAACATCTGCAGGCAGAGATTGCAGCTTTGAAGTTATTACATGGTATTGATTACCAGAAGTTTTTTTTTGTGTGCCAAGGCTGTGGAGGTGACTCGTAGTGTGATTCTTGCCCTTAAGTATGATGGCATTCAGACAGCCGATTTAATAGTTGCAATGTCCTTGCTGTAGGCTTATTGAGAACCCTGGAGTTGACCAATAATGAACAACCCACATGCCTTTTTTCAGGACCTCTGCGACACTGGCAGCTGGCTGTCTATTTTGGGCAGGAACCGGTTCTGCAGCGACTTGTGTCTATCGGTGCTTCTGCCAGGTGTGGGTGTGGGTGCAGCAAGTAGACGAAACATGTGGTGATGGCATGATGGCCCGGAATTTGCAGTCGGGATGACCGCGAACTGGCAGCGTTATTCCGTCATCCCTGGAACCATTCTAGTCACACACCTCTGCTAATGACAACCATGGGATAAACGTGCATTGATACCATGCCTTTCGTGAGCTAAGCACACTTCAGAGTGCTTCATAGCCAATGAAGTACTTTTGAAGTATAGTCACCGTTGTAATGTCGGCAAACGCAGCAGTAAATTTGCGCACAGCAAGCTCCCACAAACAGCAACGAGATAAATGACCAGATCTGCATTAGTGATGTTGGTTGCGGGTTAAGTGTTGGCCAGGACACCGGGAGGACTCGGCTGCTCTTCTTTGAATAGTGCAATGGGATCTTTTTTTGCGTCTGCTTGGGAAGGCGGAAAATGCCTCGGTTTACTGTCTCATAGAAAAGACGGCACCTCTGACAGTGCAACGCTCCCTCAGTGCTGGAATGTCGGCCTAGATTCTGTGCCGGAGCCTCTGGAGCGGGACTTTAACCCATGAAATTCTGACTCCGAGCCGAGAGTGATAATTGCCTTGTAACAACAGCTCTGACTATCTTTGCCGTTGGCTGCTTCCAAAGTGTCACTGGGGACCCTTGCTGTATTAGCCAGGGTGCAAGCCATTTGCTACGTCTGGTAGGACACGGAAGATCTGTTCATTAAAGCGGGTTTATTGAGAATTCTGTACTTCACCAATGCTGAAAATTCCATGTACCTCTTTCAGCAGTTCTGTGGGTACGTATTTTGGGGGTGGGACCCAGTTCCGCCAGCTCTCTGCTCTAATTTGCATCTGTTGGAGATTCTGCCAGATGTACCGGCGGGTGTAGGAAGTAGTGAACTGATATGGTGAAGATGTAGTACATTAAAATTCCTTTCATTCCGCTGCAATTGTATCGAATGTTAATTTCAGCAGGATTCACAGCAGCAACATGACAGGGCCATACAATTTTGTGAAGTAGCTGGGTTCCCCGAGATACAGAGGGTTGCAGATGGTAGCTGTAATCACCATTTGGGCTCTGTCTTGAAACCCCTTAATGGGAGTGGATTCCTTTCGCTGAATGTCCACCTGCTATGGAGTCTGGCATGTGCATGTTTGGTGTAATGCCAGCTGTCATGATGCCTTTAATTGCAGCGGTCCAACATGCCAGCTTTTTTGCCCATACTGGCTTTGTTCTTGGCCCAAGGGTTTGGAGACCAGAAGGCAGCAATCTCTAGTCTATCCCTCAAAAGCTTCATTTCTGCAGTCTGTGCATCCATTGAGGAAGCGTTGACTGGTCCTTGTGCTGGTGGTGATGGCTGCAGATGTGCCTAATGTAGCCACATGCTCCATGGAGTGCTGGAACAAAGGGACTGCTGTGATGTTGGCTCAGAGGATGGTGTTAGACTTCATTATACCCATCATCTATTGCACATCGTTGGAGATCAGAGTTCAAGGGCTGACCTTTCATGAGCTTTTGCTCGGGATTGTCAGGTTCCTCTTCCACTGCCTATTCCTCGAGCATCCTGTCCTCTGTGACTCCAATGCAATATCCTCACTCCTGAACGAAAACCTTTGGGCTGATGGTGAATGATGACATATGTGATACAGCAGACCCGTGCCTTAAAGTAGAGGGACTTGTCTCTTCTTTCTCCACCTCTGCTTCATCTTGCTGTGATTCATTTGGAGAGGCAGGGAGGCTAGCATGGCGTTGGACGCCCAGAGAAAAACTGAGTTACAGAAGAAAAAGCAATAAGACTTTGCTTGAAGGTAACCTGTGGTCCTGCAGAAGGAGCTGCAATAGCAAGAGGTAGAGAAGACGCACCTGCTACAGCTGGCACAAGCCCTTGACTGTTCCTTTGTGATGGTTACTGTGCTGTGCCTTCCCAGTAAATCCAGCTCCTGCTCATCCCAGGGAATCGGGTGTCTTAAGATGAGTAGGTCCCTCACTGGTGGCCTTAGGCACCCAGGCATTATGTGCCATCATCTGCAAGAAAAAATGCAGACAGCATGAAAGGGCTGTGCTTCTCGGGACATTGTCTTTCCAGCCTGTTGACAGTAAGGATGCAATGTGAAGAGATGTTAAAGCTTGTGAGGAGAGGTCTATGAATAGGTGGCAAATGGAAGAGTGAGAGCGTAAACACGATGATGTAATGGGGCTTCGTACCTTACCCGCCCTGCTTGGGTTATTACATTTCTCCTGGATTTGCTCTGCCATGCCTGAAGGCAGAAAGCTGGCACTTACTACCAGCGTCTCCCCATATAGCTCGACTACCGACTTGTTCAACTTCTTGACACAAAATCCTGAATGTTCTGGTCCTCTCTTTCCTCATGCCTCACGAGCATCTCTACGCCCCCATCGGAACAATTGGCTGAACGGCTGAGGGCAAAGGTATCGATGCCAGTCCACTTGCTGCCCATGCTGTGAGTCCCAAGGATGGTGATTTAATGTGGAACCTGCCTTGCACTTTGCCATGAAGGGCTGCTGCTTCTTTTGGCCTTCAGAAATGTATGCGTTCAGCATGTAATCATCATCACCTTTCCCGCAGTGGACATTCCAAAATCTTACCTGCACCCTCCTCCCAATTAATTGCCTCTGGTCTACAATGCTGCTGTCCCATTAAGCTGCTGCGGGCCTGTAAACCCTTCCCCCCCCCCCCCCCCCCCAGTGTCACTTACAAGTCAGTAGTGGGAGTTTCACTAGCTCACCCACCAGTATTGCAATGAGCTGATCCCGGGAATTCAGACCGAGTCAATGTTCCAACTTATAAGTGGCCAGAAGTCCTGTTGTTGCGACAGTGGATCGGGACAACCCATTTTTGGGGTCTATATTTTTAGACCCTATATTTTTAGACCTAGCGCTGATTTAAATTTCCAATTGCGTGCATTATTTGTATTAATCTATATATATAAAAGGATCGGTCTGTCCGTCCGGCCGGCCGGCCGGCTATACACTCTAAAGTTATAGAGCGTACCTACACGCGCGTTACATCAAAAGAAAGCTTACGATTCCGGAATGGTCATAAGCGTATTTACTTTTCGGTCGGACAAAAATTGTTCAGACAATATACAAAAGACCTTCAAAATTCCACTCATTATCTGCTAATTAGCATTGCGTGACGTCAAGGTTGACCAATCCTGTGACCTGATGATTGACCAATCCTACAGTTCAGTCACCTGATGGTTGGCCAATCGCTGCGTCTGTGGGCGGGACTAATGATTTTGAACTCTGGCATCGGGCAGCCATTACTTCAGCTACTTCCAGTTCAAAATCTGCTAATCCAGCTTCGAAAAAGTTAGTATCTCTTTTAAAAATAACATAAGATTTACCAAAAACATTTTATAAGTACTTTCACTTTCATCTTTGAAGGTATTAAAAGGTAGAAATGTTGCCCGGCAGCAGATTCACAGAGAGACAGGGCCGAAAGCCTGGGACTCGATTTAAACCGCCCGGCCCAAAACAGCCCTGGCATCGCCGGGCTCCCCCAGCTAGTCCATATATATTTCAGACAGAGATTCTCACATGACAACAGAAAATGCTGGAAACACTCAGCAGGTCAGGCAGCATCTGTTTCTCTCTCCACGGATGCTGCCTGACCTGCTGAGTGTTTCCAGCATTTTCTGTTGTTATCTCAGATTTCCAGCATCCACAGTATTTTGCTATTATATATTAGTGAGATTCTCATTCCTAGCTTCTACTGTTGCTTATAAAGGAGGAAAATTAAAAAATTAAATAGGCATGTACCTTGTTGAAACGTCTAGACCATCAAGAATAAAAGCAAATCGTAAAAGAGAAGCTGCTGTTCAGGATTTTATAACTTTAACTGTTGGGAAGCTACTGGCGGGGAAGTAGTATTTTGAATTGGCAGGACTGGTGCTGGTGCATTTGAATCTGAACTGAATCCATTTGGTGATTCTTTACCTCCTGTGATACCCACAAACGTACATTCCAGAAGGACTTGGGAGTTAGTGATCAGAAGTGGGAATACTGCCTGTTCTTTTTTCTCTTCCTTCCTCCCAAAGCCAAAGAGCACTGGGACCCTACTGCTGCCAAGCTAAGATTAGCTAAGTCTGCATCAAATACGGCTTGTCTCTGGAACCTCCTGGTCTGTATAGCTCAACACTGTGCCAGGCAGCGCCTTTACTCACTGGGCCATTGGGGAGCTGCGGGTACATACATCTCTTGTATAATTATCGTGTGTCTAGCTTGTTAGTGCTCCCAAAAGTCTTTGTATTCCTATTACATTTCCATCCCCGAGAAATGCTTTCAATTTTCAAGCATGTATTTTGTGACTTGGCAGCATAAGCTGTACTGATGGATATTTGATATTTTATCTGGCACCCTACTCTGAAACACCTTAATATGACAGGAAGTGCATCAAGATCTGGCTAGCTCTAACCTGCATATTCAGTCCAAGAATTAAAAGTATGGCCGTGTCAAATCCAAGCTGTAGTTTTGCCACTGTTACTGGATCTAGAGCAAACCCACTGTCAAATCAGGCTCGGGAGTACAGCTCGAACAAGAGCCTCTATAATGGCAACTGTAGCGTCTGTGACAAAAGTAGGTGAATTAAGTGTCTCCTTAAATGAAATGCTGTTATTAATAGCAAACATCATCCTGGCAATAGCTATTAGTGCACCATTGTAGGGCTGATGGAAGAGTTGTCCTTTTATAGCGCAGACTAATGCATTTCTTTTTATTTCTAGATGGTTAATCATTTCCGTGATGAGGTTTGCTTTCTCATCTGCACCTTAAAAGGTACAATTTATTTCCTGTTGCGCATCAATAATTGATCCTCGCATTGAACATTATTGCCCCTTATATGAGTATTTTGGCACGGTGCTTGGAAAACCTGAGTCTTGCATCAGCACATTGAACCCCGTGGCAAGTTTCTCCTGCTGTGACATTGGCTTTTCCAACGTTTTCTCGTTGTTAAACAAGAGCTCTACACAAAGCTCTTGTGGTCACCAAGGAGTCTTTAGGTTGCATTATAACCGGTTCAATATTTTCTATTTGCTAACTTAGAGCAATGCACCCGTAACAAATCTATTAGAAAGCTCTGCAGACTGACTTTCCTGTGCTCCCACTTCCTGTGTTCTTTGGTTGACGGTGTACCTTTCCAACTTTCTGTTTTCCTAAAAAAAAAACAAAGGGGGAAGATTTCCTCTGTGCGCCAGTGATGTGAAATCGTAAACATGTTATAAAGAATGTGTTTGATTTTGCTGCAATTAGGGCATAGAGGAAGTCTTTCCACCTAAATGTCTTAATGAAATATAACCCGAGCTGTCACTTTAAACAAGAAGTGATTGAAATCACAATGTTTCAGTGAAGATCAAACCTTTGTCCCATCCTATTGTAGATTTTGTTAGAATAGTTAAAATGTTTTCAAACACTAGTTTCACCCCCTCATCTTCCTCCCTGCACCACTACACCTCCCCGCCCCCCCCAACCCCCCATTTCCTGGAAACAGCTTCACATATCTCATCCAGGCAGGAAGTGTTGGTCAAGGAGAGCATCATAACCAAGCCTAATCCTGTCTTCATCTAATGCTTACGCAGATGCTGGGATTACCGGAGAGTGATCAAGAGTGGAAACTCTGACTTTTCACTTTGCAGCCTACAGTTGCGAGATGAATCATAATGCCCCAATTGCTACCTCTCTAATAACTAAGGGATCGAATTGGGCACTTTTTGATCTGTATTCTGGCCTCTTGAGCATCCCTGATTTTAATTGCTCCACCATTGGTGGTCATGCCTCCAGCTGCCTGGGCCCTAAGCTCTGGAATTCCCTCCCTAAACTTCTCCGTCTCGCTACCTCTCTTTCTTCCTTTAAGGTACTGCTTAAAACTTACTTCTTTGACCAAGCTTTTTGTCATTTGCCCTAATATCTCATGTGGCTGTGTCAAATTTTGTTTGATAATCGCTCTTGTGAAGCGCCTTGGGATGTGTTACAACGTTAAAGGTGCTATAGGGTAGATAGAGAGAAACTATTTCCGCTGGTTGGGGATTCTAGGACTAGGGGGGCATAGTCTAAAAATTAGAGCCAGACCTTTCAGGAGTGAAATTAGGAAACACTCCTACACACAAAGGGTGGTAGAAGTTTGGAACACTCTTCTGCAAATGGCAATTGATGCTAGATCAATCGTTAATTTTGAAGCAGAGATTGATAACTTTTTGTTAACTCAAAGTATTAAGGGATATGGGCCAAATGGAGTTAGGTTGCAGATCAGTCAGCCATGATCTCATTGAATGGCGGAACAGGCTCGAGGGGCTAAATGGCCTACTCCTGTTCCTATATATAAATACAAGTTGTTGTTGTTATGGCATAGTGGTGCCTTTACCCACTAGGCCATTAAGAGATGCCCCAGTCAAATGATTAACTAAAGAAGGTATTAGATTGGGTGCTTATTGGAGAGAGTGGGAAAAGAGAATATGTTCTCGGGAATGATTGGGGAAAGTGGTGCATATTGTACGTTTCCTTGAGGAATTGATGTCATAAAGTGCACTCTGATATTGAAGAATTGTTGAATGTGTTTCTTCCCCACAATCTAGGGTCTCCTGCTCTAATGCTAACGGAACTTAAAATCATTGTATGTTCTTCACAGCTGAGAGAAATGATGGCTACCACATCATCTTAAAGTGAACAAAGCTGGACGTGATTCCTTGACCACCAGGAGGAAGCTTGAGTGTTCACGTATTGTTTGGACATCCCGACATTAAACATGGACAACCACCTGAAAACCAGGCAGAAATCTAATTGGTCACACTATTAAAATTGACTTTGTCCAAAGTCTTCAAGAGAAGAAATACATTACTTAACCAAAGTGAATGTTTTTTTGGGGGGGTGGGGGGTTGGTTGGGGGGAGGTGGTAGAATCCTTAATGCCTTAATCATTTTCTGGTCCGGTTCCCCAGTAAGAGGTGCTGCACTCTAAAAGGCAAACATGGCAAAATGTTTGGCTTTATCTTACATAAAATGCAATACAGGTACACACATTTTTTGATTTTTGGCTTTTTTTTACGGTGGGGGAGGTATGCTTAAAAATCACCATTTCCTCTTTACCATTATTCCCAGTCATAATGAACAAGGTTTGCAGTTTTCAAGCAAAATAAAAATCGACAGAAGTAATTCCCAAAACCAATTGCTAACATTCCTGTAATCAAAATGGAATTTGACTTATCCGGTGGCCCTGATAATGAGATGCTTGTTTGCAATTGTAGCTCTGACTATTTGAAAAGGATCGTGATTGTAAAGAAGTTGTGTATCTTGTGATACTAATGGCCACTATCTAACCCTGAAGTGCTGTATTCTACAATATCCAGACTTTGTCTTGGTTCAGGGAGTCGAGCAAAGGTTTTAGCTATCCTTTGTCTCCTTACGCTGGGCAACATCTGTCTGTTTTAAGTCCTCTTTTTCTGAAGCCTGTGTTCACGAGTATTTTCCAAATGGTCGCTGTTTAAATAGAATCATAGAATAGTTACAGCACAGAAAGAGGCCATTCGGCCCGTCGAGCCCGTGCCGGCTCTCTGCAAGAGCACTTCAGCCAGTCCCACTCCCCCGCCCTTTCCCCGTAGCCCTGCAAATTTATTTCCTTCAGGTACTTATCCAACTCCCTTTTGAAAGCCACAATTTAATCTGCCTCCACCACCCTTTCAGGCAGTGAATTCCAGATCCTAACCACTCGCTGCGTAAAACAGTTTCTCCTCATGTCGCCTTTGTTTCTTCTGCTAATCACCTTAAATCTGTGTCCTCTGGTTCTCGACCCTTCCGCCAATGGGAACAGTTTCTCTCCATCTACTCTGTCCAGACCCCTCATGATTCTGAACCCCTCTATCAAATCTCCCCTCAACCTTCTCCGCTCTAAGGAGAACATCCCCAGCTTCTCCAGTCTATCCACATAACTGAAGTCTCTCATCCCTGGAGCCATTCTTGTAAATCTTTTCTGCACCCTCTCTAAGGCCTTCATATTCTTCCTAAAGTCCGGTGCCCGGAATTGGACACAATACTCCAGTTGAGGCCGAACCAGTGTTTTATAAAGGTTCATCATAACTTCCTTGCTTTTGTACTCTATTCCTCTATTTATGAAGGATCCGTATGCTTTTTTAACCGCTTTCTCAACCTGCCCTGCCACCTTCAACGATTTGTGCACATATACCCCCAGGTCTCTCTGTTCATGCACCCCCTTTAGAATTGTGCCCTTTAGTTTATGTTGCTTCTCCTCGTTCTTCCTACCAAAATGTATCACTTTGCACTTTTCTGTGTTAAATTTCATCTGCCACGTGTCTGCCCATTCCACCAGCCTGTCTATGTCCTCCTTGAAGTCTATCGCTATCCTCCTCACTGTTCACTATACTTCCAAGTTTTGTGCCTTCTGCACATTTTGAAACTGTGCTCTGTACACCCAAGTCTAAGTCATTAATATATATCAAGAAAAGCAGTGGTCCTAGTACCGACCCCAGGGGAACACCACTGTATATCTCCCTCCAGTCCGAAAAACAACCATTCACCGCTATTCTCTGTTTCCTGTCACTTAGCCAATTCCGGATCCATGCTGCCACTATCCCTTTTATTCTGTGGGTTTCAACTTTGCTGGCAAGCCTATTATAAGAACATAAGAACATAAGAAATAGGAGCAGGAGTCGGCCATTTAGCCCCTCGAGCCTGCTCTGCCATTCAATAAGATCATGGCTGATCTTCTACCTCAACTCCACTTTCCTGCACTATCCCCATATCCCCTGATTCCCTTAATATTCAACAATCTATCGATTTCTGTCTTGAATATATTCAATGACTGAGCCTCCACAGCCCTCTGGGGTAGAGAATTCCAAAGATTCACCACCCTCTGAGTGAAGAAATTTCTCCTCAACTCATTCCTAAATGGCCAACCTCTTATTCTGAGACTGTGACCCCTGGTTCTAGACTCCCCAGCCAGGGGAAACATCCTCCCTGCATCTACCCTGTCAAGTCCTGTAAGAATTTTGTATGTTTCAGTGAGATCACCTCTCAATCTTCTTAACTCCAGAGAATATAGGCCTAGGCTACTCAATCTCTCCCCATAGGACAATCCCCCCATCCCAGGAACCAGTCTGGTGAATCTTCGTTGCACTCCCTCTATGGCAAGTATATCCTTCCTTAGGTAAGGAGACCAAAACTGTACACAATACTCCAGGTGTGGTCTCACCAGGGCCCTATATAATTGCAGTAAGATGTCTTTACTCTTATACTCAAATCCTCTTGTAATAAAGGCCAACATTCCATTTGCTTTCTTAATTGCTTGCTGTACCCGCATGTTAACTTTCAGTGATTCGTGTACAAGGACACCCAGGTCCCTCTGAACACCAACATTCATTCTTTCTTTCTTTCTTAGCATTTCCCAATCTCTCACCATTTAAAAAATACTCTGCTTATGCAAATACTCTATTATGTGGCACTTTATCAAACGCCTTTCGGAAATATTTACAATGCAGTTTTTTTTTACTTGGTGCTGCAGTGGAGGAACCGGGGTGGTTGGGGAGCGGGGTGGAGGGGGGATAGTAGGAGAGACACCTAGGCAATTAACTTCTGCCTACATTAACTGTCGGAATGGATGATTAATATATTTTTTCCTTATTGAATCTGCTGAATGAATGTTCAAGAGCACTGCTAGAATTTGCTACTGAATAAAAGGAATCACTAGGAAAAAGAGTAAAAATACATCTAGACTTGATATTTTTAGGGTTGGGGGAGGAGGGGGTGATATCGCAAATGCTGAAGAAATATGACTTTATGAGTAAGTACACCTGGTTAATGTGTGCACACATGCAGAGCTGTTTTCTGCTCAGTGTTTGAGGCGAGTTCCATTTTATTGCACAGAGAAACTGATGTATGAAGTTATTCATTATACAAACACAGCCTATTGGCTGCAAAAGGGCATTAATGATGACATGGAGCTTGCTAGATGTCATGGACTTTCTCAATGGGAGGGTGACTTTTTCATGTAGTCCTACAAATTAAGTGTGCTTTAAATAACAACTTATTACAATGTGTTTGGCTCTAAAATGTTATTGTTTACACAGAATGCTGTTCAATTTATAAGTTACCCAGGGGACTAGTTATTTTTGCATTTTTTTTATTCAAAGAAAAAATAGTTCTGATAAGCTTGCATCATATTGAGCCTTTTCTCTTTGTTGGAAATTCTGCTGCAGTCATTAAGATCCTTTAAAATCAGTAAAAACATTTATTTAAACAAATTAAATCGGATCGAGGGATCACCCTCGCTCCAGCCCTCCATTTTAGACTTCCTTCCATCGTCTCTCCATCTTGCTCCCGTGCATCATTCCTGAGGTGAGAAACCAACCAGGTGATTTGCGCATAGGCCCTATCCTGGCTTCTGGTTGGTGTGCAGGAGTGTCCTAACGTCATGGCTGAAACGAGGGACTTGAGGTGTGGAAAATTGGGAGCGGAGGATAAGGCACATTGGAGGAGGGAGAATAACACTTGGTTTCTACCACACCACGGCACATTGTTGCAGGAATAAAACTGACGAATCGAGCCTGATGCAGGTTTCTAAACTACCTGACCATTGCCCTCGCTGTACTAGTTCTGTTACTAGCATCTGGATGGGTGAAGTTGAATTTCTGGAGTTTCTGATCCATCTGGCCTGCCAGTTAAACTAAGTGAAGCTGTAAATTAGGCTTCAAATCATCTGAATTCTGAATGTTCTTCAAAAGACAATGAAAAGTAGCAAAGACCCTGACGTTAAAGGCCCTAGAGGATGTTTCATCAGATTGGCCTTTGAATGAGTTTCGCTTCACAAATCCTTAATCCCCAGTGACTACATAGCACTGTTATCACAGTTTGCTATAAAACGTATAATATTGAAGCTTGGTGATTAAAGGGCTTGGGCTAGGCAGATTATTACGTGGGTGGCTGTGTTTGAAGATGAACAGAAACGATCTGTTCAGTGGTCTGTAGTCCAAGCAACTGAACGTGCCTCGGGTATGGCAGATTCATTTTTTGAATGGATTGGCCCATTGAGATGGAGCTGTGACTACTGACCTCTGACTGCGGTGACGAGAAAATTCTAATGAGTGCCCATGCATGGAAGGTTTGGCAAATGAGAATTTAAATATTCTAAATTATCATTAGGTTCAGAAAAGCCAAAACAAATGGAGATCTATTGAAAGAAGGTGAGGCTTCAAATCCCCACATGGCAATAAATTACCCACAGTTCTGTAGTAAATTGCCTATTTACAGGAAACCTGTGGGATTTGCTTCATTTATTTGCTTTTCTGTTTAACCGTGAACATGCATTGTCATTAACGCTGCATTTTGGAATACTGCTTTGCCGTAGTTTTGGGGGTATAACCTTTGTATCGAAATAATTTAATGCAGTGAAGTTTCAGGCTAATTTCCAGCTTTGTTTTAATATTTGTATTCTCTTAAACTGGGTGTAATGCTTTGTATCGTTTCTGTGGCATTATTTTACGTGTCTTAAAAATGTTTTTGTACTAGTACCAATGTAAATGTAGCGAATTGTATAATTGCCTTAATGATGGATGAGGTTGCCACTGTTAAAAGTTCTTGACAAACCTCCTGGGGTCTCTTTCACTGCTGTAGCAGTCACCGGGTGAATATGCACATTAATGTATAAATTCGGCAGGATTGAGGAGGGTAAAGTGGGGGAGGGTGGTTGGATCAAGAATGTGTGAGGTCCAATAGTAATGAATATTGTTACTTTTTTTTATATGAAAGCATTTTTTGCACCGGCTACTGTACACTTCCGCTCAGAAATGGAAAGTGTTCTGTACCTGCAGGCCTGTACGCTAGTCAACAAAACACAAATAAATTTACCTTTTATAACAAGACTTCTGTACAGCTTTCATTTTTTAATACACACACCGACTTCTACTTTCGGAATCCAAAAGAAGTTAGATGCAAGAAAGAAATTGCACTTAGCGCTTTTTACGACATCCCAAAGTTTTACAGCCAATGAAGTACTTTTTTGGAGTGCAGTCACTGTTGTAAGGTAGGAAACGCGGCAGCCAATTTTGCGCACAGCAAGCTCCCACAAACAGCAATGTGATAATGACCAGATAATCTGTTTTAAGTGGTGTTGTTTGTGGGATAAATATTGGCCAGGGCGCCGGGGATAACTCCCCTGCTCTTCTTCGAAATAGTGCCATGGGGATCTTTTACGTCCACCCGAGAGGACAGGCGGGGCCTCGTTTTAATATTTCATCTGAAAGACGGCGCCTCCGACAGTGCGGCACTCCCTCAGCACTGCACTGGAGTGTCAGCCTAGATTTGGTGATCGCCCCCAGCCGCGGACTACCCTAGATAGGCCCGACCCCGAGAAACCGGTCATTCTCTGGTGGACCCCTGGACCACAAAGCCCCCAGTTGAGAACCCTTGGTATAGGGTACTACTGATAAGGCCAGTCTTCCCACTTTTTACAATGGGCTGTAACGTTTATACAGACAGGGCAACCTCATGTCGCTTCGCTACAGAAGAAAATGAGTGTCTACGCATGCTCCAGTAGGTGATGTAAAAAAATCTTGGTAATTTGATTCTGTTTCTTCCTTGTCTCTCCTGAAGCTGTTGAATCCTTGTTGGTTCTAAGGGTGCCAGTCATCCTCTGGACATGGTCTAAGTGGCTCTTATTTATGTGTGAACAAGCTATTTCTAAGCCTGATCCTGATGCCCAGACATGCAACAGGGGTCACTAAATGGCAATCAGGAGACAGTTCTTTCCTCTCCACCCCAGGTCAACTGAGGCTAATTGTAGCAGTTCACTGCCCAAGCTGGTCTCAGCTAACTTAGCAGAAACCAGGAATTATAAGCTGGCACCTTCCTCGTCTATATGGCTGAACAAACTCCCCGAAGTATCACAGTACCTATTCCAGCAGATGGTTAGACTGCAATGTCAGCTTCTCTGTTGAATGCAAAACCTTCACTGGAGCTATTTGGCAGATAAATACAGTAGGCAACAGGGACCTACAGAGTTAATCACCAGGCAAGCTCTTTAACGTCGGGAGCCGTGCCCCAGTGGAATACCTTAACACCTGAGTGCCTTGTGACCAAAAAATACTTTGCCAAGTTTTCTGCATCTTGTTAAATCTCCTAGACCCTGTGAAGAGTCTGAAATTTCTCACTTTAGTTCCGCTCTCCCTATAAAGAATATTTATGTTTATGCAGTGTGCGGACTTCCAAATCAGTGACATTAATCTGGATTTATTGCAACAACACTCTGGCGTATCGTTTGAACGGGTGTAAATCACTTGCGCATCGAATTTCCTCGATCATTTACACTCAGAGTCGCCATTGCACCGCTCTTACGTTGCGATTTGGCCATAAGTTTCCAGGAAATTCTGCCCCAGAGTGTTAGGGGTAGGTCTTCAAGAAGATAAATAATATTAATATATCGTAAGTAGCCGCTAATTTTATAGTTACTCCTCAGCAATGAATAATTACATCGTACAATTCATTTCTTTTAAATGCACCAATCTATGATATCCACCTTAGGATTTTTCAGTTTCATATTGTTGCTGATATATTCATACCGGGGGCGATTTTCCCCAAATACATTAACAAAAAGAAAGACTTACATTTATGTAGTGCCTTTCATGACCACCGGATGTCTCAAAGCACTTTACAGTCAATGAAGTACTTTTGGAGTGTAGTCACTGTTGTAATGTGGGAAACGCGGCAGCCAATCTGCGCACAGCAAGGTCCCACAAACAGCAATGTGATAATGACCAGATAACCTGTTTTAGTGATGTTGATTGAGGGATAAATATTGTCCCCAGGACACCGGGGATAACTCCGCTGCTCTTCTTCGAAATGGTGCAATGGGATCTTTTACATCCACCTGAGAGAGCGGACGGGGCCTCAGTTTAACGTCTCATCTGAAAGACGGCACCTCCGACAGTGCAGCACTCCCTCAGCACTGCACTGGAGTGTCAGCCTAGCTTTATGTGCTCAAGTCCCTGGAGTGGGACTTCAACCCACAACCTTCTGACTCAGAGGCGAGCGTGCTGCCAACTGAGCCACAGCTGACATTAAAGGCGTTAAAGAGCCTCCGAGTTGGCCAAGATGTGGCCGCAACATTGGTTTATCCGGCATTTAGCGCAACACGCCACCTTGGTAAAGGAATTGAAGTATGCGCTAGGAACAGCTGCCCGAAGGATTGTTAAGGGTCTGATTGACAATTAAATTGCCTGCTAGCACTCATTAAAGAGGCTTGCACGGCATTTTAGTGACTACCGCTTCAAATAACGTCCTCTCCTAACGGCGACCAGCTGAACAGGAGTTCTTCTTCTTAGGCAGTCCCTCGGAACCGAGGATGACTTGCTTCCACATTAAAAAAATGAGTTCTCAGGTGACTGATGAGTCCAATGCGGGACCTACAGTCTCTGTCACAGGTGGGGCAGATGGTGGTTAAAGGGGCGGGTGGGTGGGGTCCTTGGGTTGACGTGCCCTCCTTGCACTGCTTGCGCTTGGCTTCCGCTTGCTCCCGGCGAAGAGACTTGAGGTGTTCGGCGCCTTCCCGGATGCTTCTCCTCCACTTTGTGCGGTCTTGGGCCAGGGATTCCCAGGTGTCAGTGGGGATGTTGTACTTTTTCAAGGAAGCTTTGAGGGTGTCCTTGAAGCGTTTCCTCTGCCCACCTGGGGCTCTCTAGCCATGTTGGAGCTCCGAGTAGAGCGCTTGTTTTGGGAGTCTTGTATCGGGCATGCGGACGATGTGACCCGCCCATCGGAGCTGATTGAGCGTGGTCAAAGCTTCGATGCTGGGGATGTTGGCCTGAGTGAGAACACAGCCTATCCTGCCAATGGATTTGCAGGATTTTGCGGAGGCAGCATTGGTGGTACCTCTCCAGTGCTTTGAGGTGCCTGTTGTATGTAGTCCATGTCTCTGAGGCATACAGCAGGGTGGGTATTGTTGAGTCTGTGTGTCCCAGTTATGCTTAGGATCAATCACTGGACACAGACAACAAGAATAACTTTTAACAGGTCTTTACTATTCGGAGGTCAGGGCTGAACTGCCCAGCAAATCCCTACACAACACTTATATACCGGTGTGGTCACCACCGGTATTACAGTATACAGCAACCAAGAGAAAGTAGTACATCTCTTAAGGTCGTTCTCTTAAGGTGGAACAGGTTACATACACCACAGGTATCACTACTGCTCTGTAGACCATGAGCTTAGTGCCGGGTTTGAGGTCCTGGTAACAGGTGTAAACAAGTTGTTGCTGAAGCTTTCGAGCGCTACTTAAAGGCATGCTCAGCTTTCACTGTTCACTTGCTGCTGGAGGTTTGAAGAGGATTTTTGAGACACAGCAGGAGACTTTCTTGGACAGATTGTCAAGTATTTACCAACACTCGATCAACATTTATTCCAGAAGTTCTCTGTAGACTTCACCTCAAGAGAGTGAGTGCTATTCTACCTTAATGGAGACCTGATGGAAGTCACCAGGAGAAAAGGTCATTGGCATCTTGCTAGGGGTTCCCCTTGGTCTGGAGGAGGACATGAGCCCAGGATGAGCAGCACCAGCTGCTGCAGGAGAGAGGGACAGAAGGGCGAGGTGGACTCCTCCCCCCCCCCCCCCCCCCGCAGATACAGGACATCCTCCTCCTCTGGACCTCCTCCACCAGAACCTATCTGAGAACCTGTGCGCCCTCTCCCTTGGCCCTGAAATGCGTCGTTTTGTGTCAGTCAGTGCACTTCACACCTTCAGCGGAAGTGGGTACGCGGAGGCCACATATACCGTGCCACGAAAACTGCTTCGAATCAGCACTTGAGTGCTAAACCTCCAGGCAAGTCGAAATCATGGGAATCAGCAATTAGCCCCAAAATTGCATGCTGGAGCCAGACTTTCAAACAGGCGTGTCTTAGAGTCCATTAGAGTCATGGGGTGAAATATTCGGTTGGTTTGCGCCTCCCGTTAGTGGGGCACAAAGCAACTAGGGCCCGGGCGCGGCGATGTTTGCGCCGCTCGCGAAATTAACTAGACATTTTGCGGCGGCGCTAAACACTACCGCCATGATCTCCTGTGCTGGCAGATCGTGACGTCAGTCGAGTGTACAGCGCTCTGGACTGGATATTGAGTGGTGCCCCCTGTCTTACTGCCTGCCGTTAGCAACGACAGGTTGAGGGGAGTGTTTTGCAGTCGGGAAGGGACTGGGGGAGCGCTATTTAAAGGCAACCGCTTCCTGCCTTTTTTTGTTGGTGAAATTTTTGCACCACGCATTCTGAGTGAGAGAGAGAGACTGCAGGATGTGATGAAATATGTCATTCATCAGACTCTGTATTTAACTACATATATTGTATTGCCTGCTCCGGTGTTTTACCTTGTATTGTATATAGTGCACCGCCCCCTTTCTCCCCATTGGATGTGTTGGCTCCGCCCATACCTGGCCCTACTTAAGACAAGCCCAGGCTTGTCTTGCAGCAGAACAGCAGAACGCTAGGTGAAGACACAGGCATCTTTCTTTGCTAATAAAAGCCTTGTTTTATTCAGTTAACTTTGAGTCTTGAAGTTATTGAGGCGCATCACAGGAGATATTCAAAGCTGTGTTGAGGAGTTTTGGGTACTGAGCAGCACGTTGCAGGTTCTTTTTGATTTGCCCTTCCTTGTATCGATTTAGAGGAGACTGTGGGGGCTGCACTCTGAGCTCTTTCCCATGGCCTCTCCATTGTTCTTTCCAACAGATTTGATGTACAGGTCTCTCCAGGCCGAGATTCAAGGCTGCAATGAGCAGGGTGTGGAGGGAGTGCAAGATCGACCCTCCCCTTTAAGAACTGGCCGGCGCCAGTGTGTCTGTGTTCCATTGCTGACTGACATCACATGAGCTTCGCCAGTGCTCTGAGGTATCGCCTCGCTCCTCAGCCTTTTGCACCTTAAGACAGGTGTGTAGCGCCTGATTAACGCTCCAATCACCTCCAGGGGCGATAAAAGCCAAGTTTGCAGTCGGAGGTGATAATTAGCGGCAGGCGCTAATCTTTGTGCCCGGCCGATAATTGCGCCCCAAATGGGGCAATACTGAATTTCTCCCCCATAGAGTCATAACGGCACAGAAGGAGGCCATTCAGCCCATCGAGTCCGTGCCGGCTCTCTGTAGAGCAATCCAGTTAGTCCCATTCCTCCGTTCTATCTCCGTAGCCCTGCAAGTTTATTTCCCTCAAGTGTCTATTCAGTCTCCCCTTGAAAACACCGAGTGTGTCCACTTCCACCACTTCCGTCGGCAGCGAGTTCCAGGTCCTCACCACTCGCTGCGTAAAAAAGATTTCCTCACATCCCCCCTGTATCTCTTGCCCAAAACCTTGAATCTGTGTCCCTTAGTCCTTGTACCATCAACTAGAGGGAACAGCCTTTCCCCGTCTAGCCTATCCAAACCCGTCATAATCTTGTACACCTCTATCAAATTACCCCTCAACCTCCTTTGCTCCAATGAAAACAAATCCAGCTTCTCCAACCTGTCCTTGTAGCTAAGATCCCCCATCCCCAGAACCATTCTGGTAAATCTCCTCTGCACCCTCTCGAGGGCCTTCACATCATTCCTAAAGTGTGGTGACCAGAACTGAACGCAATACTCCAGTTGTGGCCTAACCAGTGCTTTATAAAGGTTCAGCATAACTTCTCTACTTTTGTACTCAATACCTCTATTTATGAAACCCAAGATCCCATATACTTTGCTAACCACTCTCTCAATATGTCCCGTCACCTTCAGGGACCTATGCACATTAACTCCCAGATCCCTCTGTCCCTGCACACTCTAAAACTGTGCCATTAAGTGTATATTGCCTCTTCCTGTTCCTTCTGCCAAAATGCATCACCTCACACTTCTCTGTATTAAATTCCATCTGCCACATATCTGCCCATTCTGCTAGCCTTTCTATGTCCTGTTGCAGTCGATTGTCATAGTCATAGATTTATACAGCACAGAAAGAGGCCCTTCGGCCCATCGTGCCCGCACCGGCCATCAAGCCCTATCCTAATCCCATTTTCCAGCACTTGGTCCGTAGCCTTGTATGCTATGGCGCTTCAAGTGCTCATCTAAATGCTTCTTCAGACAGTGAGTTCCAGATTCCAACCACCCTCTGGGTGAAAAAGATTTTCCTCAAATCCCCTCTAAACCTCCTGCCCCTTACCTTGAAACTATGCCCCCTGGTTATTGACCCCTCTACTAAGGGGAAAAGTTCCTTTCTATCTACCCTATCTATGCCCCTCATAATTTTGTACACCTCAATCAGGTCCCCCCTCAGCCTTCTCTGCTCTAAGGAAAACAACCCCAGCCTGTCCAGTCTCTCTTCATAGCTGAAGTGCTCCAGCCCAGGTAACATCCTGGTGAATCTCCTCTGCACCCTCTCCAATGCAATCACATCCTTCCTATAGTGTGGCAATCAGAACTGCACACAATATTCCAGCTGTGGCCTAACTAGCGTTTTGTACAGCTCCATCATAACCTCCCTGCTCTTATATTCTATGCCTCGGCTAATGAAGGCAAGTATCCCATATGCCTTTTTAACCACCTTATCTACCTGTTCTGCTGCCTTCAGGGATCTATTTACATGCACACCAAGGTCTCTCTGATCCTCTGTCCTTCCTAGGGTCCTACCATTCATTGTGTATTCCCTTGCCTTTTTAGTCCTCCCAAAATGCATCACCTCACACTTTTCAGGTTAAATTCCATTTGCCACTGTTCTGCCCATCTGACCAACCCGTCTATATCGTCCTGCAGCCTGAGGCTTCCCTCCTTGCAATTTACCACTCCACCAATTTTCGTGTCATCTGCGAACTTACTGATCATACCTCCTACATTCATATCTAAATCATTAATGTACACTACAAACAGCAAAGGACCCAGCACCGATCCCTGCGGTACACCACTGGACACCGGCTTCCAGTCACAAAAACAACCTTCGACCATCACCCTCTGCCTTCTGCCACTAAGCCAATTTTGGATCCAATGTGCCAAATTGCCCTGGATCCCATGGGCTCTTACCTTCTTGACCAGTCTCCCATGCGGGACTTTGTCAAAAGCCTTACTGAAGTCCATGTAGACTACATCAACTGCACTATCCACATCCACATACCTAGCCACCCCCTTGAAAAATTCAATCAAATTGGTTAGACATGATCTCCCCCTGGCAAAGCCATGCTGACTATCCCTGATTAATCCTTGCCTCTCCAAGTGGAGACTAATTCTGTCCCTCAGAATGTTTTTCAAAATTTCCCTACCACTGATGTTAGGCTCACTAGCCTGTAATTTCCTGGTTTATCCCTACTACCCTTCTTGAATAATAGTACTACTTTAGCTGTCCTCCAGTCCTCTGGCACCTCCCCTGTGGCCAGAGAGGTTCTGAAAATTTGTGTCAGTGCCCCTGCAATCTCCTCCCTTGCCTCACACAGCAGTCTGGGATACATCTCGTCTGGGCCTGGGGATTTATCCAATTTTAAGCCCGCTAAAACCGCTAGCACCTCCTCCCTCTCAATACTAATTTGTTCAAGTATATCACAATCCCCCTGCCTGATTTCTATGCCTACACCGTCCTTCTCCATAGTGAACACAGATACAAGATATTCATTTAAAACCTTAGCCACATCTTCCGGCTCTACACACAGATTTCTACTTTGGTCCCTAATGGGCACTACTCTTTCCCTAGTTATCCTCTTGCCCTTAATATACTTATAAAACACCTTGGGATTTTCCTTTATTTTGCCCGCCAGTGTTTTTTCATGCCCCCTCTTCGCTCTCCTAATTTCTTTTTTAAGTACCCCCTGCACTTTCTATACTCCTCTAGGGCTTCCACTGTTTTTAGTCCTTTGTAACTGCCAATAGCCTCCCTTTTTTTCCTGATCGATTCTTGTATATCCCTTGACATCCAGGGTTCCCTGGGCTTGTTGGTCCCACCCTTGACCTTTACGGGAACATGTTAGCGTTATACTCTCTATTTTTCCTTTCTGAAAGACTCCCACTGCTCTGATGTGGATTTTCCTACAAGTAGCTTATCCCAATCAACTTTGGCCAGATCCTGCCTTATCATATTAAAATCGGCCTTCCCCCAATTTAGAACCTTTATTTCCGGTCCATCTTTGTCCTTTTCCATGACTACCTTAAATCTCACCAAATTCTGGTCACTGTCACCAAAATGCTCTTCTACTAACACTTCTACCACTTGCCCAGCTACATTCCCTAGAATTAGGTCTAGTACCGCCCCCTCTCTTGTAGGACTTTCTTCATGCTGGCTCAAAAAGCTCTCCTGGATGCACTTTAAGAATTCTGCACCCTCTAAGCCTTTCACACTCTGACTATCCCAATTAATATTGGGGAAGTTGAAATCCCCCACTATTATTACCCTATTATTTCTACACTTCTCTGAGGTTTGCCTACATATCCGTTCCTCTATCTCCCCCTGACTGTTTGGGGGCCTATAGTACACTCCCAGCAAAGTGCTTACCCCCTTTATGTTTTTAAGTTCTACCCATATGGCCTCATTAGAGGAACCTGCTAAGATATCATCCCTCCTTATAGCAGTAATTGACCCCTTGATTAATATTGCGACAACCCCTCCTCTTTTACACCCCCCTCTGTCTCGCCTGAAGATTCTATACCCTGGAATATTGAGCTGCCAGTCCTGCCCCTCCCTCAACCATGTCTCTGTGATAGCAACAATATCATACTCCCATGTGTTCATTAACACCTTCAATTCATCTGCCTTACTCGCAAAACTCCTTGCATTAAAATAAATGCCATCCAGCCTTGCCATACTCCCTTGTGCCGTTACATATTTGCTCTGCCTACCAGGTTGACTTGTTTTTTCCTCTATATTTGGCTGTGCATCACCCCCTACTATAGCTCCACTCGATATCCCATTCCCCTGCCAAGTTAGTTTAAACCCCCCCCCCGCCCACTGTTCATCCTCACTGTTTGCCACACCCCCAAGTTTGGTGTCATCGGCAAATTTAGAAATTCTACTCTGTATTCCAATATCCAGATCATTTATATATATCAAAGAAGCAGTGGCCCCAACACTGACCTTTGGGGAACACCACTGTCTACCATCCTCCAGTCTGATAAACAGCCATTTACCACAACTCACTGTTTTCTGTCCTTAAGCCAATTCCATATCCAAGCTGCCACTGACCCACCTATTCCATGAGGCTCAATTTTGTTAACCAGCCTTCTATGTGGTACTTTGTCAAACACCTTCCTAAAATCCATGTAGACAACATCCATTGCATTCCCTTCGTCAATCCTCCCTGTTACTCCATCAAAAAATTCAATAAGATTAGTCAAACATGATTTGCCTTTTACAAATCCGTGTTGGCTCTCCTTAATTAGCTTAAACCTCTCCTAACTTTTTCCTTGATTATTATTTCTAAAACTTTACCCACCACTGATGTTATATTGACCGGCCTGTAGTTACTATGATTGTCCTTACACCCTTTCTTGAACAATGGTGTCACATTTGCCACTTTCCAATCCTCAGGCACCCAGCATCTAGGGAAGATTGGAAAATCATGGCAAGACCTTCTGCTATCTCCTCCGCCAATTCCCTTAGCAACCTGGGATGCAAGCCATCTGGACCAGGCGACTTATCCATTCTAAGCATACCCAGTTGTTCTAGTACATCCTGTCTATCAATTTTCACCCTTCCATTACTTCTATCTTTTCCACTTCTACCGATATTTTGTCTGCATTCACCTCCTGAGTAAACACCAATCCAAAGTACTCATTGAGTATTCTAGCCTTGCCCTGTGCCTCTAAGCATATATCACCTTCTTTGTCCCTAATAGGTCCCACCCCACCTCTTTCTATCCCCTTACTGTTTACATGCCGGTAGAAGATTTTTTCGTTCCCTTTTATGTTAACCGCCATTCTACTCTCATATTCTCTCTTTGCCAATCTTATTTCCATCTTCACTTCCCCTCTCAACTTATTGTATTTGGTCTGGTTCTCCCTTGAAGAATTCACCTGACATTCATCATCCCTCTTTTTTTGTTTCATCATCTTCTCTATCTCCCTCGTCATCCAAGGAGCCCTTGCTTTGGTACCCTTACCCTTCCCTCTTGTTGGAATGTACGAAGCCTGTACTTGGAACATCTCCTCCTTAAAGATCTCCCATTGTCCCGTTACAGTTTTCCCCGTCAGTCTTTGGTTCCATTTTACCCTGGCTAGATCCTTTCACATCCCATTGAAGTTAGCCCTAGTCTTATTAGCACAGCACCCACTTAGTGCCTGTTTTCACTCTTTCACCAAAATTACCCGACACCAACTTTTCATTCAGACAAGAACAAAATTATCCCAACTATGCACATTGTGGTTAATGTTAAATCTCCATGTTAATAAGTAACGTGATCTTACAAATCATTCCACTCTGAGAAATCTGCTTTGGAGAGTATGTGTTGTTTAATTATAAATCTCAGTGTTAATATGTAATGCAATAACCCTGTGCTATAAATCATTCCATTCTGAAAGTCTCTACTTACAACAAACATATCTAACATGTATACATATGCTTTTGTTGTTTTCTATAGGAAAGTTTGTTTGCTAGGTCATTATGCATGACTTATATGTTATCATTCTTAATGTTGACAGTCAATTAATGCATCATGTTTTGTAATCAAATATACATTCCATACCATTCAATGTGGTTAACTCAATTCTCTGTTGTTATTTTTTTCCATTTATTCATTCATGGGATGTGGGTGTCACTGGCAAGGCCAGCATTTATTGCCCATCCCCTAGTTGCCCTTGAGAAGGTGGCGGTGAGCCGCCTTCTTGAACCACTGCAGCCTGTGAGGTGAAGCTACTCCACCAGCGCTGTTAGGGAGGGAGTTCCAGGATTTTGACTCCGCTACAATGAAGGAACGACGATATATATCCAAGTTAGGATGGTATGTGACTTGGAGGGGTACTTGGAGGTGGCGGTGTTCCCATGCGCCTGATGCCCTTGTCCTTCTAGGTGGAAGAGGTCGCGGGTTTGGGAGGTGCTGCCGAAGAAGCCTTGGCGAGTTGCTGCAGTGCATCTCGTAGATGGTACACACTGCAGCCACGGTGCGCCGGTGGTGGAGGGAGTGGATATTTGCAATCCTCACTTTACTAAAAAGAAAGGTTTTTTGACGATTGTAAATCAGGTCACAGTTTAGAGCTTGCTGTAACAAAGTTTATTGAAAAGCCATCTTGATTTTTAAACATTTTTCTCAGTAACTTTCTGCCTCATGCTGAGAAATGCTCCACTCATCAGGGTCATTGGATAGCGGTCAGGACCAGGCTGATCTTTCTTCCCTCCTCCCCAGCCTGGGGCACTGAGGTCTATGGTAGCACCTCAAATGCTGTCCCAGTTCAAATCAGCTAACTCAGTCCAGACCATGAATCGAGCAGACAATCTACTGGGTTTTAAATTCTTAAAAAGGTAAAACTTAAAAAAAAAAAAAAAAACGAGCAGCAGGTCGATCTACATCTGAAAGAAGAAGACGTGCTACTGTTTCAGGTGTAACCTTCCCTTAAAACCGGTCAGTGTCTTTTACAGGGCTGACAAAGACAAGCAGAACCAATTTTTTTAAATCTCTAAAACGTTTTGAACAGTGCATTTTATTGTCAATCACTGGATTTACTCGAAAGATTAGGCTGTAATCCCAAAGCAAGTTATCTTTGATATTTTCTTCTGTTTTTTGGATGTTTATTGGTAGCTTTTGATTATTTTGGCTTTCCTGATGTGCCTGCTGCAACCATGGAAACTGACACACCAATACATTTTATCTTCTGCTCATCTCATTCCCATGTGCCTTCGTCTCCTGCATTAATTAGGACGTACAATGTGCTGCCTTTGACAGCCTAGTGGAAGTCACGTGTGTTATCTGGCAGAGATATTTGATATTGTTGCATCTTATCTATGTTAATTTCTACTCCCTCTTATAATGATGTTTAATACCTTGTGCTGTATTATCTGTAAGATCCTGCCATACTACCTCAGAACAGAAAATGTGCACTCACATATTTGTAGATTTGTGGATATCGGTACCTAGTTCACTCACCTTTGTTTGAAGGTACCAGAAGATGACAGACAAAGAAACAAAGTTTACTATAAATGCTTCTTGACTTTTAACAATATATATTGGCCCAGAACTTCGGGTCTCCACAGGTGAGTACTCACGGGATACTCACCCGTAAGCCTAATGGAAGTGCCGGTTTCCTGCATGCACTGCGCATGCGTGGGAAACCGGCACTTCCGCTCCCCTGAAAGAAGGGGTTCAGAGTTCGAACGCGTGCGCAGGAGAGGCTGCGCGTGCGCATCGAACTTACGTTTTTTTTGCAGGTTTTCCCGGGAGGGTAAGTCTCCAGAAGTTAGACATAAAAAGCAGTCGCAAGGCCTGCTTTTAACAAGGTAAGTGGTGAATTAATTAAAATTAAGACTTTTTTCCACAGGTTTATTATTTTTAAACACGTTAAAGAAAGGTAAGTTTATTTTTAGCCCCGTTAGAAAATAATTTTTTTCAAAAATTTAAATTATTGTTTAAAATAGTTATTTCATGTAATTTATAGTTTATTTAAAAAATTGTGATTTTTAAAAAATTTATTTGAAGATTTAGTGATGTTTTGGGGCTTATAGTATTTATAAGTTTGACAGCCCTTCCTGTCAAACTTATGAATGAAGCATTCCCTGCTACGATTGGCTCTCCATGGCCCACGTGATCCCAGGAGTTAGTTTTGGGGTATAAGTGTTCTTGGACACTGACATTCAGGGCTATAGTCGATGGTGACCTGGTCAGTTGCCAGTTAAAGTTAGTCATACGTCTAGTCATCGTTAAACTGAGCTCTCATCTGGCGAATAGTATGTGTGTGGTTTTGCTTATAATCGCCTGAGCTTAAAGTAAATGATTTTAGATGCTTGCTTGTAATAAGTACATGAATTGAGTACAGTTTGTATTCTGGTAATTACTTGTAACCTTTCGTTAATTTTTAAGTAAAAGAAGTTTCACAGATTCATTAGGTTTTGTGTTGTCTGTTCCACGGGCCTGAACTCTATAAATTGTCAGACAATCAGAACGTCTTACAACCTCTGGAGTCCCCCAAGGATTCATCCTTGGGCCCCCTTCTCCACCTCATCTACTTGCTACTCTTTGGTGATATCACCTGCAGATGCAGGGTCAGTGACGACACCCAGCTCGGCCCCTCCACTGTTTCTTTGCTGTCACGCTGCTTAGCCAACATCTAGTTTTGGATCATAGAATAGTAGAGCACAGAAGGAGGTCATTCGGCCCATCGAGAGTGCGCCGGCTCTTTCGAAGAGCAATCCAGTCAGTCCCACTCCCCCCGCTCTTTCCCCATATCGATGCAATTCTTTCTCCTTCCAGTATTTATCCAATTCCCTTTTGAAGGCTACTATTGACTCTGCCCCCACCACCCTACCAGGCAGTGCATTCCAAATCCTAACCACTCGCTGCGTAAAAATGTTTTTCCTCATGTCGCCTCTGGTTCTTTTGCCAATCACCTTAAATCTGTGCCCTCTGGTTATCGACCCTTCAGCCATTGGAAACAGTTTCTCTTTATTTACTCTGTCTAAACCCTTCCTGATTTTAAACACCTCTATCAAATCTCCTCTTAGCCTTCTCTGCTCTAAGGAGAAGAAACCCAGCTTCTCCAGTCTATCCACGTAACTGTAATCCCTCATCCCTGGAACTATTCTGGTAAATATCTTCTGTGCCCTCCCCAAAGCTAGCCTCCTCTCTTCCTAAAGTGCGGTGCCTAGAATTGGACTCCATGCTACAGCTGGGGCTCAACTAGTGTTTTATAAAGGTTTAGCATAACTTCCTGCCTTTTGTACTCTATGCCTCTATTTATAAAGCCCAGTATCCCATATGCTTTGTTAACCTGTCCTGCCAATTCCAAGATTTGTGCACAGACACCCCCCAGTCTCTATGTTCCTCCTTTAAAGTTGTACCATTTAGCTTGAATTGTCTCTCTTCATTCTTCTTACCAAAATGTATCACATCATAACTTTCTGTATTGAATGTTATCTGCCATATGTCTGCCCATTCCACCAGCCTGTCTATGTCTTCTTGAAGTCTATTAATATCTTCCTCACTGTTTACTACACTTCCACATTTTGTGCCATCTGCAAATTTTGAAATTGTGCCCTCTACCCCCAAGTCCAAGTCCAATCTATTCTTTGCCCCTCTTATTTCCTTTTTCACTTATCCTCTGTACTTTGTATATTCAGCCTGATTCTCCGTTGTATTATCAAGCTGACATCTGTCATACGTAATAACATGAGAAATAGGAGCAGGAGTAGGCCATTTGGTCCTTCGAGCCTGCTCCGCCATTCAACAAGATCAAGGCCTAGAAATTCAGTGGGCTCCGCCACCCGTTAGCGCCTTAAGAGGGTACTAAGCGTGTCGGAAGCTACTGGCCACGCCTCCCGCTAAATTCAGCGGAATGCTAATGGCGGCGCTAGCTGTTAGCGCTGCGCCGCTACCGATGATGTAATCGGTGTGCGCAGCGCCCCGCTAACGCCCCGATCGCGATATTTAGATGCGCCCCCTGCTTTAACGCCGGACGCTATTTGCGACCGGTTCAGGGGGGCCTACCTGCGGCGGTAGAGGCGCTAATTAAAGGAGGTACGGGGCGGCCATTTTTTTTGCTGGCCGCCTGCCAGCACCTCTCCGCGCTGCCGTCCCCGGCCTCCTGAGCCCCCCACCCCTGCGGAGTGCCGACTGCGTTCCAAGAGCCCGGCACTTCTCCTCGGTGCCGGGCTCTTTTGCTGGCACTCACGATCCTCGATCGCGCTGCACAAGGCCCCTCCACTTTAAGAAGGGGAGGAAGGCCTGCAGTACCGCAGCGCGCTGTGCCGCAGTGTGTGGCGCTGTGACACATTGCGCAGTGATATTCAGCTGCAGCGCCCCAAGAGGGATGCGGGCGCCTCCAGTAGCGCTGCGCTTCCCTCTGGGGCGCGCAAACTGAATTTCCGGCGGGCGGCCGCGACTGCTTCCGGGGCGCTACTTTTAGCGCCCTGGTGAGGCTGGCACCCCAAACGGGGCTATAGTGAATTTCTAGGCCCAAGGCTGCTCTTCTACCTCAACACCACCTTCCCGCACTATCCCCATATCCCTTAATTCCCTTAGTTCCCAAAAATGCATTGACCTCTGTCTTGAATATACTCAATGACTGAGCATGCACAGCTCTCTGGGGTAGAGAATTCCAAAGATTTACAACCTTTTGAGTGAAGAAATTTCTCCTCATCTCAGTCCTAAATGGCCTACCCCTTATTTTGAGACTGGTTCTAGACTCCTCAGCCAGGGGAAACATTTTCTCAGTATTAACCATGTCAAGCCCCTTAAGAATTTTATATGTTTCAATGAGATCACCTCTCATTCTTCTAAACTCTAGGGAATATAGGCCTAGTCTACTCAATCTCTCCTCATAGGACAATCCCCCATCCTAGGAACCAGTCTAGTGAACCTTCATTGCACTCCCTCTAAGGCAAGTATGAAGGTAGACATACAATGACTAACATTCAAGGAAATAATGCATAATTTGCAACAAACATATATTCCTCTAGGGCATAAAAACCCAAAAGGAAAAGTGATCCAACCATGGCTAACCATGGCCACCTGCCCCTATACCTCCCCCCTTCCCACTGTCCAGGGCCCCAAACACCCCTTCCAGGTGAAACAGCGATTTACTTGTACTTCTTGCAATCTAGTATACTGTATTCGCTGCTCACGATGCGGTCTCCTCTACATTGGGGAGACCAAACGCAGATTGGGTGACCACTTTGCGGAACACCTCCGTTCAGTCCGTAAGGGTGACCCCGAGCTTCCAGTCACCTGTCATTTTAATTCACCGCTGCATTCCCACTCGGACCTCACCATCCTCGGCCTCTTGCATTGTTCCACGGAAGCTCAACGTAAACTCGAGGAACAGCACCTCATCTTCCGATTAGGCACTTTGCAGCCTCCCGGACTCAATATCGAGTTCAACAATTTCAGATCATAACCTCGGCCCCTATTACATTTTTACTTATATATTTTTTTCCACCCCTTGTTTTGGGTTTTCCCTCCCCCCCCTTTCCTTTTTTTTCTCTCTCCCACATGGCAGCTGTCTCTCATTCTGCCAGTACACTTCACACCTAATCTGAGCCGTCTTTTGTCTCCACTGTCCTATTACCACCTCGTCTGGTTTTGAATACCTCTTAATGTCTCTTTACTTCTTTTGTTCTCTCCCAGCCCTACCTTCAATCTATTTCATTTCCTTTCCAGTTTTGAAAAAGGGTTTCGACCCGAAACGTCGACTCTAATTTCTCTCCACGGATGTTGCCTGGCCTGCTGAGTTTTTCCAGCATTTTCTGTTGTTATTTTGGATTTCCAGCATCTGCAGTATTTTGCTATCATAAAAGAAATTAAAGCTAGTATTAAGTCAAAGGAGGAAGCTTATAAAGTTGCCAGAAACAGCGTTCAGCCTGAGGATTGGGATCTTTTTAGAAATCAGCAAAGGGGGACCAAAAATTGATAAAGAAATGGGCACAAATTAGCAAAAAATATAAAAATGGATTGTAAAAGCTTCTATAGGTATGTGAAAAGGAAAAGACTGGCGAAGGTAAATGTAGGTCCTTTCCAGTCAGAGACGGGAGAATTTATAATGGGGAATGAGGAAATGGCAGAGAAATTAAATAAATACTTTGTTTCTGTCTTCACGGAGGAAGACACAAAAAGCCTCCCAGAAATATGAGAAAACCAAGGGTGTGACGAGAATGAGGAACTTAAAGAAATTATTATTAGTAAAAAAACAGTACTAGCAAAATTAATGGGACTAAAAGTCGCTAAATCTCAAGGACCGGATGACCTACATCCTAGGGTTTTGAAAGAGGTGGCCATTGGGATAGTGCACGCATTGGTTGTCATCTTCCAAAATTCTATAGATTCTGGAATGGTTCCTGCAGATTGGAGGATAGCAAATGTAACCCCGCTATTTAAGAAAGGAAGGAGAGAGAAAATGGGGAACTGCAGACCTGTTAGCCTCACATCAGTAGTTGGGAAAATACTGGAATCTATTATAAAGGATGCAATAACTGGGCACTTAGAAACTAATAGTAAGATTGGGCAAAGTCAACATGGATTCATGAAAGGGAAGTCCTGTTTGACAAACCAATTGGAGTTCTTTGAGGATGTAACTAGTGGAGTAGACAAAGGGGAACTGGTAGATGTGGTGTATTTGGATTTTCTGAAGCCCTTCGATAAAGTCCCACACAAGAGGCTGGTGAACAAAATTAGGGCACATGGAATTGGGGGTAATATACTAGCATGGACTGAGAATTGGTTAACAGACAGAAAACAAAGAGTAGGGATAAACGGGTCTTTTTCAGGATGGCAGGCTGTGACTAGTGGGGTGCCGTAAGGATCGGTGTTTGGGCCCCAGCTATTCACAATCTATATCAATAATTTGGATGAGGGGACTAAATGTAACATTTCCAAATTTGCTGATGACACAAAGCTAGGTGGCAGTGTCAGTTGTGAAGAGGATATGAAGAGGCTTCAAGGGGATCTCGACAGGCTCAGTGAGGGGGTGAGAACATGGCAGATGGATTATAATGTGGATAAATGTGAAGTTATCCACTTTGGTAGAAAAAACAGAAAGGCAGAGTATTTCCTAAATGGTGAAAGATTGGGGAATGCAGATGCCCAAAGGGACCTGGGTGTCCTTGTACATGAGTCCCTGAAAGTGAATGTGCAGGTGCAGCAAGCCATTAGGAAGGCAAATGGCCTTCATTACAAGAGGATTTGAGTACAGGAGTAAAGAAGTCTTACTCCAATTATATAGGGCCTTGGTGAGACCACACCTGGAGTACTGTTTACAATTTTGGTCTCCTTACCTAAGGCAGGATATACTTGCCATAGAGGGAGTGCAACGGAAGTTCACGAGATTGATCCCTGGGATGGCGGGACTGTCGTACGAGAAGAGATTGAGTAAACTAGGCCTGTATTCTCTTGAGTTCAGAAGAATGAGAGGGGATCTCATTGAAGCATACAAAATTATTACAGGGCTTGATAGGGTGGATGCTGGGAGAATGTTTTCCTTGGCTGGGGAGTCTAGAAGCAGGGGCCACAGCCTCAGGATAAAGGGTAGGCCATACAGGATTAAGATGAGAAGAAATTTCTTCAAACAGAGGGTGGTAAATCTTTGGAATTTTCTACCCCAGAGGGCTGTGGAGGCTCAGTCATTGGGTATATGCCAAACAGAAGTCGATAGATTTCTGACTAGTAAGCGAATCAAGGGATATGGCGATAGGGCCGGTGAATGGAGTTGTGGCAGAAGATCAGCCATGATCTCATTGAATGGTGGAGCAGGCTCGAAAGGCTGAATGGCCTACTCCTGCTCCTATTTTTTATGTTCTTATGTTTCCCTACACCCCCATTTTCCCCCCACCCCCTTCGTCTCCCCACACCCCCTTCTCCTACCGCCCCCCCCAATAGGGGGGCCTGTGGAATTTTTATAACATGGGAGGGGGGCCTCAGAAGCAAAGCTATTGCAAACCCCTGTGCTAGAGGACAATTAATTAAGAGTCAGTGTTATGAGATACTCCCAGGTAACTGGAAGGACAACATGTTGTCAACATTCACTACCTGCATAATTCATGCAATGCAACAAACTTATACAGGGATTGAACGTCATACTTCACCAGTTCAAACAGGAATTAGGAGCTTTGCACTACATTGAGAAGGAAGAATTAGTATGGCCGATTTCCTGCACCCCTCCCCCCCTCCCCCCATCCCCCCGCCCCATCCCTTTTGCCCTGGAGCTGTACAGGAGCAGAGTAGTGCACCCCAAGTGCACGGCTCCTGTTCAGATTCAGGCGTGCCTCTATTTCTTGTCCCAGGCCATTAACATGGCTCAAGGGCACCCCGGCACAGGCCCACCCTGGCGCTGACAGAAAGGACGGGAAATTTAAGCATTGATGCAGACCTCACAGCTGCACGTCAGGCCTTTAAGATGGAGATCAGCCACCAGAAAGTCCCAATTACCTCTGAACATCCTGGGGGGTGAAGAAAGTTAAAATTTTAACTTATCTTCCTGCCTTCGGTGTACCCTGGGAACCTCACGGACCTTTCACTCAGCGTAGGTAATGGGCAGGCCAGGGTGCAATGTTTCACTGGGCACCCCTGTGAGCGTTGCAACAGGAAACTGAGGTGGAAGGCTGGGAATGCTCCCTCCTGCCTGACCTGCATTGATTAATGGGCTTGCAGCTATAGTTCTGCCTTCTCAGGGAAACCTGGGCATCTTGGGACAATGTAAAAGGGACAGAGATCAAGTTAAAACAGGCCTCCACCCCCTTTTTTCCTGAGATTTCTGCCCAGGGAAATGGGCGTTTCCCAGGGGCAAGGGTCTGGAAAATCAGCCCTAATTTCTTTTTAAGTGGCACTTAAAAGCAAAGCACACAGGCTCCCCCAATGACCAATTTGTTAAATGCTTTGTAATGTAGTACAGGAAACTTTTTTTTATCCGGCACAGACGGGACCGACATGGTGCCGGTTCATCAACAATTCTGGATAACCGAACGCTACAGTAAAAGATACGGAGCTGAGAGCTCCATATAAAGCAACAAACCCTGTTGCTTAGCAACAGATTCAGAACAATGGCCACAAGTTGCAAGCGTCTCTGTAGCTTAGCAACAGCTGCAGCCACACCCTTGCACAGCAACAAATGGAGGAAGGCAAGGAATAAAAGTTACCTGAACCTACTCCTGAATTTTGCCGGTTAACCGAGATTTCTGGTTATTTAGGTGCCGATAAATCGAAAGTTTCCTGTACTGAGTCAACTAGTTCAAGAAGGCTTAGTAGTGAGGTGAGCTAAACTCAGCTAGGCCAATGGTGAGGGTATTACAATTGGTCTTCGTGCCTCAGGGCTTGAAAGGGGGAAAAATTAAGATCAGTGTTCTCGTTCTTGATTGAAATAATGTAATTCGTGCTAGAACGAACACCTGTTGATATTGAAGGCCAAAACTGTGTTGCTCTCTGACATAAGAAAACTACTAGGCACTTGGTCTAAGCGTTAAACAAAGCTTTAATCAACTGTTTTACAACATGGAGGTCTAGTTGTGTCCTTCACTAGTTCCTGTTAAGAATGTCCTGCGCAAGCTGGGCCCGTGCCCGAGTATTTATACTCTCCCTGGACAGCGCCACCCGCAGGCCGCTCAGTATTATTTCATAAGTCTTTCTTTCATGAATGACTGATTCATGTCACTCTCCATGGGTTTAATTAACCTGCCCGTTTTTACTTCATTTTATACCTTTTCTCTTTGAAGTTGCCTTTGGCGGCGTACTCCCTTCTGCTGAGGAGATGGGTACAGATAGCTGCTTGCAGCTTTTGCCAAGCACGCTCTATAATCAAATGTTGGGAGATGTGTAAAAAGTGACCCAATGTGACTGGTGGCATAGCGGAGGTCATAGATTCACAACACAGATAATTGCTGGCTCAAACTTGCTTTTTACCTGCTTGGTGATAGAATGTGTCGAAGCCACTCTGCTGATTCAGTGCTGTGGCTCTCTTGAATTTGAATTGCCTGAAATAGGCCAAATAGGTCAAGCTTTGGGGCTTCAATCTGATTTGGCCTTTATGCTAGCGATAGAGTTCACGCTAATGTAGATTGCACAAAGTTTGAGGAAGGAGTGGGCCAAACATTTGTCTTATTTTCCTTACTCCGGTGAAGCAGTAACCTTCGCAGCCATTACTAATAAAAGAGAAAACTGGTGTTTCTGACTCTATTTTCTTCCTTCAACAATCAAATCATTTTTCTTTTGGTTTGCCTCATGTCTAACATCCACAGAAACCCATCACCATGCTTAAGAGTCTGCAGACCAAACTATTGAGAAATTCAAATTATAGAATTTATTTTTGCCATATAAGCAGTGCACACTCTTTCTCTATATCTAAATCCAGGGAATTTAGGTGGGATCAAACAGTCGTTCCATCTGCTCAGCCAGCCACCTGCCTTCGCCTAAAATTGCTCCTTATCTGTTTAACCAATTTTCTGCCCTATATGCATACCCTCAATATCCTTACTTCCCAAGTAAGTATCTAGCTCCATTTTCAATACTTTAATTGATTCTGCATCTGTGACATTTCAGGCCCACATTCTCATAACCTTGTGTGATTTTTTTCCCCCCCTGTATATGTGTGCTTGTTCTAGATTCCTCAGCCAGAAGGAAGGAGTGTTCCTCATCTACCCTCTCAATTGCCTTTATTATGTTAAACAGCTTAATTAGATCATCCCCTAATCACAAGACTTTGCGGTCAGTGGTGAAGCAATGGCGAGCGGCGCTGACCTCGAAGAAAGCTGCCCACAAAGATCTTGCGATCTCTGTGGCAAAAGCTTTTGGTTTCTTGATGTTAAATTGATTGTAGCGTTGTCAAAAGGGTTCCCCAGCACAGAGCAGCAGTGATGTCATCAAGCTGTCTACGCAGGCAATGACGTGGAAGAATTCTCACAGACAGAAAACCATGAAATAAAAAGCACCGATTCAATTCACTTTTAAACTTTTTTACAGAGAGCAAAATAAACATTGGGACATATACATGGGGTTAATGTAGAAGCTGAAATATCATAAACAAACTTAAAAAATATATATATTTTTTATTATTTTAAAAATCTAGTAACTTTCTATCATAATGGAGAAATTTGACATTCCACAAATATAAAATTTGTTCTTCAGGGTCAGAATGGTTGTTCAACAGTCAATATGCTGTTAAACCCCAGTTGCACCTATCCCAACAAAGCTTTTAATGGGATGTTTAACAGCATAATTAGATCGGAAGAGCTTAAGTTTTCGTCAGTTCAACTGATTTCACTGATTGTCGGCTTTGGGGAGTACAAAGCGCCGCCCTTGGCGGTGCAGTGAACGACTTACCACAACTTCAGGATTTCTGTGTGTATCTGTGCGTGCGCTAAATCCTGACATTACGGTCAGTTTTAGAGGGGTAATGATGGCCAGTGTATCCTTCCAAACCGGGCACCCAAAGCTACACAAAGTATTCCAAATGGAGCCTGACTTAAGCTCTGCATAACTGCAGTAGTGCTTCCTTGATTTCATATTCTATACCTCTTGTGATGAAGCCCAGTGTCCCATTAGCCTTTCTGATCACTTTGCATATACAAGTCAGCTTTTAATGACTTGCTACCTTTTAATTGCTTATGTTCATCTACTTCACCCTTATAAGTAGTGTTTCCTTATTCAGACTGCATTCCTGTCTGCCATTCATGTGTATAAAGAGTTTTACCTCACATTTTGTTACGTTTAACTGCAACAGCCACCATTTGAATCATTTTATCTATATTCCATTGCAATTTTTTGCTCTCTTCTTCACATTTAACTATTTCCCAGCTTAGTATGATCTAATAATGCCACTATACTTCCCTCTATGCCTAAATACAGGTCATTTATATGTAGAAAGAAGAACTGGGCTCCCAGAACTTATCTTATCCCTGTGGGGGGGTGGGGACCATTTCTCATTGTCCTCTAATATGAGAATGACCCTTTTGTTCTAACTCAATTTCCTATTCATGCCGTGAGTTGCCTTCGATTCCATGCAGCTCTGTTTTAGCTGGTAATCTTTTGTGTGGAACCTTATCAAATGCCTTCCGAAAAGAACATCGAAAAATAGGAACAGGAGTAGGCCATTCAGCCCCTCGAGCCTGTTCCGTCAATCAATTAGATCAATGGCTGATCTGTACCTCAACTCTATTTACCCGTCTTTGATCCGTACAGTTTTTCCACTCGAGTAGAATTTTCCCTGACTATGAATTCTACAGGATTGCAATCTTTGCAGAAGAATACAAATACGTTGCTCTTGTGCATCCCCATGAAACTGCTTTAAGAGTTCCATTGACACAAAAACCGAGGGCAAGGAATGGTGCACAGCACATTGGCACTTAGGAATGTTCGATTGAAATATACAGCTAAACTAAGGGCGAGTTCATACGAACATACAAATTAGGAGCAGGAGTAGGCCACTCGGCCCCTCGAGCCTGCTCCACCATTCAATAAGATCGTGGCTGATCCGATTACTCCACATTCCCGCCTACCCCCGATAACCTTTCACCCCCTTGCTTATCAAGAATCTATCTACCTCTGCCTTAAAAATATTCAAAGACTCTGCTTCCATCGCCTTCTGAGGAAGAGAGTTCCAAAGACTCACGACCCTCTGTGAGAAAAAATTTCACCTCATCTCTGTCTTAAGTGGGCGACCCCTTATTTTTAAACAGTGACCCCTAGTTCTAGATTCTCCCACAAGAGGAAACATCCTCTCCACATCCACCCTGTCAAGACTCCTAATTAACACAAGTGCATAATAGAATTTGTCTTCAGCAAAGATCTGGCATTGTGATAAGGCATTGCTAGTTTTAAATTCTTCTTACGGTATGCTGGTTAAATCAACCCCTCTTTATGTTCTTTCTTTATATTGTCCGAGAACTTTGAAGATCCATTTTCTTTAGCTTGCCTTTGCTTCACATATTTGTAGACTTCTGAAGGTTATCATGATGAAGCGGAATGTGTTGCAGATGGGCAATAACCAGCCATAAAACGATTGAGGTTTACAGCATGTATGGTCCAGCATGCCTGTGCTGGCCGTTTGTTAGGTGCGATCCTAAACCAACGCAACTGCCCCCAACCCTCTCCTCATAGCTCTGTATGTTCCTCCATTTCAAATATTTATCCAATTTTCCCCCAAATTGCAATGGTCTCTGCCCTGTGGCGAATCATTCTATGCTTCAACAATCCTTGGCTCCTCACTCTCTCAGTGACAATTTTAAATTGATGACTCCTCATCACTGACTCCCCAACCAGAAGAAGTAATGTTTCTTTATTCCCTCTATCAAAACTCTTCATAATTTGAAAAATCTCAATTAGATCACCTCTGATCCAGTGGAATCTGTGCTGTGCATTCTCTATGGCTTTAATGTCCTTTCTATAATAGGGTGCACAAAACTGCACGCAGTCCTCTAACTGTGGCCTAACCAGTGACTTGTACAAATCTATCATTACTTATTTACTTTTTATTCTATGTCCTTATTTATAAAACCCAAAGGCTGTTGGCCTTTTCTTACGGCTTTATCTATCTTTTAAAATGTTTTTTATTCATTCACGGGGTGTGGGTGTCGCTGGCAAGGCCAACGTTTATTGCCCATCCCTAATTGCCCTTGAGAAGGTGGTGGTGAGCCGCCTCCTTGAACAGCTGCAGTCCATGTGGTGAAGATACTCCCACAGTGCGGTTAGGCAGAGAGTTCCAGGATTTTGACCTAGCGACAATGAAGGAACAGCAATATACTTCCAAGTCAGGATGGTGTGTGACTTGGTGGGGAACTTGGGTGGTGTGGGGGGTTGGAGGCGGGGGGGGTGTTCCCATGCGCCTGCTACCCTTGTCCTTCTAGGTGGTAGAGGTTGCGGGTTTGGGAGGTGTTGTTGAAGAAGCCTTGGTGAGTTGCTGCAGTGCACCTTGTAGATGGTACACACTGCAGCCACGGTACGTCGGTGGTGGAGGGAGTGAATGTTTAAGGTGGTGGATGGGGTGCCAATCAAGCGGGCTTGATGGTGTCGAGCTTTTTGAGTGTTGTTGGAGCTGCACTCATCCAGACAAGCAGTGAGTATTCCATCACAGTCCTGACGTGCCTTGTAATTGGGGGAGAGGCTTTGAGGAGTCAGGAGCCGAGTCAGGGCCTACACTCAGGAAATTATGTTTTAAATCCCAGGTTTCTTTGTTCATCTATACCATTTTAAGTATTTTTTTTTCTGGGAGTCGCTGTAAATCAGCCATGTATTACAGAAATAATCACCTATAAAAACTCAGAATTACTCATCTCTAGCAGAAACTTTGTTGTTTCCCAGATTCAAATAGTCTTCTTACAATATGATCTCTGGTTGCTGTGCTACTGAATGCCCTTTTTTTCAATATCAGTCCTTTACAAAGGGCAGTAAAGCCAACTTAATTGTGGACTTAAGCCAACCTTTGTTAAAATGCTCCAACAGCATACTTTAAAAGTTTAGCAATTATCAGTCCTAACCTTTCTGCTTGATTTGAACTTTTTAGTAAATCTATCTGAGATAATGTAATAGAAACATAGAAACATAGAGATAGGAACAGGAGTAGGCCATTCGGCCCTTCGAGCCTGCTCCGCCATTCAATGAGATCATGGCTGATCTTCGTCTGAGATCTTAGCTGATCTTACCAGTTCAGTACCCCGTCCCCGCCTTTTCTCCGTAACCCTTAATCCCCTTAGCCTTCAGAAATATATCCAATTCTCTCTTGAAAATATTTATTGAATTAGCCTTCACAGCCCTCTGTGGCAGGGAATTCCACAGGCTCACCACTCTTTGAGTGAAGAAATTCTTCCTCATCTCTGTTTTAAATGATTTGCCCGCTATTTTTAGACTGTGGCCCCTGGTTCTGTGCTCCCCTGCCATTGGAAACATTCTCTCTGAATTCAGCCTGTCCAGGCCTGCCATAATTTTATATGTTTCGATGAGATCCCCTCTCAATCTTCTAAACTCCAGTGAGTACAAGCCCAAACTATTCAATCTCTCCTCGTAGGTCATTCCCGCCATTCCAGGTATCAGCCTGGTGAATCGCCGCTGCACTCTTTCCATGGCAAGAACATCCTTCCGCAGATGGGGCGACCAAAACTGTACACAATACTCCAGATGCGGTCTCACCAGCACCTTGTACAGCTGTAGTAAGGTATCCCTATTCCTATACTCGAACCCCCTTGATATGAAGGCCAACATACCATTTGCCTTCTTAATCGCCTGTTGCACCTGCATGCTCTCCTTCAGTGACTGGTGCACAAGAACACCCAGGTCCCTCTGCACTTCCCCATCTCCCAATCTATTGCCATTTAGATAATAATCTACCCTCCTGTTTTTACCCCCAAAGTGGATAACCTCGCATTTATCCACATTATAGTGCATCTGCCACGTATCCGCCCATTCCCCCAACCTGTCCAAATCGCACTGTAGCCTCCTGACATCCTCATCAGAGCCCACCCCTCCTCCTAGTTTAGTGTCGTCAGCGAATTTGGAAATATTGCATCCAATTCCCTGATCCAGATCATTTATATATATTGTGAACAGCTGGGGTCCCAGGACAGATCCTTGCGGCACCCCGCTGGTCACTGCCTGCCACTCCGAAAACGAGCCGTTTATTCCAACTCTCTGTTTTCTATCCGCCAGCCAGTTCTCTATCCACGTTAATACTTTGCCCCCAATCCCATGAGCCTTAATTTTGCATGATAATCTTTTGTGTGGAACCTTATCGAAGGCTTTCTGGAAGTCAAGGTACACCACATCCACTGGCTCTCCCCCATCTATTTTACCAGTTACTTCCTCAAAAAATTCCAGCAGATTAGTCAAACACGATTTACCCTTTGTAAATCCATGTTGACTCTGTCCGATCCTTTCCCCATTTGTCAAGTGCTCCGCTATTTTATCCTTAATAATGGACTCTAGCATTTTGCCCACAACCGATGTAAGGCTTACTGGTCTATAATTCCCTGCTTTCTCTCTACCCCCCTTTTTAAATATTGGGGTAACATTAGCTACCCTCCAATCCACGGGTACTGTTCCCGAGTCAATGGAGTTCCGGAAGATGATCCTTAGAGCATCTGCTATCTCCAGGGCCACCTCCTTAAGTAATGACTGACATCTTTAGTTAGGTGCAGGAATAGTTGCAGTATTACTTTTGCTTCCTTGAATACTTGGAAATTGTCTATTAATATAATGGGGCGGGAGCATCCCAAAGATGGCGTATCGCTCCAGCCGCCGGCAACCTACAAAGGGGCCTTCAGCTGGGTGGCCAGAGCGTTCGCTTGTTTCAGGCAGTAGGTGCTCTTGAGATGCAAATCAGGGTCCTACGACATACATGGCCTCCGGGCTGCCCGATATTGCGCTGTACCGAGACACCTGATTGGCTCCCGCAGCTCTCCTAGGGCATGGTAATGAGATCCGGCCCTCAAAATGGAGCAGGCATTGGGAGTGGAAAAGGAGATTTGAGATGGAGCGGTTCTTTGTAAGGACAGAGGGGTCAAGGGTGGGTTTTTTGAGGAGTGGGGTGATGACGGCAGATTTGAAAGGGGGGCAGTAAACATAGAAACATAGAAGATAGGAGCATGAGTAGGCCATTCGGCCCCTCGAGTCTGCTCCACCATTCAATGCGATCATGGCTGATCATCCAAATTCAGTACCCTGTCCCTGCTTTCTCCCCATATCCCTTGATCCCCTTAGCCTTAAGAAATATATCTAACTCTTTCTTGAATATATTTAATGAATTGGCCTCAACTGTCTTCTGTGGTAGAGAATTCCACAGGTTCACCACTCCCTGGGTGAAGAAATTCCACCTCGTCTCAGTCCTAAATGGCTTACCCCTTATCCTTAGACTGTGACCCCTGGTTCTGGACTCCCCAACTATCAGGAACATCCTTCCTGCATCTAGTCTGTCCAGTCCTGTCAGAATTTTATAAGTTTCAATGAGATCCCCTCTCATTCTTCTAAACTCCAGCGAGTATAAGCCCAATCGACCCAATCTCTCCTCATACGTCATTCCTGCCACCCCAGGTATCAGCCTGGTGAATCTTCGCTGAACTCCCTCCATAGCAAGAACACCCTTCCTCAGATAAGGCGACCAAAACTGCACACAATACTCAAGATGTGGTCTCACCAAGGCCCTGTACAACTGCAGCAAGACATCATTGTTCCTGTACTCAAACCCTCTCGCTACGAAGGCCAACATACCATTTGCCTTCTTAACCGCTTGCTGCACCTGCATGCTTACCTTCAGCGACTGGTGCACAAGGACACTCAGGTCTCGTTGCACTTCCCCTTATCCCAATCTATTGCCATTCAGATAATAATCTGCCTTCCTGTTTTTGACACCAAAGTGGATAACCTCACATTTATCCACGTTGTATTGCATCTGCCATGCTTCTGCCCAATCACCCAACCTGTCCAAATCATCCTGGAGTTTCTCGGCATCCTCCTCACAGCACACACGCCCACCCAGCTTTGTGTCGTCTGCAAACTTGGAGATATTACATCTAGTTCCCTTGTCTAGATCATTAATATATATTGTGAATAGCTGGGGTCCAAGGACCGATCCCTGCGGTACCCCACTTGTCACTGCCTGCCACTCGGAAAAAGACCCGTTTATTCCAACTCTTTGCTTTCTGTCTGCCAACCAGTTCTCTATCCAAGTCAATACCTTGCCCCCAATCCCATGTGCCTTAACTTTACACGCGCATCTCTTATGCGGGACCTTATCGAAAGCCTTCTGAAAGTCCAAATACACCACATCCACTGGTTCTCCCTTATCTATTTTACCAGTTACATCCTCAAAAAATTCCAGTAGATTAGTCAAGCACGATTTACCTTTTGTAAATCCATGTTGACTTTGTCCGATCCTGTCACTGTTTTCCAAGTGCTCTGCTATTACATCTTTTATAATGGACTCTAGCATTTTCCCCACTACCGATGTCAGACTTACCGGTCTATAATTCCCCGTTTTCTCTCTACCACCTTTTTTGAATAGTGGGGTAACATTAGCTACCCTCCAATCCATGGGTACTGTTCCAGATTCCATTGAATGTTGGAAGATGATCAGCAAAGCATCTACTATTTCTAGGGCCGCTTCCTTAAGTACCCTAGGATGTAGATTATCAGGCCCTGGGGATTTATCGGCCTTCAGTCCCATCAATTTCCCAAAGTGCTTCACAGCCAATTAAGTATTTGTTTGAAGTGTAGTCACTGTTGTAATGTAGGAAACACGACAGAGAATTTGCGCACAGCAAGATCCCACAAACAGCCATGTGATAATGACCAGATAACCTGTGTTTTAGCGATGCTGGCTGAGGGACAAATGTCGGCCCAGGACACCGGGGAGAACTCCCCTGCTCTTCTTTGAAATAGTGCCATGGGATTGTTTATACGTCAGTACAGTACTAAGAGTGAAGCTCCAACAAATTCTTCCACCGAATGGCACCACTAATCTCTGCATGGTTAACGATCCGTTTCAAATCTGCCATTATGTCGAGGTCACCGTGGGCTGCTGTCGCACACCTCTTAGCTGCTGGCTATAAAGCAGAACTGATGGAGGTCAAAAGGAGTAGCTGGCATGGATTTAGAAGCAATAAGTCACAGCCCATGATCCTACAACATTTGTTTTGATGAAATAAGTAAATTACAATCTATTCCTGTTAATTTAAAGTCATTTTTTCACTAAAATTATATGAATAATCTAACAATTTAAATGAAGTAGCATGAATAACAAAGCAAAGTGGAAATGTAGTACTAAAAAAAAAGTTATTTTGAGTAGCTTTGAATTAAGAGTATATACTGTAGTGGATGAGAGCTATCCAGTGAACATATTTTACTGGGAGTTACAGAAGCTGTTTCATAATGTTCCATGCGTGGGACTTTTAAAGAAAATTAAGGCTCAGAATGAATGAGAAAGTAACAAGATCAAAAACATGCTTAGCAGTGGAAAGTAGAAAATAAGGTTGCTGTGTATTCATTCCATTCTGTAGCTGGTCACCAATAGGTGCAGGGGAGTCCAGGTGACTCTCTCCTAATTATCACTCCACATTGAACATAAGAAGTAGGAGCAGGAATAGGCTATTTGGTCCCTCGAGCCTTCTCCGCCATTCAATAAGATCATGGCTGATCTTCTAGCTCATCTCCACTTTCCTGCACTAACCCCATATCCCTTGATTCCCTTAATAGCCAAAAATCTATCAATCTCTGTCTTGAATTTACTCAATGACTGAGCCTCCACAGCCCTCTGGGGTGGAGAATTCCAAAGATTTGCCACCTTCTGAGTGAAGAAATTTCTCCTCATCAGTCCTAAATGGCCAAACCCTTATTCTGAGACTGTGACTCCCCAGCCAGGGGAAACATTCTCCCTGCATCTACCCTGTAAAGGCCTGTAAGAATTTTGTATGTTTCAATGAGATCACCTCTCAGTCTTCTAAACTCTAGAGAATATAGGCCAAGTCTACTCAATCTCTCCTCATAGGACAATCCCCCCATCCCAGGAACCAGTCTGGTGAACCTTCGTTGCACTCCCTCTATGGCAAGTATATCTTTCCTTATTTAAGGAGACCAAAACTGTACACAATACTCCAGATGTGGTCTCACCAGGGCCCTATATAATTGCAGTAAGACGTCTTTACTCATATATTCAAATCCTCTTGTAATGAAGGCCAACATACCATTTGCTTTCCTAATTGCTTGCTGTACCTGAACGTTAACTTTCAATGATTCGTGTACAAGGACACCTAGGTCCCTCTGACCATCAACATTTCCCAATCTCCCTCTATTTAAAAAATACTCTGCTTTTCTATTTTTCCTACCAAAGTGGATATCTTCACATTTCTCCATATTATATTCCATTTGCCATGTTCTTGCCCACTCACTTAGCATGTCTATATTGTAGTGTCCGAGTATAAATAATACACGGACTGCAGGAGAACAATAATAACAGGTATTTACTGAACAGAGGGTACTCTTTTATTTGGACTCAAAAGAAAAAACCCAATCCAACTGTAAATAAACAAAAGTTCAACTAAAGCTTAACAAATCAAATTAAAATTTGGTTTTCTGTGTTGATGATGCACTGCAGTCCCCGCGGCGCCCATCGGTCGCGGAAATACTCAAGCGCACCGGCGGACACCGCGTGCTCCATCTCCAGGGCCACCCGGGCGCGAACATGGCCGCGGAAGAGATGCAGGCAATCCGGCTGGACGACCCCCTCGACCGCCCGCTGCCTGGACCAATTGATGGCTCTTTTAGCCAGGCCCAGGAGCAGGCCCACAAGGAGGTCCTCCAACCTGTCCGCTCCCCTCCGCACCGGGTGACCGTAGATCAAGAGCGTGGGACTGAAGTGCAACCAAAAATCGAGGAGCAGCCCCTTCAAGTAGTGAAAGAGGGGCTGCAACCTCTCTCAATCCATACAAACGTGAAACACGGACTCCTCCAGGCCGCAAAAAATGCAGGCGGCCTGGGAGTCCGTGAACCTACTTAAAACCTTATTGCACGGGACCGCTCCGTGCAACACCCTCCAGGCCAAGTCCCCGATGGAACAAGGGAGGACTCCCGCATAGAGAGCCCTCCATTGGGGACCTCCGCTACCACCGGTCGGCAAAACGCCACGCCAAGGCGTGTCTGGACGGTAGACGAAGATGGCAAAGTGGAGAGTGTGCAGGAGCAGCCCGTACAGGAAACCCCTCCGCGCGGAATGAAAAGGCACGGAGGGTATTTCCTCGAGATGGCTCAAGTTGTGAGGCGCCGGTTCCCGAGGGGAGTTTCGGGGCCGGGCGCCGATGAGGAATTCCGTCCGAACGGGGGTAAGCTCGGACGGGATCGCCCCACGTGCTTGAGCCGCCTCGATACACCTAGTGGAGTCGGGGCCCAGTGCCGCTTTTACCGATTCGATGGTTTCGACCGCGAGCCGGACGTTGGCCCAGGACAGGCGCCGCGCCAGCTCCTCCGGCGCCATCCAGCCCGCTCCTCCGCCATCGAGCAGGTCCCCGACTCTGGTCACCTTGCCAGCCACAGCCCTACCCTCCGCCAGCCGCCCGAACCCGTGTTTGTGGAGGTGCGGATTCCTGAGCAGCGGCTCCCGAAGGAGAGCTGCCGCTCCTGACGGGGGAGAGCTCCACCTGGAAGCGACGTAGTTCCAAACCCATAGTAGTTCCTGGTAGAAGACAGGCAGCTCCCGCAGGCCGGCACGCCTGCTGCCCACTTTCGCAAACAGGAGCTGCGTGTCGTAATTGAGGCCATGCAGCTGGCGGAAGAAAAACGTCGCCAGCGCACACCATCTCGGAGGATTCTCGACGTACAGGTATCTCTGCAGCGTCTGAAGACGGAAAGTCGCAGCCTGGGTGCGAAGGCACACCAGCGCCTGACCGCCCTCCCTAAGCGGGAGACACAGAACCGCGGCAGAGACCCAGTGCTTCCTTTTGTCCCGGAAGAAGTCGATGAGCTTCTTCTGAATCTTGGCGACAAACGCAGGGGGAGGGATCAAAGTGACCAACCGGTACCACAACATGGCGGCCACCAGCTGGTTTATGACCAGCGCTCGACCCCTGTAGGACAACACTCGGAGCAGTCCTGTCCAGCGTCCTAGGCGAGCGGTGACTTTGGCTTCCAGCTCTTGCCAGTTCGCCGGCCAAGCGTCCTCGGCAGGGCTAAGGTAGACTCCCAAATAGAGGAGGTGCGTGGTGCTCCAGGCGAAAGGCCTGAACTCCTCCAGCAGGGAGTCCACCCGCCACTGACCCACCAGGAGTCCGGAACATTTCTCCCAGTTGATCTTGGCGGAGGATGCGTCCGAGTAAATCTGCTGGCATTCCCGCATCCTCCGCAAGTCAGCGGGATCCGTGACCGTGAGGAGCACGTCATCGGCGTAAGCCGAGAGGACCACCTCCACGCCTGGCCCTTGCAGAGCCAGTCCCGTCAACCTCTTCCGCAAGAGGCGCAGGAAAGGCTCCACGCAAATGGCATATAACTGACCGGACATGGGGCATCCCTGACGCACCCCCCTCCCGAAGCGAAGGGGCGCCGTCAAGGACCCATTAACTTTAATCAGACACTCCGCGGCGGCGTACAGAAGTCGGATCCGGGCGACGAAATGCGTCCCGAACCCGAATGCGCGCAGAGTCCCGAAGAGATACTCGTGATCCACCCTGTCGAACGCCTTCTCCTGATCCAGGGAAAGGAAGGCGACCGACAGACCAGCCCTCTGGGAGTGGTGGACCAGGTCCCGGACCAGATGGATGTTATCGTGGATGGTCCGGCCCGGGACCGTGTAGGACTGGTCGGGGTGGATCATGTGGGCCAGCACGGTGCCAAGGTGAGCAGACATGGCCCTGGCAAAGATTTTATAGTCCGTGCTGAGGAGGGAGACCGGGCGCCAGTTCTTAAGGAGGCGGAGATCGCCCTTCTTAGGCAGCAGGACAATGACCGCCCTGCGCCAAGAGAGGGGCATCTCCCCGGTCGCCAAACTTTCCCCCAGGACCTGCGCGTAGTCACCCCCCAAGACGTCCCAGAACGCCCTGTGGAACTCCACGGTCAGCCCGTCCAGCCCCGGGGACTTTCCCCTAGAGAGCTGGCGGAGGGCGCCGGTCAGCTCCGCCAGACTTAGCGGAGCGTCCAATTTTTCGGCGCCCTCCGGGCCAACCTTTGTCAGGTCCTCCCACAAAACTCTGCGCGCATCCTCGCTGGACGGATCCGGAGAGAACAGAGCCCCGTAATAGGCGCGGGTCTCCGCGCTGATTCCCTCCGGATCCGAGACCAGAGATCCGTCGTCGGCCAGCAGCCCCAAGAGCTGCTTACGAACCCCCCGTCTTTTTTCCAGCGAGTAGAAGAAGGGGGAGCCGCGGTCCAGGTTCCGCAGGAGCTGGATCCGCGACCTCACGTACGCGCCTCGGGACCCGACGAGCTGCAGGTCCTTCAGCGCGCCCTTCTTCTCTTCGTACACCTTCCGCAGGGCCGGGTCCTCGACGACCTGACCGAGACGGGACTCCAGGTCGAGCACCTCCTTCTCCAACCGCCCGACCCGGGCCTCCCGCCTCTTGGTCGACCCCTTCGCGTACTCCTGACAGAAGAGACGGATGTGAGCCTTGCCCACATCCCACCATAGCCTCAAGGAGGGGAAGCCCCCCTGCTTCCTTCTCCAGTCGGCCCAGAATCGACGAAACGAATCCCGGAACCGTGCGTCCTCCAGCAGCAGGTTGTTAAAATGCCAGTACACGGACCCCCCCCGCGCGTGCAGCGGAGCGAGCTCCACCCACACTAGGTGGTGGCCCGTGCACGGCACCGGCCGCATGGAAGCTGCCGGAACGCAGGAGACGTACGCCCGGGAAATGTAGAGGCGGTCGATTCTGGACCTTCCTCCCCCAGACCTCACGCTAGTGAAGGCGCTGGAGTCGGGGTGGAGATTTCGCCAGACGTCCACCAAGTCGAAGGACCCAACCAGGTCCCTCAACTTCTCCATCGCCGTCGGGCTTCGCGGGGGACCCGAACGGTCCCTCGCCTCGAGGGTGCAGTTAAAATCCCCCCCGAGGATGACTCACTCGCCCACGTCGATGGAGCCCAAGAGAGCGGACACTTCTTCGAAGAAGCGCACTTGCTGCGCACTGGTCTGAGGGGCGTACACGTTCACTAGATGGAGCGGCACGCCCCCCCAGGTGAACAGTGACCTGGAGCAAATGGCCCGGCACGTGCTCCTTGACCCCCAAGATCTCCGGCTGAAAATGCGGGGCCAGCAAGATAGCCACCCCGCTGGAATTGTTGGAGAGGTGACTCATGCTGACCCCTCCTTGCCACTCCAGGAGCCATGTGGCTTCGTCTCCCGGAATGGTGTGGGTTTCTTGCAGGAAGCACACCACATACTTCCCGTCCCGAAGGACCGAGAAGTTATTGAATCTGCGGCGCGCCTCCCTGCTGCCGTTGATGTTGAGGCTGGCTATGGTTATCTTCATGTCAGAAGCATAGTGCAACCTCTACCTACACCTAACGGGGGGAGGAAGCGCAGCCGCTGGTCAGCCGCCACTTCCTCAGCAGCCCAGTGAGAAACGTTGTGAGCCGACGCAGCTCGAGCGGGTTCACACCCTCGTCCGCGCCCATGATCTTAACGGCGGCGCGGACGGAATCGATGAGCAGCGCCAGCTCCGACCACCTGTCGAGGGCCAGCCGGACCTTATTGCGCCGACCCAGGCACGTGGCCATAAAATCCCGGAGTTCCCTTACGGAAATGAGGGGAGACTCGGCAAGGGGCACGAGGTCATCCATCGCCACGTCGGCGCTGGAGTCCGAATCGTCCTCCGTGCCCATCACCGAGTCCCCATCCTCCTCCAGGGGGTCGTCACCAGCGGCCGACCCGTCCGCCGCGCAGTGCGAAGCGAACGACTTGGCCGCGCCAGCCAGTCCCGCCTCCGCCTGGATCCCACCCCCAGGATCGGCGGCAGAGGATTTCTCCCTGGGCTCCTCTAGGGGTGCCGGGCCAGAAGACGGCGGCGGTTCAGAGCTCCCCTCCGCCTCAGACGCCGGAACGACTGGAGAAACCGGGGAGAGAACAATTTCCAGCTCCTCCAGTACGTCCGGCACCAGAGACGCAGCCAGGGGGCCATCCTCCTCCCCGCCACCAACCTCCGACCCAGCGGACGGGGGGGGTTTGAATTAAAAGCTCTACCAGGACGAGCATCCCCTGGGAGACGTCCGGGTCGCATTGGGCGAGCTCATTATCCTCGAGCTCGCCCGACCCAGCCCCCAGGTTGCCCGACCCGGCGAGGGGTAACGGCACCGATAAAAGGTCAATTTCAATTACTGCTGCGGGTTGTTCCGCAACCCCCCCCACGGGCAGGGTCTCATCCCCATCCCCGGGAGGCACGTGCTGGACAGACACATCTGCCTCAGCCTCCCGAGGGACAGGCGACCCCTGCCGATCGCTGGTGATGACGACAGCGCTGGGGGGGGGGGAGGGCGCAGTACCCGCGGCGGGCGACGACTCCCCCTGCTCGGAGGGACCTTCCTCCTCCCGGTCCTCCTCCTCATCCAGGGGGTCGCGCCTTCTTTTTAGCACGGAGGGAGCGAGGGAGACCTCCATGTCTGCAAAGGCCTCCTCCTCGACTCCCTCCGGCGGAGCAGGTTTGTCGGGTTCCTCGGGCCCGAGCCCGGCCGCAGGTATTGGCATTACCGCTGCGGCGGTTGCGGCCACAGGCTCGGGCACGAGGCCCCTCCCGCTCACATCTGCCCTGATCAACTCCGCGAGGAGCGCGGGTGTAAGGGGCTCAAAGGGCAAGGGCTCGCCATCCACGGGGGGACCCGCCCTAAGGTGCTTCTTTTTTCCCCGCGCCTTCTTTCCGGCCGGACACGCTCCCTCCCCCCCCGCCGGAGGCCTTGGTGGCGTCGGCCCCCGACGTCAACCGCGCATCAGACGTACTTGACGCGCGGGCAGATCCGGGGGGAAGGGCGGCGGCGGCGGCGCCAGCCTCGGCCGCACGAGATGATCCGGCGGCCTTGGAGGCAGGGCAGTTCCTCCTGATGTGCCCCACCTCCTTGCAGGCATGGCACCTCACACCATCCGACGTCCAAAAGGCGCGGTAGGCGGTCCCCTCGTGGAGGACGACGAACGCCCCGTCAGTGTCCTCCTCCCGCGCCAGCTGGATAAACAGCTGGCGCCGGAAGGAGAAGACGTGGCGAAGGCTGGCCTCCCGGAAGCCGAGCGGGATGGGTGTGATCCCCGACCTCACCTCCCCAAGTTGTCGCAAATGGGGAAGGAGGAGCTCACCAGGAACATAGGGCGGGACGTTGGAAATAATGATCCTCTGCGCGGTGGCAGGAAGGTCCCGCCCACGGTGAGCCCCTTGGCGACAGCCAGGGACACCGCCCGCTCCGACCCCAGGAAGAACACAGCCTTCCCATACATTTTCGAGGCCGCGACGATGGCTGAGGGGCCGACAACCCCAGCCATGGCCTTGACGCAGGCCTCGATGGTCATAGTGGGGTGAGTGTAGCTCTTCACCCCAAGCTTTTTTGTTATTAATCGAAAAGGTGACGGGGCAGCAGGAACAGCGGGAGCAGCTGTGGCTGTGGCTACCACTCTCGCATAGGTCCCGGCTGGCCCCGCCACCAGCGAAGACGCAGTCTCCATTCTGGGGTGCTTTTTTTTTTAAGGGCTACACTCACCCCAAGTCACAGGCCTGAAGGTGTTAATGGCCTCGGTGTATATATATTTTTTTTGTCCTCTATTGAGCAGAGGGAGCTGATTAAAATGAGGGCACACCTCTCTCCTTATTGATTTAAATTGGGAGAGGGGCCCTCTCCCCTCTGCTCAATTGGCAATTAATAAAATAGATGAAACTAAGGTGCCTTAGAAAGACAGGCAGAGAGAGACAAAGAGAGAGAGAGAGGTGGGGGGGTGGGAAGGAGGGAGGCCGCAAAGGGCAGTGTTGCCACTCAGGATGGTGGGTGGGTGTTGGCAGGGTTGCACTCTCCGATGGAAAAAGTCTTTGGTGGTGGTAGTCTTCTGGCAGGGGGAGAAGACGTCTTCACCTGGAAAAGCTGGAGAAGCCCAGGCTCAGTCCTGCAACAGGTCTTAACGAAGTAATTAAATTAAATTAAGGACTTCACCTTGGGCAGCTCCAAGCTCTCCCAGGGCAGGCAATAGAAGGGATGCTAATTAGTGGTGTGTGTGGCCTAGCTTTTAACAAGAGCCACACACACATACACTACACCCCTTGATGATCCGGCCTTGCTTCTTCTTTTCTCCCCCCACCTAAAATACAAAGTCTTGGGAGAGTGCCCCAAATAACACCCACCTGTAGATGTTCCGGATGAAGTTTTCTTCCCTCCTTTCAAGCAGTTGGTTTCTCTCCCCTCTCTCCCTCTCCTGAAGTGGAGGCCAATTTGGGGAGGCAGTGATAGAAAAGGCCTCTCCCCTGGTTGATGTTGATGTAGGCCTCCTTTCTCCTTCTCCTCCTCTGTCCTCTCTCTCCAGGCACCTCAGTTGATGTAATGATGGTGGAGTTGGTGGTGGTGGTGGTCCAACGTTCTCCTCCTCTTCCTGGTCAGGGGACCACCACTTTAATCCACTCTCCAAAGTCTGGCTGCTCCCTCTGCTCGTGCTTGCAGCTGCACAGCCAACAATGCTGTGCAAACTGAACAGAGGGTACTCTTTTATTTGGACCCAAAAAAACCCAATTCGACTGTAAATAAACAAAAGTTCAACTAAAGCTTAACAAATCAAATTAAAATTTGGTTTTCCGTGTTGATGATGCACTCCAGTCCCCGCGGCGCCCACCGGTCGCGGAAATACTCAAGCGCACCGGCGGACACCGCGTGCTCCATCTCCAGGGCCACCCGGGCGCGAACATGGCCGCGGAAGAGATGCAGGCAATCCGGCTGGACGACCCCCTCGACCGCCCGCTGCCTGGACCAATTGATGGCTCTTTTAGCCAGGCCCAGGAGCAGGCCCACAAGGAGGTCCTCCAACCTGTCCGCTCCCCTCCGCACCGGGTGACCGTAGATCAAGAGCGTGGGACTGAAGTGCAACCAAAAATCGAGGAGCAGCCCCTTCAAGTAGTGAAAGAGGGGCTGCAACCTCTCACAATCCATATAAACATGAAACACGGACTCCTCCAGGCCGCAAAAAATGCAGGCGGCCTGGGAGTCCGTGAACCTACTTAAAACCTTATTGCACGGGACCGCTCCGTGCAACACCCTCCAGGCCAAGTCCCCGATGGAACAAGGGAGGACTCCCGCATAGAGAGCCCTCCATTGGGGACCTCCGCTACCGCCGGTCGGCAAAACGCCACGCCAAGGCGTGTCCGGACGGTAGACGAAGATGGCAAAGTGGAGAGTGTGCAGGAGCAGCCCGTACAGGAAACCCCTCCGCGCGGAATGAAAAGGCACGGAGGGTATTTCCTCGAGACGGCTCAAGTTGTGAGGCGCCGGTTCCCGAGGGGAGTTTCGGGGCCGGGCGCCGATGAGGAATTCCGTCCGAACGGGGGTAAGCTCGGACGGGATCGCCCCACGTGCTTGAGCCGCCTCGATACACCTAGTGGAGTCGGGGCCCAGTGCCGCTTTTACCGATTCGATGGTTTCGACCGCGAGCTGGACGTTGGCCCAGGACAGGCGCCGCGCCAGCTCCTCCGGCGCCATCCAGCCCGCTCCTCCGCCATCGAGCAGGTCCCCGACTCTGGTCACCTTGCCAGCCACAGCCCTACCCTCCGCCAGCCGCCCGAACCCGTGTTCGTGGAGGTGCGGATTCCTGAGCAGCGGCTCCCGAAGGAGAGCCGCCGCTCCTGACGGGGGAGAGCTCCGCCTGGAAGCGACGTAGTTCCAAACCCATAGTAGTTCCTGGTAGAAGACAGGCAGCTCCCGCAGGCCGGCACGCCTGCTGCCCACTTTCGCAAACAGGAGCTGCGTGTCGTAATTGAGGCTATGCAGCTGGCGGAAGAAAAACGTCGCCAGCGCACACCATCTCGGAGGATTCTCGACGTACAGGTATCTCTGCAGCGTCTGAAGACGGAAAGTCGCAGCCTGGGTGCGAAGGCACACCAGCGCCTGACCGCCCTCCCTAAGCGGGAGACACAGAACCGCGGCAGAGACCCAGTGCTTCCTTTTGTCCCAGAAGAAGTCGATGAGCTTCTTCTGAATCTTGGCGACAAACGCAGGGGGAGGGATCAAAGTGACTAACCGGTACCACAACATGGCGGCCACCAGCTGGTTTATGACCAGCGCTCGACCCCTGTAGGACAACACTCGGAGCAGTCCTGTCCAGCGTCCTAGGCGAGCGGTGACTTTGGCCTCCAGCTCTTGCCAGTTCGCCGGCCAAGCGTCCTCGGCAGGGCTAAGGTAGACTCCCAAATAGAGGAGGTGCGTGGTGCTCCAGGCGAAAGGCCTGAACTCCTCCGGCAGGGAGTCCACCCGCCACTGACCCACCAGGAGTCCGGAACATTTCTCCCAGTTGATCTTGGCGGAGGATGCGTCCGAGTAAATCTGCTGGCATTCCCGCATCCTCCGCAAGTCAGCGGGATCCGTGACCGTGAGGAGCACGTCATCGGCGTAAGCCGAGAGGACCACCTCCACGCCCGGCCCTTGCAGAGCCAGTCCCGTCAACCTCTTCCGCAAGAGGCGCAGGAAAGGCTCCACGCAAATGGCATATAACTGACCGGACATGGGGCATCCCTGACGCACCCCCCTCCCGAAGCGAAGGGGCGCCGTCAAGGACCCGTTAACTTTAATCAGACACTCCGCGGCGGCGTACAGAAGTCGGATCCGGGCGACGAAATGCGTCCCGAACCCGAATGCGCGCAGAGTCCCGAAGAGATACTCGTGATCCACCCTGTCGAACGCCTTCTCCTGATCCAGGGAAAGGAAGGCGACCGACAGACCAGCCCTCTGGGAGTGGTGGACCAGGTCCCGGACCAGATGGATGTTATCGTGGATGGTCCGGCCCGGGACCGTGTAGGACTGGTCGGGGTGGATCATGTGGGCCAGCACGGTGCCAAGGCGAGCAGACATGGCCCTGGCAAAGATTTTATAGTCCGTGCTGAGGAGGGAGACCGGGCGCCAGTTCTTAAGGAGGCGGAGATCGCCCTTCTTAGGCAGCAGGACAATGACCGCCCTGCGCCAAGAGAGGGGCATCTCCCCGGTCGCCAAACTTTCCCCCAGGACCCGCGCGTAGTCGCCCCCCAAGACGTCCCAGAACGCCCTGTGGAACTCCACTGTCAGCCCGTCCAGCCCCGGGGACTTTCCCCTAGAGAGCTGGCGGAGGGCGCCGGTCAGCTCCGCCAGACTTAGCGGCGCGTCCAATTTTTCGGCGCCCTCCGGGCCAACCTTCGTCAGGTCCTCCCACAAAACTCTGCGCGCATCCTCGCTGGACGGATCCGGAGAGAACAGAGCCCCGTAATAGGCGCGGGTCTCCGCGCTGATTCCCTCCGGATCCGAGACCAGAGATCCGTCGTCGGCCAGCAGCCCCAAGAGCTGCTTACGGACCCCCCGTCTTTTTTCCAGCGAGTAGAAGAAGGGGGAGCCGCGGTCCAGGTCCCGCAGGAGCTGGATCCGCGACCTCACGTACGCGCCTCGGGACCCGACGAGCTGCAGGTCCTTCAGCGCGCCCTTCTTCTCTTCGTACACCTTCCGCAGGGCCGGGTCCTCGACGACCTGACCGAGACGGGACTCCAGGTCGAGCACCTCCTTCTCCAACCGCCCGACCCGGCCCTCCCGCCTCTTGGTCGACCCCTTCGCGTACTCCTGACAGAAGAGACGGATGTGAGCCTTGCCCACATCCCACCATAGCCTCAAGGAGGGGAAGCCCCCCTGCTTCCTTCTCCAGTCGGCCCAGAATCGACGAAACGAATCCCGGAACCGTGCGTCCTCCAGCAGCAGGTTGTTAAAATGCCAGTACACGGACCCCCCCCGCGCGCGCAGCGGAGCGAGCTCCGCCCACACCAGGTGGTGGTCCGTGCACGGCACCGGCCGCATGGAAGCTGCCGGAACGCAGGAGACGAACGCCCGGGAAATGTAGAGGCGGTCGATTCTGGACCTTCCTCCCCCAGACCTCACGCTAGTGAAGGCGCTGGAGTCGGGGTGGAGATTTCGCCAGACGTCCACCAAGTCGAAGGACCCAACCAGGTCCCTCAACTTCTCCATCGCCGCCGGGCTTCGCAGGGGACCCGAACGGTCCCTCGCCTCGAGGGTGCAGTTAAAATCCCCCCCGAGGATGACGCACTCGCCCACGTCGATGGAGCCCAAGAGAGCGGACACTTCTTCGAAGAAGCGCACTTGCTGCGCACTGGTCTGAGGGGCGTACACGTTCACTAGATGGAGCGGCACGCCCCCCAGGCGAACAGTGACATGGAGCAAGCGGCCCGGCACGTGCTCCTTGACCCCCAAGATCTCCGGCTGAAAATGCGGGGCCAGCAAGATAGCCACCCCGCTGGAATTGTTGGAGAGGTGACTCATGCTGACCCCTCCTTGCCACTCCAGGAGCCACGTGGCTTCGTCTCCCGGAATGGTGTGGGTTTCTTGCAGGAAGCACACCGCATACTTCCCGTCCCGAAGGACCGAGAAGTTATTGAATCTGCGGCGCGCCTCCCTGCTGCCGTTGATGTTGAGGCTGGCTATGGTTATCTTCATGTCAGAAGCATAGTGCAACCTCTACCTACACCTAACGGGGCGAGGAAGCGCAGCCGCTGGTCCGCCGCCACTTCCTCAGCAGCCCAGTGAGAAACGTTGTGAGCCGACGCAGCTCGAGCGGGTTCACACCCTCGTCCGCGCCCAAGATCTTAACGGCGGCGCGGACGGAATCGATGAGCAGCGCCAGCTCCGACCACCTGTCGAGGGCCAGCCGGACCTTATTGCGCTGACCCAGGCACGTGGCCATAAAATCCCGGAGTTCCCTTACGGAAATGAGGGGAGACTCGGCAAGGGGCACGAGGTCATCCATCGCCACGTCGGCGCTGGAGTCCGAATCGTCCTCCGTGCCCATCACCGAGTCCCCATCCTCCTCCAGGGGGTCGTCACCAGCGGCCAACCCGTCCGCCGCGCAGTGCGAAGCGAACGACTCGGCCGCGCCAGCCAGCCCCGCCTCCGCCCGGATCCCACCCCCAGGATCGGTGGCAGAGGATTTCTCCCTGGGCTCCTCTAGGGGTGCCGGGCCAGAAGACGGCGGCGGTTCAGAGCTCCCCTCCGCCTCAGACGCCGGAACGACCGGAGAAACCGGGGAGAGAACAATTTCCAGCTCCTCCAGTACGTCCGGCACCAGAGACGCAGCCAGGGGGCCATCCTCCTCCCCGCCACCAACCTCCGACCCAGCGGACGGGGGGTTTTGAATTAAAAGCTCTACCAGGACGAGCATCCCCTGGGAGACGTCCGGGTCGCATTGGGCGAGCTCATTAACCTCGAGCTCGCCCGACCCAGCCCCCAGGCTGCCCGACCCGGCGAGGGGTAACGACACCGATAAAAGGTCAACTTCAATTACTGCCGCGGGTTGTTCCGCAACCCCCCCCACGGGCAGGGTCTCATCCCCATCCCCGGGAGGCACGTGCTGGACAGACACATCTGCCTCAGCCTCCCGAGGGACAGGCGACCCCTGCCGATCGCTGGTGATGACGACAGCGCTGGGGGGGTGGGGGGGCGCAGTACCCGCGGCGGGCGACGACTCCCCCTGCTTGGAGGGACCTTCCTCCTCCCGGTCCTCCTCCTCATCCAGGGGGTCGCGCCTTCTTTTTAGCACGGAGGGAGCGAGGGAGACCTCCATGTCTGCAAAGGCCTCCTCCTCGACTCCCTCCGGCGGAGCAGGTTTGTCGGGTTCCTCGGGCCCGAGCCCGGCCGCAGGTATTGGCATTACCGCTGCGGCGGTTGCGGCCACAGGCTCGGGCACGGGGCCCCTCCCGCTCACATCTGCCCTGATCAACTCCGCGAGGAGCGCGGGTGTAAGGGGCTCAAGGGGCAAGGGCTCACCATCCACGGGGGGACCTGCCCCAAGGTGCTTCTTTTTTCCCCGCGCCTTCTTTCCGGCCGGACACGCTCCCTCCCCCCCGCCGGAGGCCTTGGTGGCATCAGCCCCCGACGTCAACCGCGCATCAGACGTACTTGACGCGCGGGCAGATCCGGGGGGAAGGGCGGCGGCGGCGGCGCCAGCCTCGGCCGCACGAGATGATCCGGCGGCCTTGGAGGCAGGGCAGTTCCTCCTGATGTGCCCCACCTCCCTGCAGGCATGGCACCTCACACCGTCCGACGTCCAAAAGGCGCGGTAGGCGGTCCCCTCATGGAGGACGACGAATGCCCCTTCAGTGTCCTCCTCCCGTGCCAGCTGGATAAACAGCTGGCGCCGGAAGGAGAAGACGTGGCGAAGGCTGGCCTCCCGGAAGCCGAGCGGGATGGGTGTGATCCCCGACCTCACCTCCCCAAGTTGTCGCAAATGGGGAAGGAGGAGCTCACCAGGAACATAGGGCGGGACGTTGGAAATAATGATCCTCTGCGCGGTGGCCTCGAGAGGATCCACCGGCAGGAAGGTCCCGCCCACGGTGAGCCCCTTGGCGACAGCCAGGGACACCGCCCGCTCCGACCCCAGGAAGAACACAGCCTTCCCATACATTTTCGAGGCCGCGACGATGGCTGAGGGGCCGACAACCCCAGCCATGGCCTTGACGCAGGCCTCGATGGTCATAGTGGGGTGAGTGTAGCTCTTCACCCCAAGCTTTTTTGTTATTAATCGAAAAGGTGACGGGGCAGCAGGAACAGCGGGAGCAGATGTGGCTGTGGCTACCACTCTCGCATAGGTCCCGGCTGGCCCCGCCACCGGCGAAGATGCAGTCGCCATTCTGGGGTGCTTTTTTTAAGGGCTACACTCACCCCAAGTCACAGGCCTGAAGGTGTTAATGGCCTCGGTGTATATATATATTTTTTTGTCCTCAATTGAGCAGAGGGAGCTGATTAAAATGAGGACACACCTCTCTCCTTATTGATTTAAATTGGGAGAGGAGCCCTCGCCCCTCTGCTCAATTGGCAATTAATAAAATAGATGAAACTAAGGTGCCTTAGAAAGACAGGCAGAGAGAGACAAAGAGAGAGAGAGAGAGGTGGGGGGGTGGGAAGGAGGGAGGCCGCAAAGGGCAGTGTTGCCACTCAGGATGGTGGGTGGGTGTTGGCAGGGTTGCACTCTCCGATGGAAAAAGTCTTTGGTGGTGGTAGTCTTCTGGCAGGGGGAGAAGACGTCTTCACCTGGAAAAGCTGGAGAAGCCCAGGCTCAGTCCTGCAACAGGTCTTAACGAAGTAATTAAATTAAATTAAGGACTTCACCTTGGGCAGCTCCAAGCTCTCCCAGGGCAGGCAATAGAAGGGATGCTAATTAGTGGTGTGTGTGGCCTAGCTTTTAACAAGAGCCACACACACATACACTACACCCCTTGATGATCCGGCCTTGCTTCTTCTTTTCTCCCCCCACCTAAAATACAAAGTCTTGGGAGAGTGCCCCAAATAACACCCACCTGTAGATGTTCCGGATGAAGTTTTCTTCCCTCCTTTCAAGCAGTTGGTTTCTCTCCCCTCTCTCCCTCTCCTGAAGTGGAGGCCAATTTGGGGAGGCAGTGATAGAAAAGGCCTCTCCCCTGGTTGATGTTGATGTAGGCCTCCTTTCTCCTTCTCCTCCTCTGTCCTCTCTCTCCAGGCACCTCAGTTGATGTAATGATGGTGGAGTTGGTGGTGGTGGTGGTCCAACGTTCTCCTCCTCTTCCTGGTCAGGGGACCACCACTTTAATCCACTCTCCAAAGTCTGGCTGCTCCCTCTGCTCGTGCTTGCAGCTGCACAGCCAACAATGCTGTGCAAACTGAACAGAGGGTAACTTAAGACTGACATACAGAAGCCTGCTATGGCTTTATATACAGGGGTGGTCACTGCCGGTACTGCAGTATAGAATCAGTTCTTCTCTTAAAGGTACATACACAACAATTCCTCCCCTTTTAGATAAACAGTACATAACATTCATTTAACAACTAAATAATAATTAATTACAATTACAATTTTCTCTGTACTATATACATCAACTGAAATAATCATTTATAAGTTCAGTCTTTGAGGAGGCTTCCTGATCCTGACTGGATAGTGCCTTTCTCGAGTATCCTGTTCTTGCGGCGGAGTTGATTCTGGTTCATTGTCATTGGTTGGTTCGTCAGCTTCCAATAGCCCTGCTTCTGAGGTAGACGCAATCTGTACTTCGGGTTGATTACCAGGTGCACCTGCTCGTGGTATGGGTTTGGCTTGTTCCTGTGACTCTAGAATCTGGTCAGCATGGCATCTCACGATGCTCTCTCCAACGTCCACTGTGTACATTAGTGGTCCTTGCTGTGTGCATGTCATTCCTGGCTGCCATTTTTCTGTTCGGTAGTCACGGGCCAAGACTGGTTGTCCTATCTTGAAGCTCCTGGTTGGCTTCTCATTTATGTGCTGGAATTGCTTATCCTCAACATCTCGTCTTATGTTTGGTTTGAGCAAATCCAGGCGACATCTTAGCCTTCGGTTGAAGAACATTATGGCTGGAGCTTGGTTGGTGACTGCATGTGTCGCATTCCGGTAAGCAAACAAGAAATTATCCACCTTGTGTTGTAGTGGTATGTCGTCATTATGCATTGCCTTTATTGCCTTTTTAAAGGTCTGAACAAACCTCTCAGCCAATCCATTTGTGGCTGGATGATATGGGGCAGATGTGTAATGTTTCACCCCATTATTCCTCAGAAACATCCGGAAATCCTCTGACACAAACTGTGGCCCATTGTCGGAGCAAATCTGTTCTGGCAAGCCATTCCTGGCGAAGATGGTCCGTAGGACTGCAATAGTTTTCTCCGTGGTGGTGGAGGACATTTTGATGACCTCTGGCCATTTCGAATGGGCGTCCACAGCGATTAGGAACATTGAGTCCATAAATGGACCAGCAAAATCAATGTGTACCCGTTGCCATGGAGATGAGGGCCACTCCCATGGATGTAGCGGGGCCTGTGGTGGAGCGTTTTGGACCTTCTGGCATCCTGTGCATCTCTTGGACATATCCTCGATTTCTTTATCGATTCCCGGCCACCACACAAACGCCCTGGCTAGGCTCTTCATTTTTACCCCTCCCAGATGACCCTCATGAAGCTCATTGAGCACTCTATCTCTCAACTTGGGTGGAATTACCACTCGGGATCCACACATCAAGGTCCCCCGGCACACTGACAGCTGTTCTCTCCTTGTCGAGAATGCTGGCAACAGTGAGTCGCCATGTGCTGGCCATCCCTTCACCATCAAATCATAGACCCGAGAGAGTGTCGGGTCATTCTGGGTTTCCTTCTCTATACTTGAGTTTGTAACAGGTAGACATTCGACTATGGCCGCATGGAATATCTCAACAGGGTCCACTGCAGGTGCTTCCTCTACCGTAGGCAACGGTAGGTGCGACAGCCCATCAGCGTTTCCATGCTGTTTCGTACCCTTGTACTCTATGTCGTACTGATGTGCCCCTAGAAAAAGTGACCATCTTTGCAGCCGTTGCGCCGTCATCACCGGAACGCCCTTCTTTGGGTTAAAAATTGAGACCAGGGGCTGATGATCAGTCAGTAGGGTGAATTTCTGCCCGTGCAGATAGTGATTGAACTTCTTCACCCCCCACACCAGGCTGAGGGACTCCCCGTCAATCTGGGCGTAGTTACGCTCGGCTGAGGTTAACGAGCGCGACGCAAAGGCTATTGGCCTCTCTGGACCGTCAAGGAATTTGTGTGACAGCACCGCTCCGATGCCATAGGGAGATGCATTACATGCTAACCGAATCGGTAGTGTTGGATTGTAGTGGGCCAATACTTCTTTTGAAGTGATTAGGCATTTACATTTCTGAAAGGCACGCTTACACTCATCACTCCATTTCCATGTTACTCCAGTTTGCAGCAGGGCGTTCAGTGGGTGCAGAATTGTAGATAAATTCGGCAAGAACTTATGGTAGTAGTTCACCAACCCGAGGAACGACCTCAGTTGCGACACATTTTCCGGTGCTGGAGCCTTGACTACAGCCTCAATCTTGTCCGGTGACTTATGCAACCCTTCCTCATCAATCATGTGGCCACAATACGAGATTTGTCTCCTGAAGAACTCACATTTGGGGCAGTTGGCTCGTAGCCCATATTCCTGTAATCTCGTGAGCACCTGCTCCAGGTTGGCAAGGTGTTCATTGTCATTTTCGCCCGTAACCAGGATGTCGTCCAAATAACACTGGGTCCCCGGGATCCCTTGCAGGACTTGTTCCATCACCCTCTGCCAAATAGCCGGGGCTGATGCTACCCCGAATACCAGTCGATTGTACTGGTAAAGGCCTTTGTGAGTGTTTATCGTGAGGTATTTCATAGATGCTTCTTCCACCTCCATTTGTAGATACGCTTGGGCCAGATCAATCTTTGTAAAGCATTTCCCTCCAGATAGTGAGGCGAAAATATCTTCTATCCGTGGAAGTGGATATTGTACTGTGTGCAGGACTGGGTTCACAGTTACCTTGAAGTCCCCACAGGTGCTAACCTTCTTCGGTTCCCCAGGCGTGCTGCTCAATTATTTCTTCATTACAGGAACGATGGGTGTAGCCCACTCGCTCCAGTCCACCTTGGACAGCACACCCGAATGCTCCAGACTCTCCAGCTCTGCTTCAACGGCTGGGCGGATTGCGTAAGGTACCGGTGTGGCCTTAAAAAATGTTGGGTTTGCGTTATCTTCGATTTTTATCATTGCCGTTACTCCTTTTAGAGTCCCAAGTCCTTGTTGGAACACCTCTTTCGCGTCAGTTAGAATCTTTGACAGTCGTCCAGGTGTGACGTCATCATCCTTTTTATCAGTCACAGTTAGCGCCTGAATGGAATGCCAATCCAATTGTATTTTTCGGATCCATTCACATCCCAATAATGGTGGTCCTCCATCTGGTAGTATATATAGATACAGTTTCTGTGTTTCCTTGCCGTTGTATTCAACTGGCACCCTTATTTTTCCTCTGGGGTAGACTTTTTGCCCCGTGTATGTCTTCAATACAATGGACGTGTCCTTCAAGGGTATGTGTGGGAATAGCCGCTCATAGTCTCGTCGATTCATGACAGTTAGGGCTGATCCTGTGTCCAATTCCATCTTTACTGGGGACCCTGCTATCATGAGGGTGACCCAAATGGTTCGGTGATCCTCCTTTGCGATCACGTTGTGTAACTTTAGACAACTTAGTCTCCTGCTCCCGGAGTCCTTATCACTCTCCTGATCTTCCGAACTACTGTCTGTCAATTTCTTTACTTTCTTGTACTTTTCCTTAGTAGTTCTTGTAGTGTTGATTTTCTTTCCCGACCTGCAGACTCTTGCTATGTGTCCCATTTTCCCACATTGCCTGCATACTTTGTCCTTAAACCAGCAGTCCTTCTGATCATGGGTTGTTCTGCCGCAGCGATAGCACTTTTCTGCTCCATACGCCATTTCGTTAGCGCTGTATTCTTGTGGTTTCTGTTGTATTTCCGCAGCTCCCCATGCTGCTGCTTCATAGGATACTGCCACGCTGAAAGCCTGTTCTAGCGTCAGGTCCTTTTCCGAAAGTAGTCATTTCTGGGTTCCTTCACTCTGGAGCCCGCAGACAAACTTATCCCGTAAGGTGTCTGCCAGTCCTGCTCCGAACTGGCAGTGCTTCGATAACTTGTGTAGTTCCGTAAGATAGTCAGCATTGCTCTCATCTTTGTGCTGGTTTCTTTTATGGAACTTGAATCTTTCTGCTATCAGCAGCGGTGTAGGGTTTAGGTGTTCCTGTAAGGTATTAACAATCTCTTCAAAACTTTTCTTCATTGGTTTAGCTGGGGTAATTAAATTCCGCAATAGGCCGTACGTTCTCACGCCCATCAAATTTAATAATACCGACGCCTTCTTTCCATTGGCCACCTCATTTGCCTTGCAGTACACTTCAATTCTTTCCACATACGTGGTCCAGTCTTCTACCTCGTTGTCGAAAGCAGTGATACTGCCACTTTTCGGCATCTTGGGTGATTTAAAATGGCACCTCCCGCGCTTTTTCTTCTTCACCAATGGATTAAAATGACGCCTCCCGCGCTTTTCCTTCTTCCCCAATGGAATAAAATGGTGCCTCCCGCGCTTGTCCTTCTTCCCCTTGCTGCCACGCTGCTCCTAGCGTTCTGCAGGGTAATGGCGGCGACCCGCGGCTTCGGCGTGTCTCACTTTTCCTTCCCCTTGTTTTATTTTCGCTATGCTGCCCGGTTCTTGAGCACCGACCGCGCCCTGTGCGCTCCACCCTCTCTCTCTCTCTTTTCCTCCCGACGACGCTGCACGGCCCCTTTGCAGAGCCGCTTGATCGAGCTCGAGCCCGCCGCAGTCCGGAAGGGTCAGCGCACTACCTGCTACCAGCACGATTTGCTGGAACACCTTGACTGGGGAGCCAAGCCCAGCTCTCCACAGCCTCTCCTGCAACTCTCCGAACTCCGATGGATCCTTGGGCGGTTGCCCGCGGTCGACGCCTATTGTTGTGACTTCGACCTCCAAAAGCTTCTTCTCAGGGAAAGATCCCCGTGAGATGATGCAGTACTGTAGGTGAGTTCGAACCTATTCGTCGCCAATGTAGTGTCCGAGTATAAATAATACACGGACTGCAGGAGAACAATAATAACAGGTATTTACTGAACAGAGGGTAACTTAAGACTGACGTACAGAAGCCTGCTATGGCTTTATATACAGGGGTGGTCACTGCCGGTACTACAGTATAGAATCAGTTCTTCTCTTAAAGGTACATACACAACATATATCCCCTTGAAGTCTCTTTGCATCCTCCTCACAGCTTACATTCTCACCCAGATTTATATCATCAGCAAACTTGGATATATTACATTTGGTCCCCTCATCCAAATCATTGATATAGATTGTGACCAAGCACTGATCCTTGTGGTACCCCACTAGTTACAGCCTGCCAACCCAAAAATGACCCATTTATTCCTACTCTGTTTTCTGTCCACTAATCAATCCTCAATCCATGCTAGTATATTACCCCCAATCCCATGAGCCCTAATTTTGTTTAATAACCTTTTTTGTGGCACCTTATCGAATTCCTTCTGAAAATCCAAATACACCACATCCACTGGTTCCCCCTTATCTATTCTGCTAGTTACAACCTCAAAAAACACTAACAGATTCGTATAACACGATTTTTCTTTCATAAATCCATGTTGACTCTGCCTAATCCTATTATTATTTTCTAAGTGCCCTGTTATCATGTCCTTAATAATAGATTCTAGCATTTTCCCTACTACTGATGTCAGGCTAACTGGTCTGTAGTTCCCTGTTTTCTCTCTCCCTCCTTTCTTAAGTAGTGGGGTTACATTTGCTACCTTCCAATCTGCGCGAACCGTTCTAGAATCTATGGAATATTGGAAAATGATAACCAATGCATCCACCATCTCTATAGCCACCTCTTTCAAAACCCTAGGGTGTAGACTATCAGGTCCAGATTTATAGACTTTTAGTCTCATTAATTTCTCCAGTACTTATTTTTTATTAATACTAATTTCTTTCAGTTCCTCATTCTCGCTAGACCCTTCATTCTCCACCATTTCCGGGAAGTTTTTTGCATCTTTATCCGTGAAGACAGACACAAAGGGCTAGATTTTCTCAGCCCCGAGGAGGCGGGTATGGAGGCGGGACTTCCGGGAAAGTTGCAGAATTTGGGGGCGGATGGCAAACTGCCCCCAATCCACCTCCGTGCCCTCTTGCCAGGAGGCGGGAAGCTGCCCGGCCCCGGGTCCCGTCTCCTTGGAGGCGGGAAGGGATTAAAGCCTATTAACTGCCTGTTAACAGGCAGAAAAAATGATTATCCCCATATTTGGTGCTGAAGTCTGGGCTTCCCCACCTGGGGAACCCTCGCCAGGGTGTAGGAGGTGAGTAGGAGGTCTGCGGGGGTCATAGGGTCTGAAAGTGTGATGTAGAGGTGAATGGTGGATGCAAGTGTGGAGTGGTAAGTATGTGAGGTGAGTGTAAAGTGTTAGAAAATGTTTACTTACCTTTGTTTCTACCTGCAGCCTTCAGCCGCTGTGGAGCCATAGTCCTTGACAACTCCTTTGTAGAGATCACAGACTGGCTGTTGGATCCTCCGACCCAACAGCCAGCTGATTTCTGCAAAGTTGAAAGGTTTGATGAGTCCTGAACACAAAGACTCATCAAACTACACAGAATGTCAGTGTTTGACAGCTTCACAGAATTTGTTTAATTTCTCTGCCATTTCCTTATTCACCATTATAATTTCTCCTGTGTTATAATGGGGACGAACCTCCTGTTGAGATTGCAAACCTATCATAGAAAGTCAAAGGCATAAACTCCACATCCTACCATTTTATAACTATGCAGCTTGTAAGAAAGCTGGGTTTTGGTACCCTGACAAATATATGCCAAGGAACCCAATGACTCATTAACAGCCACATTTAACTCCTCACTAAGGAACAGTCTGAGGTTTTACCTCCCAGCGTAGGTCTAGGTAAATGATCCCTGACTCGACTCGCTGAACCATCTTACACTAACTCGTTTGGATCAAAATGAATTTAATTTACTAACCTTCAGTTAGGATACCCTCAAGCTGTTGAGTGAGTAAATTAACTCTTTCTTGCCAAATCATCAAGGAAGAAGTTAGACCACAGGTTGTACATTAAACACTATTAATTGGTTACAAATCACAACTTGAAGTTAAAATTGGGTACACGAACACTGAATAGACATACACACATGTAATCAGAGTTACCTAGCAGCAGCTGAGCAGCAAATCATTAATGGGCAGAGTTACTTAACAAAATGAGTAGCAAAGAATATACAGGCAATTCAGTGTTCCACTGTAGATCAGCACTAATGGATGCTGCATATTAACTATAGCAGTGACCAGAGTCTGAAATTCTCAACTGGTGAGATTATTTTAAAATTAATTCCTTAGATAACTGACAAGTTAACAGCTTTGACTAGCCAGTCTATTAAATAGATCAAATCTATGTGTGTGATTAACAACGTTCAGAGCTTACCTGACCTTAACCTCACAAGCCGCTTAGTTGAGCCAATCTCCTTCCTTCCCCGGGACGCAAGTGCTGGCTTCTGAAGTGTTGAGCCAATGAATCCCTACGAGGCAGGGTTATCAGCTTCACTTGGAGCTTCGGATCCAACTGAACCCCCCTTACACATTGTGACAATATCTGAGCTGGCTTCCCTGTCACTTCTTTTGATCTCAGACTACTCGCAATAAAGTGACACCCTTAGCTCTGTCTATAATGAGCTAGTGTAGCCACAATTTAGCTCCTAACCTCTGAAACTCTGTCCTTAAAGGTGCCTTGTACTGTTACACCTGTTACTCCTACACCTGCTACGTAAAAGTTCTTACAGAAGAAGAATAGAGGAAATAGAAGTTGTCGTTCGGTTACACAGAAAGAGTAAGAAAGTCCCTGCTACTTCTACCCACGTGTCATAAGGGCTCACTCCTTTTTGTGTCAATCATCCCCAAAAAATCGGTACTGAAGCATGGATTTCCACACAGGTTGGCTCTAAACTTGCAACCCCCCTTACCTTACAGTCTTACTTTTAACAAAGGGACCCAGAAAAATATGAATGGCCGTGACCTGTTTACGACTCACTAAGTGTTTCTTCTTTGAACCTGAACTAGGGATAATGACTTTATGACTTAATTACTTATCGGGACACCCAACATGGCTTCACAAAAAGGAGGTCATGTCTTACAAACCTAATTGTATTTTTTGAAGAAGTTACAAAGTTGGTGGATGAGGGAAGTCCAGTAAACATTGTCTACTTAGACTTCTAAAAAGCTTTTGATAAGATACAGCACAAGAGACTTCTCTATAAGATCGAAGCCTCTGGAATTAGTGGCAATATAATGAGCTGGATTGAGAAATGGCTGGCAGGATGTAAGCAAAAAGTAGTTATAGATGGATTTGGATCTGTTTGGAGACCGGTCACCAGTGGTGTCCCGCAGGGATTGGTGTTGGGACTGTTGCTCTTTACTATTTTTATTAATGATCTGGATGTAGGTTTTGGGGGCACAATCTGCAAATTTGCAGATGATACCAAGATCTGTGCGAGTATTCGGACTGTAGATGATGCTTGTCTGCTTCAGGCGGATCTTAATGCGTTGGGAGATTGGGCTCGTGACTGGCAAATGATGTATAATGTAGGTAAGTGCAATGTTATGCATGTGGACAGGGCAAATGCTCAACATTCATACATCCTTCAGGGAAAAGCATTAAAGAAGGTGGTGATAGAAAGAGATTTGGGCATTCTGGTGCATACATCCTTAACGGTACATGAGCAACGCTGTGAAGTGATAGCTAGAGCAAATAGGGTATTGGGGTGTATCCATAGGAAAATTGAGTATAAGGCGAGGCATACTGTTTTGTCTGAGTACAAGACCTTAGTCAGGCCGCACTTGGAATACGGTGTCCAGTTTTGGTTTCCTCACATGGTGGGTGATATTGAGGCTTTGGAAAGGGTGCAGAGGAGGGCCACTAGACTAATCCCCAGTATAAAGCTTCTTAGTTATCAAGATAGGCTAAAAGAGTTGGGACTCTACACTTTAGAGAAGCGTAGACTTAGGGGTGATCTGATTGAGGTTTATAAGATAATGAAGGGAATAGATTGTGTTCCAGTTGACAATTTGGTTCAATTAAATAGGTTAGGGGAGGACCAGGGGTCACAAAGTTAAGTTGTATAAGGCTAGACCCGCTGTGAGCGTGAGGCAGAAGGAAGCTTTATGAGTGACGAGGAGATGGAAGAAGGTGCAGGAGGTGTGAGTGGAACGGCTGGAGGAGCAGAGCAGTCGGAGGACACAGCTGGTGAACTGAAGGAGAAAAGAGCGCAGGAAGAGGCAGAAAATTGCAGAGCAGAGAACAGGATGGAGATGGTGGAAAGCACACCAAGTACAGTGGAAAAGAACAAAGATGGCAGAGGGCAGCACGGGTCGAGGGCAGAGTCGAGCCATAATACGGTTCAGCTCTCCCTAAAGAATCTGGTATCCATGGGGGGAGAGGAGGCGGGAGCAGAGTGCGTGGTAAATGTAAGTACACCATAGAAAGATGGTGAGTCGGACATCTCGGTGAGCAGGAGGGGGCAAGACAAGGAGGGTGCAAGAGGCAGGAGCCTTAAAGGGGCAGCAGGATGGGAGCGGCGAGACAAAGATGCCAGAATGGAGCAATATAGGTGCACCATTGTCCCAGAGAGAGAAGGATCAGGGAGCAAGGGTCAGTGGTGGAGATGAGGTCGAAGGGAGCGTCACTGTTGGAGAAACCGCGATAGCAGGAAGACTCTCTACGGGAGATGATGTATCTGACGGGGAACAGGATTATGTATCTGACGGGGAGCAGGAACAGAAGGTTACAGAAGAGCTCGAGAGTGAGGAATTAGAGGGGGACAGAGACATGGAAGTGGCATCATGTGGAAAGGGAAAGGTTAGTGAGGGATGTAACGTATATACCTTTAAGGGGGGAACTATCTTTTACAGCTCATGTATACTGCAGTACCGGCAGTGACCACACCTGCATATAGCACTGAGTAGTAATCTGTACAAATCAGTTCCAGTGTGAACCACGTTGAGTAAACACCTGTTGTACCGTTCTCCTGCAGTCTGTGTCTTATTATACACAGACACAACATTGGCGACAAGGCAAGTTCGAACCTACCTGGAACTCTGCATCACCTCCCGGGGATTCGTTCCTGGACATCAGTGGATTGGAGGTCAAGGCCAGAGACTCGGGCGTCGACCATGGGCAACCGCCCAGTCATCCAGCAGAGACTCGAGAATTGCGGGGGAGGCTGTCGAGAGCCAGGTTTGGCTTTCCAGTCGAGCTGGTCCAGCGAAACGGGCTGGCAACAGGTAGTGCGCAGACACTTCCCGGACAGCGGCGGGCTAGAGCCCGACTGAGCGGCACAGCAAAGGGCCGAGTAGCGTCGACAGGGGAGAGAGAGAGAGAGGGCAGAGCGCACAGGGCGCAGCAGGTGTTCAGGGGCCGAGCAGCGTCGAAGAGAGGGAGAGAGAGACACGCAGAAACCCGCGAGGCGCCGCCATTGCCACGAGGACCGCCGAGAGCAGCGTTGGCAGCAGCGCAGGAGAAGTGCGCGAAACCTACAGGGTGCCGCCATTGCCACGAGGACCGCCGGGAGCAGCGTTGGCAGCAGCGGGGGAGGAAGGATAGCGCGGGAGACGCCATTTTAAGCCATTGGGAGACGCCATTTTAAACCACACCCAAAATGCCGAAGAGTGGCAGTATCACCGCATTTGACAATGAAGTCGAAAATTGGACTACATATGTCGAACGAATAGAGGTATACTGCAAGACAAATGAGATCTCAGATGACAAGAAAGCATCGGTATTGTTAAATTTAATGGGTGCAAAGACGTATGGTTTATTACGAAATCTAGTAACCCCAACAAAACTAATGGAAAAGAGTTTTGAAGACATAGTAACGATACTACAGGAACATTTAAACCCCACACCGCTGCTGATAGCAGAAAGATTCAAGTTTCACAAACGGAACCAGCATAAGGATGAAAGCAATGCTGATTATTTAACAGAACTGCGCAAACTATCAAAACACTGCCAGTTTGGAGCGGGACTGGCAGATACCTTAAGGGACAAGTTTGTGTGTGGGCTTCAAAGTGAAGGAACCCAGAAACGGCTTTTATCTGAAAAGGACCTTACGCTGGAAAAGGCTTTCAGCATTGTGGTATCATATGAAGCAGCAGCACGGGGCGCTGCAGAGATACAACAGAGGCCGCAAGAATATGGCACAAACGAAATGTCATATAGAACAGAGAAGTGCTATCGCTGCGGCAGAACAACACACGACCAGAATGATTGCTGGTTCAAAGACAAAGTGTGCAGACAGTGTGGAAAAGCAGGGCACATAGCACGAGTCTGCAGGTCGGGAAAGATAAACCAGCAATAAGAAACCTACCAAAGAAAAGTAGAAGAAGGTACACAAGATGACGGAGAATAGTTCAGACGAACAAAAGAGTGATAACGACTCCGAAAGCAGGGAACTGAGTTGTCTGAAACAACATAATGTGATCACAACGGAGGATCACCGAACCATTTGGGTCACTCTCAAGATAGCAGGAGTCCAGGTAAAGATGGAATTGGACACAGGATCAGCCCTAACAGTCATAAACCGACGGGACTACGAGTGGCTATTCTCACACATACCCTTGAGAGACACACAAATTATTTTGAAGACGTACACGGGGCAAAAAGTCTACCCCAAAAGAAAAATAAGGGTGACCGTTATACATAACGGTAAGGAAACACCAAAACTAGACCTGTATGTATTGCAAGATGGAGGACCACCAGTACTGGGACGTGAATGGATCCGGAAAATACAACTGGATTGGCATTCCATCCAGGCACTGACTGTGGCTAACAAAAAGGATGACGACGTCACACCTGGGCGACTGTCAAAGATCCTAACTGACGCGAAAGAAGTGCTCCAGCAAGGACTCTGAACACTAAAAGGCATGACAGCGACGATTAAAATTGAAGTAAACGCAAGCCCAAAATTTTTTAAGGCCAGACCGGTACCTTATGCGATCCGCCCAGCTGTCGAAGCAGAGCTGGAGAGTCTGGAATGTTCAGGTTTACTGTCCAAGGTAGACTGGAGCGAGTGGGCTACACCCATCGTCCCTGTGATGAAAAAGTCGTTGAGCAGCACGCCTGGGGAACCAAGGAAGGTTCGCATCTGTGGGGACTTTAAGGTAACAGTGAACCCGGTCCTTCACACCGTACAATATCCACTTCCGCGGATTGAAGATATTTTCGCCTCGCTATCTGGAGGGAAACGCTTCACTAAGATTGATCTGGCCCAGGCATATCTGCAAATGGAGGTAGAAGAAGCATCAAAAAAATACCTCACAATCAACACCCATAAAGGTCTCTACCAATACAACCGGCTGGTATTCGGGGTAGCATCAGCTCCGGCTATTTGGCAGAGGGCAATGGAACAAGTCCTGCAAGGGATCCCAGGGACCCAGTGTTATTTCGACGACATCCTGGTCACGGGCGAAAATGACAGTGATCACCTTGCCAACCTGGAGCAAGTGCTCACTAGATTGCAGGAATATGGGCTCTGAGCTGACCGTCCCAAATGCGAGTTTTTTAGAAAACAGATCTCGTATTGTGGCCACGTTATCGATAAAGAGGGGTTACATAAGTCCCCAGAGAAGATTGAGGCAGTAGTCAAGGCTCCAGCACCGGAAAATGTGTCACAACTGAGGTCGGTTCCTCGGGCTGGTAAACTACTACCATAAGTTCTTGCCAAATTTGTCTACAATACTACACCCACTGAACACCCTACTGCAAACTGGGGTGCCATGGAAGTGCAGTGACGAATGTAGATGAGCTTTCCAGAAGAGCAAAACACTAATCACATCGAAAGAGGTATTGGCCCATTACAACCCGGCATTACCAATTCGGTTGGCATGTGATGCGTCACCCTACGGCATTGGAGCGGTGCTGTCACACAAATTCTCGGATGGCTCAGAGATGCCAATAGCCTTTGCGTTACGATCACTAACCTCAGCCGAGTGTAACTACGCCCAGATTGACAGGGAGGCCCTCAGCCTAGTGTGGGGATTGAAAAAGTTCAATCACTATCTGCACGGGCAGAAGTTCACCTTGCTGACTGATCACCAGCCTCTTGTCTCCATTTTTAATCCGAAGAAGGGCGTTCCGGTGATGACTGCGCAACGACTACAAAGATGGTCACTCTTTCTAGGGGCGCACCACTATGAGATTGAATATAAGGGCACGAAACAGCATGGAAATGCTGATGGGCTATCACGCCTGCCACTGCCTACTGCGGAGGAAGCACCAGCAGTGGATCCTGTCGAAATATTCCATTCGACTATAGTTGAATACCTACCGGTAACTAACGCTTGTATCGAAAAGGAAACCCGAAATGACCCGACACTGTCTCAGGTATATGATTTGACGGTGAAGGGATGGCCTGCACATGGCGACTCACTGTTGCCAGCATTCTCAACAAGGAGAGAACAGCTGTCAGTGTGCCGGGGGACCTTGATGTGTGGATCCCGAGTGGTAATTCCACCCATGTTAAGGGATAGAGTGCTCAATGAGCTTCATGAGGGTCATCTGGGAGGGGTAAAAATGAAAAGCCTAGCCAGGGCTTATGTGTGGTGGCTGGGAATCGATAAACAAATCGAGGACCTGACCAAGAGCTGCTCAGGATGCCAGAAAGTCCAAAATGCACCACCACAGGCCCCTCTACACCCATGGGAGTGGCCCTCATCTCCATGGCAATGGGTGCATATTGATTTTGCTGGTCCATTCATGGACTCAATGTTTTTAATAGCCGTGGATGCACACTCAAAATGGCCTGAGGTCATCAAAATATCCTCCACCACCACGGAGAAAACTATTGCAGTCCTACGGACCATTTTTGCCAGGAATGGCTTGCCAGAACAGATTTGCTCCGACAACGGACCACAGTTTGTGTCTGAAGAGTTCCGGAGGTTCTTGAAAAAGAATGGGGTAAGGCATTACACATCCGCCCCGTATCATCCAGCCACAAATGGATTGGCTGAGAGGTTCGTACAAACCTTTAAGAAGGCAATAAAGGCTATGTAGAATGACAACATTCTGCTGCAGCACAAGGTGGACAATTTCCTGTTCGCCTACCGGAATGCGACACATGCAGTCACCAACCAGGCCCCAGCCATGATGTTCTTTAACCGAAGGTTAAGATCTCGCCTGGATTTGCTCAGACCAAACGTATGAAGAGATGTTGAGAGTAAGCAATTCCAGCACATCCATGAGAAGCCAACAAGGAGCTTCAATGTAGGGCAACCAGTCTTGGCCCACGACTACCGAACAGAAAAATGGCAGCCAGGAACGATATGCACACGGCAGGGCCCACTAATGTACACAGTGGACGTTGGGGAGAGCATCGTGAGACACCATGCTGACCAGATCCTAGAGTCACAGGAACAAGTCAACCCCATGCCTCGCCCATACGTACCTGGTGATGAACCCGACGTACAGGTCGCATCTACCCCAGAAACAGTAGCATCGGAAGCTGATGAACCAACCGACGACAGGGAGCCAGAATCGCCTCCACACCAAGAGCAAGACACTCGGGAAAGGCGCTATCCAGAAAGGATCAGGAAGCCTCCCCAAAGACTGAATATATAAATAGACTATTTTCAGCTAATGTTGCATGTTAAAAGTGTTAATTGTAATTAGTTTGATATTTAATTGTTAAATGAGTGTTATGGTACTGTTAATCTAAAAGGGAAGGAATTGTAATGTATGTACCTTTAAGGGGGGAACTATCTTTTACAGCTCATGTATACTGCAGTACCGGCAGTGACCACACCTGTATATAGCACTGAGTAGTAATCTGTACAGATCAGTTCCAGTGTGAACCACGTTGAGTAAACACCTGTTGTACCGTTCTCCTGCAGTCTGTGTCTTATTATACACAGACACAACAAGGGGCAGAAGGAGGGAGAAGGGGCAGCTCCTTGGCCCAAACTTAATGCAAGGAAGAGGCTGAAACTGCAGGGAAGGTTTAAACAGGAGGTGAAAAAGAGCTGGAGGCTGCAGGAAAAAGCAACAGCTGGCCGAAAAGTTGGGAAGGAGCATGAGAGGAGGGAAGGGCCAGAGATTTAATGATGGGGAGATTATCAGGCATACTTCCCTTATTCAGAGCCATAATTACATTGATCTCGATTAATGTGAATGGACTGAGGGGTGAGAAGAAATTGCAGCAGTTGTTGCAGGGTTTTAAAGGCATTGACTTGTTGTGTCTGCAAGAAACCTTTTGGGATGAGGATATCCTAGAAAGAGTTCGGAAGGTTTGGAAAGGAGAGGTGTTTACAAGTTGTGCAAACAATAACTGTAGAGGGATGGCTGTTTTGGTGAGTCCGTCCATAAAAAGAGAACATTGCCTTGATGGACAAGGACATTGAGGGGAGATTTTTATGGGTAAGGGTAAAAACGGAGGAATTTAATTGCAATCTCTTTAATATCGATGCACCGAACAACCATTGCAAGCGTCGCAAGTTTTTTCGGGGGTTATTCACTGAAGTGGCAGAGGTGGAAAATCCTTGTATGGGGGGGGTTTTAATGTATTTTTATCTCGGTTGGACATTTCAGCCCAGATGACCTTTAAGGATGATAACTCCAGAGGGATGATTGTAAAATTGATGGCAAATTTAAATTTGAGAGACTTATGGAGGGACCGGAACCCCAGAAAAAGGGAGTTCGCCAGAACAGGTTGGGTGAGTGATGTTTTAAAACAGGAAGGGTTAAGTTCTGAGGTGATGGAGGTTTATTTTTTTTTATATAAAAAGTATTTTTTATTGACCACTCGGCTTTGGTTTTTAGAATTAGGAACAGCAGAGTTAAGATCGGTTCAGGGGTGTGGATTTTAAACAATCAATACCTGAAAGAAATTGCTTATAAAGAAGGGATTTTAAACATAATAAAGAATGCTCGGAAGGAACCTTTGTTCTTGAAAGAAGGAAGAGTTTGGTGGGACAATTTCAAATATGAGGTAAAAGTTTTTTCGGTACGTTATGGGAAAAAGAGAGCGGCAGTTAACCGGGGTCAAGAGAATATAAACAAAAGGTTTACGGATGTCTGTAAAGCAGTTGATGGAGGGGATAAGGGAGCTGAGACTAAGTTCCGGGTGTTAAAGGAAGAGTGGGAATTATTGCAAGCTGAAAAATGCAAGGGGTCCATTTTCCGTGCAAAGGCTAGAGATGCATTGGAGGGCGAAAGATGCACTAGATATTTTCTAGAGCAAGAGAAGCTGCGACAGAGATTATAATTAATTGGAGAGTTGAAGGTTGGGGAGAAGATCATTCATGAAAGTGGGGAGATTTTAGAGGCGGCTAGCAGCTTTTATCAAGAGTTATATACAAAAGAAGACATTTCCAATTTGGCGATGGAGAAGGTTAGTGCTTTTATTGAAGAGGGTTTAAAGGAGGATGAGAGAAGCATGTGTGACAAAGAAGTAGGATTAGCGGAAATAAAAGTAGCAATTAGTGGAATGAAGGGGAGGAAAAGCCCAGGGTCTGATGGATAAAGTGCAGAATTTTCTAAAGAATTTTTTGAGATTTTAAGTCCATTGCTCTTAGAAGTTTTTAAGGAAATTAAAATTGAGGGAAGCCTGGCCCCATCTATGAGGAGAGATGTCATAAGCTTAGCTTGTATATAAAAATAAACGGGATAGAAGGGATCTGCAGAATTGGAGGCCCATCACATTATTAAATGTGGATTATAAGATCTTGGCGAGGGTTATGGCAAATCGTATGAAGGAGGTGTTGCCGCAGATAGTTTTGCCCTCTTAGTCCTATGGAGTCATAGGCTGGAACATCACAGACTCTGTTGTCTCAATCCGAGATGCGATAGAGCTCATGGAAGAGAGTGGGAGGGAGGCTTATGTATTAAAGGTAGATCAAGAGAAAGCCTTTGATAGGGTCTCTCGTGAGTTTTTATTGAAGGTTTTGGAAGAATTTGGTTTCGGGGAAAATTTCATTGAGTGGATAAGGATTTTTTATTCAAACACATTTAGCTGTGTTAAATGTAATGGTTTTTTATCCAAGTATTTTCCGATACAGAGATCAGTGAGACAGGGTTGTCCCCTGTCCCCATTGTTGTACACATTGGTAGCAGAACCATTAGGTTACATGATGCAAAAGAAACAAGGTGTAGTTGGGATTGCGGTTCCCAGTTCCGGGCTGGTGTTGGTGATACACCAATATGCAGATGACACAACCTTAACATTGAGAAATGGGGAGCCAGTGAGGAAAGCTATGGATGTAGTGGAGGAGTATTGTAGAACTTCAGGAGCCAGAGTGAATTATAGTAAGTCCCAATGCCTGGTTGCAGGAAGGGGTAGGGGGGAATGGTTGGGGGAAAGTCTCTTTAAGGTGGTGGAGGTTTTGGAAGATGTGGGGATGCATATGGGGTGCAAGAAAGACAGGGATGAAGTGGATCGATTAAATTGGGAACCAAAGGTTATGAAAATTAAAAAGTTTTTAGGAAGGTGGTTGAAAGTGCAAGGAAGAGTGACAGTGGTGTCTGCTCTCCTGCTATCTAAGCTATGGTACTTATTGACGGTGGAGGATATCCTGAGTCTGCGGAAAAATCCATCCGAGAGGCTTGTGTGAGGTTTTTATGGGAAGGGAAACCAGCCTTGGTTGCTTACAATACCATTATTGGACAGAGAAATCAGGGAGGACTCAATTCCCAGATATTGATTTGAAGAAAAAATCCTTTAGAATCAAATGGGTGAGGAGATTTCTTCAGAAGTCAAATACAAGTTTTTGGAAGAGTTTTTAAAATGAAGTGGGATAGGAAGGCAGGGGATATTGTATATGGAATACAATAATATTTTTTTGAAATTGATTAAACCTCTCCCTAGGTTTTATAAGGAGGTTGTAGAGACTTGGGCGCAATTTTTTAAAAGTGTGCAGTTTATGCCCAAGGGGGCTAAGGAATTTTTAGAACAGCTCTTATTTTTGAACAGGTGGGTCAACATGGAAGGAAAGGTATTATTTAATCAAGCTTTTATAAAAGCTGGTAGCATTATATATGTGAAAGATATATTATACAAGGTAATTCCAGGTTGGTTGCCGGAAGCGATAGTGAGGGACATGGTGTGGGAGGAGGATCAGCAAGTAGAGGAAAAAGCAATAGGGAATCATGTATGAGAAGATTGTGAGGGCAATGCCGCAGGATTGGATGGAAGAAATAAATGCAGAAATCTCCAAAGGAAGTAAAATGCATCCCGCTTTTCCAAGCTTTCTGCTGGAGAAAGGGGGAGAATTGGTCCAATTTGACAACTGTAATACTCGAGATTTCTATGAAGTATTTAGAGAATGGAGATTCAAGAGCTGGTCAGGAGTTTTGGCAGAGTATATACCCACAGCTGGACTTCAACAGGATTTGGAAGGGAGTGTGGGCGAATTTTAAATGTCCAGAGGATTGAACTGGATTTCAAATTGGCTCATAACTGGATTTTTACCATGACTGTCTTGTGTAAGATTGGACGAGTGGAGGGGGCAACTTGCCCAGTGTGTGGGACACAGGATGAGACTCTGTCACATTTACTGGTGTTATGTCCGCAGTTAAATGATTTTAAGTACTATGTTTGACAGTTGAGATTGAGATGGGGTTTGCAGGAGAGTCTGCCCGAGTCTAGCGGAGCGGCAATTAATTTAATGTTCAGTTTGGCTAGATTCGTGATTGTGCAAAGAAGGAATGCTCTGTTTTTTAAGGGGAGGAGAATCAATCTAAAAGAGTATTTTAAATATAAGCTAAAAGATCATTATAAGCCTCTGTGGATGTTTTATTCAGAAAGGAATTTAAAGATAGTATTTTACAACCAATTTTTAAAGTACAATCAATTAATATACTGTATGTTACGGGAGAAAAATTAAAGTTCAGGTTTTGATGTTAATATGTGGTGGAGGAATGGCTGTGCAGAGTGCTGGAATTGATTTGTATGATACAATGGAATGATCACGATGTTGTAAATGTTCAATAAAGAATATAATTTTTTAAAAAGTTGGTAGCAAAAAAAAAGTGGGCAGCACTCTCGCTTCTGAGTCAGAAGGTTGTGGGTTCAAGTCCCACTCCAGGGACTTGAGCACAAAAATCTAGGCTGACACTCCAGTGCAGTACTGAGGGAGCGCTGCACTGTCGGAGGTGCCGACCTTCGGATGAGACGTTAAACCGAGGTCCCGTCTGCTCTCTCAGGTGGACGTAAATGATCCCATGGCACTATTTCGAAGAGGAGCAGCGGAGTTCTCCCCAGTGTCCTGGTCAATATTTATCCCTCAATCAACATAACAAAAGCAGATTATCTGGTCATTATCACATTGCTGTTTGTGGGAGCTTGCTGTGCGCAATTGGCTACCGCGTTTCCTACATTACAACAGTGACTACACTTCAAAAAGCACTTCATTGGCTGTAAAGCACTTTGAGACGTCCGGTGGTTGTGAAAGGTGTGCATGTCTTTCTTTCTTTCACATAATGACGGAGACCTTTGGAGCCCATTAACGCTCTGCACTGGAAAAACCTGTTTAACAAGTTGCTGTGTTGAAGAGAACAGCAGCAGTCTGGCAGGTGTCTGCTTCACATATGTTACAGGTAATTTGAGGCTTTGTCTTTTTTGCAGCAGACAAAAGATTCACTGATAACCTTACGGAGAAGTCTGCAAAAGATTCTCAAAACATGGCATGAGACTGGGAGTGAGTAATTGCCTCTTAGCATGAATCAGAAACAAAGCCTACCGACTGATCTATCTCACTGTACCTTATAATTTAGGAACAATGTAGTATGAATAGCTTGGTGTTCAATTTTAGTCTTTTTAACCGAATGCTCCTTCTTCTTAGGCAGTCCCTCGGGACCGAGGATAACTTGCTTCCACATTAATAATGAGTTCTCAGGTGACTGATGAGTCCAATGCGGGACCTTCAATCTCTGTCACAGGTGGGGCAGACGGTGGTTGAAGGGGTGGGTGGGTGGGGAGCTTGGGTTGATGTGCGCTCCTTGCACTCCTTGCGCTTGACTTCTGCTTGCTCCCGGCGAAGACACTCGAGGTGTTCGGCGCCTTCCCGGATGCTTCTCCTCCACTTTGTGCGGTCTTGGGCCAGGGATTCCCAGGTGTCGGTGGGGATGTTGCGCTTTTCAAGGAGGCTTTGAGGGTGTCCTTGAAGCATTTCCTCTGCCCACCTGGGGCTCTCTTGCCATGCCGGAGCTCTGATTAGAGCGCTTGTTTTGGGAGTCTCGTATCGGGCATGCGGACAATGTGACCTGTCCATCGGAGCTGATCGAGCGTGGTCAAAGCTTCAATGCTGGGGATGTTGGCCTGAGCAAGAACACTGACGTTGGTGCGCCTATCCTGCCAATGGATTTGCAGGATCTTGCGGAGGCAGTGTTGGTGGTACCTCTCCAGTGCTTTGAGGTGCCTGCTGTACATGGTCCATGTCTCTGAGGCATACAGCAGGGCGGGTATCACTGCTGCTCTGTAGACCATGAGCTTAGTGCTGGGTTTGAGGTCCTGGTCTTCAAACACTCTCTTCCTCAGGCGACCAAAGGCTGCACTGGCACACTGAAGGCAGTGTTGGACTTCGTCGTCGATGTCTGCCCTTGTTGACAGTAGGCTCCCAAGGTATGGAAAGTGGTCCACGTTGTCCAAGGCCTTGTCGTGGATTTTGATAATCGGGGGGCAATACTGTGTGGTGGGGGCAGGTTGGTAGAGGACCTTTGTCTTACGGATGTTTAGTGTAAGGCCCATGCTCTCGTATGCTTCGGTGAAGGTGTTGATGATGGTTTGGAGTTCGACCTCCGAGTGAGCGCAGACGCAAGCGTCGTCTACATACTGTAATTCAACAACAGAGGATGGGATGACCTTGGATCTGGACCGGAGGCCACGGAGGTTGAACAGTTTCCCGTTTGCTCCGTAAATTAGCTCCACTCCAGTGGGGAGCTGACTGAGGGTGAGATGGAGCATTGCAGCAAGGAAGATCGAGAAGAGCGTTGGTGCGATGACACAGCCTTGCTTGACCCCGGTTCTTACGTGAATTGGGTCTGTGGTGGAACTGTTGGTCAGGATCATAATCATAATCATAATCAACTTTATTGTCATTGTTAGTGCACAAGTGCAGTACAACGAAATGTAGGCTTGCGGCTCCCGAGAGTGTACATTTAGATTAAGACATTTAAACATTCAACATACATTTGGTTTGTAATACATTAACATAAACATAACCGTAATAAAGTGCATTGGCAGATGTGCAGGCTTTAGAGTTTATTTGTGGAGTTCAGTAGGATGACAGCCCTGGGAAAGAAGCTGTTCCTAAATCTGGTCGTACGGGTGCGAATGCATCTGTAGCGTCTCCCAGATGGCAGGAGGGCGAACAGACTGTGGCTGGGGTGGGTAGGGTCTTTGATGATGGACCGTGACCTCCGTAAACAGCGTTTCTGGTATATGTGCTCTATGGTCGGTAGCCGGGTGCCGGTAATGCGTTGGGCAGTTTTGACTACCCGCTGCAGGGCTTTCCGGTCATAGTAGCTACAGCTGCCACACCATACTGTGATACAGTTCGTCAGGATGCTCTCTATTGTGCAGCGGTAAAAGTTAGGGAGGATCAGGGGTGACAGGTTACATCCCTTCAGCCTCCTTAGGAAATATAGGCGCTGCTGGGCCTTCTTCACCAGAGAGGAGGTATTGAGGGACCAGGAGAGGTCTTCTGTGATGTGGAATCCGAGGAACTTAAAGCTGTCCACCCTTTCCACCACAGCCCCATTGATATGGATGGCTTGCTTAACCGTGATGATCACGGCTTGCTTAACCGAATGACCTAAATAAAGGCAACCTGCTGCATCTGCAAGAGCAAAAAGTGTTTGGCTTTATCATTTTAAAAGCTCTGTTCAAATTCTTCAAGCATCTTTCCCGAGTACATGGGAATACACAAACAAATTCATATTCTCTGCAGCATTGAGTGACAGTACTGCAATAATCTACCTATTCTAGGAAAATCTATTGACTGCATCATAATGTGTGCAGTTTTGGTTGCCTTACCTGAGGAAGGATGTTCTTGCAATGGAGATAGTGCAGCGAAGATTCACCAGCCTGATACCTGGGATGGCAGGAATGACGTATGAGGAGAGATTGGGTCAATTAGGCTTATATTCGCTAGAGTTTAGAAGAATGGACTAGACAGACTAGATGCAGGAAGGATGTTCCCGATGGCAGGGAGTCCAGAACCAGGGGTCACAGTCTAAGGATAAGGGGTAAGCCATTTAGGACCGAGATGAGGAGGAATTTCTTCACCCAGAGAGTGGTGAACCTGTGGAATTCTCTACCACACAAGGCAGTTGAGGCCAATTCATTAAATATATTCAAGAAGGAGTTAGATATATTTCTTAAGGCTAAAGGGATCAAGGGATATGGGGAGAAAGCAGGGACAGGGTACTGAATTTGGATGATCAGCCATGATCTCATTAAATGGCGGAACAGGCCCGAGGGGCCGAATGGCCTACTCCTGCTCCTATCTTCTATATTTCTATAAGAGCATTGAGTGGAATGCAGACCAGATGGAAGTTGGGGAAAATCTAGCATGAAAAACATACATCAGGAGGGATGTGCAGAAACCTGAGAGAGTTTGGTCATTTGGATATCTAGAATGGAACGACTGAGAGCTATAAGGATGTAGAGAGCAGACAAATACGGGTCGGAAGGATGCCTGGGGGATACAAAGGAAACATATGCAGAGGGAGCCCACAATGACGGCTGCTTTTGCTCAGCTTTGTGCCCAGGGAGTGAAGACTGACGACTCTGTGGGGTAGATTTTCAACTTGCCGTTGGTGGGGTAAAGCTGGCGTTGCTGATTGGCCACCGGTTGTAGAAACTGACAATTTTCATTTGCTATGCTGCTGGACCTGTTTCATGTGCTTCGTGGGCCTGGTCACCAAGTGCAGTGCAAAAAACCTGCAGAGTTGCGGCCGCTTTCTCTGCTGCAGGCAGAGCTGTTTGTCCTTTGGGTCCCGTTTGCAGATCTGGCTGCCGCAACAAAGCAAACTCTTCCAAGATTTCATGGCTGAAGTGTAGGGTCAGTCGCCAGGGGACGCAGGTTTAAAGTAACTGGCAAAAGTACCAGAGGCGAGAAGAGGAGAGTTTTTTTACACAGCGAGTTCTTATGATCTGGAAGGCGCGGCCTGAAAGGGCGGTGGAAGCAGATTCAATATAACTTTCAAAAAGGAATTAGATAAATACTTGAAAGGGAAAAATTTGCAGGGCTATAGGGAAACTGCGACTAATTGGATAGCTCTTTCAAAAAGCACGATGGGCCGAATGGCCTCCTTCTGTGCTGTATGATTCTATGATTCTATGCTGAGACAAAGCTCACGAGAAAGATCTTATAAAGTGTTACTTGGGTCGATACATTCTGCTGGATGGTTACTGACGGGCGGGTCTAACTCTCCTCTCCTGCTGCCTGATTAACCTGGCTTCCTGAAGAAACAAGTGCAAGAAGTTTGAATTGACCTGCACGCACTCCTAAGGAATGGACAAGATTTTGGAACAGTAATCTCACCTTCAAACAGCCACTTCAGCCTTGATGTGCAAGTCTTTGCAACCACGCCTCTGACATAGAGGCATACAATTAGAATTCACGGAATGCAGGGATCCTGTCCTAACCCTGTGATTGACATATATCTTTTTTTTTATTCATTGATGGGATGTGGGTGTCGCTGGCTGGCTAGGCCTGCATTTAGTGCCCATCCCTAATTGCCCTTGAGAAGGTGGTGGTGAGCCGCCTTCTTGAACTGCTGCAGTCCATATATAAACATAGAAACATAGAAGATAGGAGCAGGAGTAGGCCATTCGGCCCTTCGAGCCTGCTCCGCCATTCAATGTGATCATGGCTGACCATCCAATTCAGTACCCTGTCCCTGCCTTTTCCCCATATCCCTTGATCCCTTTAGCCTCAAGAAATATATCCAACTCATTCTTGAATATATTTAATGAACTGGCCTCCACCGCCCTCTGTGGCAGAGAATTCCACAGGTTCACCACTCTCTGGGTGAAGAAATTCCTCCTCATTTCAGTCCTAAATGGCTTACCCCTTATCCTTAGACTATGACCCCTGGTTCTGGACTCCCCGGCCATCAGAAACATCCTTCCTGCATCTAGTCTGTCCAGACCTGACAGAATTTTATAGGTTTCGTTGAGATCCCCTCTCAATCTTCTAAACTCCAGTGAGTATAAGCCCAATCGACACAATCTCTCCTCATACGTCATTCCTGCCATCCCAGGTATCAGCCTGGTGAATCTTCGCAGCACTCCCTCCATGGCAAGAACGTCCTTCCTCAGGTAAGGTGACCAAAACTGCACACAATACTCAAGGTGCGGTTTCACCAAGGCCCTGTACAACTGTAGCAAGACATCCCTGTTCCTGTACTCGAACCCTCCTGCTACGAAGGCCAACATACCATTTGCCTTCTTAACCGCCTGCTGCACCTGCATGCTTACCTTCAACGACTGGTGCACAAGGACCCCCAGGTCTCTTTGCACTTCCCCTTCTCCCAATCTATTGCCATTCAAATAATAATCTGCCTTCCTGTTTTTGCCACCAAAGTGGATAACCTCACATTTATCCACATTATAGTGCATTTGCCATGTTTCTGCCCAATCACCCAACCTGTCCAAATCGTACTGGAGTTTCCCGACATCCTCCTCGCAGCTTACCCTCCCGCCCAGCTTTGTGTCGTCTGCAAATTTGGAGATATTACACCCAATTCCCTCGTCCAAATCATTAATATATATTGTGAACAGCTGGGGTCCTAGGACCGATCCTTGCGGTACCCCACTAGTCACTGCCTGCCACTCGGAAAACGACCCGTTTATTCCAACTCTTTGCTTTCTGTCTGCCAACTAGTTCTCTATCCAAGTCAATACCTTGCCCCCAATCCCATGTGCCTTAATTTTGCACGCTAATCCCTTGTGTGGGACCTTATCGAAAGCCTTCTGAAAGTCCAAATACACCACATCCACTGGTTCTCCCTTATCTATTTTACCAGTTACATCCTCAAAAAATTCCAGTAGATTAGTCAAGCATGATTTACCTTTTGTAAATCCATGTTGACTTTGTCCGATCCTGTCACTGCTTTCCAAGTGCTCTGCTATTACATCTTTTATAATAGACTCTAGCATTTTCCCCACTACCAATGTCAGGCTTACTGGTCTATAATTCCCTGCTTTTTCTCTACCACCTTTTTTGAATAGTTAGCTACCCTCCAATCCATGGGTACCGTTCCAGAGTCTATCGAGTTCTGGAAGATGATCAGTAATGCATCTACTATCTCTGTTAGGAAGGGCGTTCCAGGATTTTGGCCCAGCGACAGTGAAGGAACGGCGATACAGGTCCAAGTCAGGGTGGTGTGTGGCTTGGAGGGGAACTTGTAGGTGGTGATGTTCCCATGCGCCTGCTGCCCTTGCCCTTCTAAGTGTTAGAGGTCGCGGGTTTGGAAGGAGCTTTGGCGAGTTGCTGCAGTGCATCTTGTAGATGGTACACACTGCAGCCACAGTGCGCCGGTGGTGGAGGGAGTGAATGTTGAAGGTGGTGGATGGAGTGCCAATCAAGCGGGCTGCTTTATCCTGAATGGTGTCAAGCTTCTTGAGTGTTGTTGGAGCTGCACTCATCCAGGCAAGTGGAGAGTATTCCATCACACTCCTGACTTGTGCCTTGTAGATGGTGGAAAGGCTTTGGGGAGTCAGGAGGTGAGACACTCGCTGCAGAATTCCCAGCCTCTGGCCTGCTCTTGTAGCCACAGTATTCATATGGCTGGTCCAGTTCAGTTTCTGATCAATGGTAACCCCCAGGATGTTGATAGTGGGGGATTCAGCAATGGTAATGCCATTGAATGTCAAGGGGAGATGGTTAGAGTCTCGCTTGGGAGGGCGAGTGCTCCTTCAACCTGCTTTGAAATTGCCCACAATCTGGGGCATCTAGGACCCATTCAAATCTCCTACACCCCCACTGCACGGTTGCAATTTCCACCCTCCCCACACCCCAGGAATTTCAGGGCCCACCTGTATTGAGCCACAGCATTTATGTACGTCTGCTATTTACACCACAAGGTTTACAACACCTTCAAATTTAACACCTATAATCCGTCCTTTGGCCAGCCCGCGGGGCTGAAAGGATACAAGATGCTGGTATCCTCATACGTTATCCTCCTTCTCGCCTGCACCTCTTGCTTTCCCGCCCTCCCCTCACCACAACTGCACTCCGCCGCTTTCCTCATTTCACACACCCAAGAAATGCAGCCTGCCCAGCCAATGGTTGACCAAGAAGAGGGAGAGGAGCAAGAAGAAGAAGAAGAAGAAACAATAATAATACCGTCACTCGATTTGACACTCCCAGCCATTGGCTCCTCAAGGTCGACCTGCAAGGCCATCTGCAGTGTCCGCCACTGAAAGTCAGCAGCCTTCCACCAGCCATGCTGCAGCCACTGGGGTAGCACGGCGTGACATCAGTAGGATAGCCAAAGGCACACACAAGACAGTCACTAAGGGAACGCAAAAGGGGCTGAATTCCAGAGGTGAGGTGAGAGTGACTGCCCTTGACATCAAGGCAACATTTGACCAAGTGTGGCATCAAGGAGCCCTAGTAAAACTGAAGTCAATGGGAATCGGAGGGGGGTGGGTGGGGGAAACTCTCCACTGGCTGGAGTCATACCTAGCACAAAGAAAGATGGCTGTGGTGGTTGAAGGTCAGTCACCACAACCCCAGGACATCGCTACGGCCCTCACCAAAATGGCGGCCGCCGACTCCCGTGCTGCAGAAGGACGCTAGAGCGGCGGTCGTCATTTTGAGACCGGATCACGGCGGGAACTCGTGGCAGTAAGTGGGGCAATTTCTAGGCCACAATTTCAAATTCACACCAGCAATTTAAAAAAAAATTATCAACCAATTTCACCCTTAAAGATTATAATTGAAAGGGATTGGACTCATTTTGTCTCAGTTACTATCACTTGCTTTGGTGAGAGCGTCAGTTCTTTTCAACTGATTAATGTGCTACTTAATTTTTGTTATCAATTCTCACGTTAATTATTCTTTCAACATCAAAGTTTCACAAGCATGTACAGTCCGCTATTATTTTCTAACTCCAGAGTCTGGCATGTGAGCTCGCAGCAACCGCCCCCCCCCCCCCCCCCACCTCCCCCACCCCCGTTAACTTGGAAATTGGAAACAAATCTTCAAAAAACTTGCATCTGCCAGGAGACAAACAAATAGCTCATTTAAAATAGTTCCTGCCTAAGATAAACTACCTCCTTACAGTAGCCCCTTGTCCTTGCCGTTTCGTGCCCTGTGGATAGAATTCTGTTTTAAATGCCTATGCTGCCTTTGCATGCTAATGCCCTGCGCCCCGAGGCCCTGTTTTCTGTTATTCATCCAACGCCGCAAAGCGCCATTTCGTGCCACCGAATCAATATTGATGAGCTCGTTAAAATCAATTTGCGGTACAACTCTGCCCCGGTGCACTGGAGGGTGGAAGGGTGCGGTGCAAGATCAATGTCAAGGGCATTTTTTTCCTCGGAGACTAATAAATTAGGCTCTCATTTCTTTTAAGAGCTCCCCTTCTGCGCTGAGTTATCTGATGTGAGCTGGGGAGCAGTGGCGGGGTCGCTGCAGTTGCTTTCATGGCCATGCGCTTGGTTGGGCAGGCAAAATCGGCCAGGGTTACCGTTCCTGATTGCTCTCCAGCAACTCCTGCTGGAAAGTGAACAGTCAACAGGGCGCATATTTTCCGACCGGCAAAGTTCAGGTCTGACTGCTTAGCGTGCTCCTCCTACATTTGTTCCAGCGCCATTTTTTGAGCAGCTGTTAACCCCCTTTAAATAAACAGAAGCTAAGCTTTTGTACCTGAGCTTCGCTGATAGGGAAATATGCCCCCCGATTAAAGGCTGGATCAAACATAGAGATAGGAACAGGAGTAGGCCATTCGGCCCTTCGAGCCTGCTCCGCCATTCAATGAGATCATGGCTGATCTTCGTCTGAGATCATAGCTGATCTTACCAGTTCAGTACCCCGTCCCCGCCTTTTCTCCGTAACCCTTAATCCCCTTAGCCTTCAGAAATATATCCAATTCTCTCTTGAAAATATTTATTGAATTAGCCTTCACAGCCCTCTGTGGCAGGGAATTCCACAGGCTCACCACTCTTTGAGTGAAGAAATTCTTCCTCATCTCTGTTTTAAATGATTTGCCCGCTATTTTTAGACTGTGGCCCCTGGTTCTGTGCTCCCCGGCCATTGGAAACATTCTCTCTGAATTCAGCCTGTCCAGGCCTGCCATAATTTTATATGTTTCGATGAGATCCCCTCTCAATCTTCTAAACTCCAGTGAGTACAAGCCCAAACTATTTAATCTCTCTTCGTAGGTCATTCCCGCCATTCCAGGTATCAGCCTGGTGAATCGCCGTTGCACTCTTTCCATGGCAAGAACATCCTTCCGCAGATGGGGCGACCAAAACTGTACACAATACTCCAGATGCGGTCTCACCAGCACCTTGTACAGCTGTAGTAAGGTATCCCTATTCCTATACTCGAACCCCCTTGATATGAAGGCCAACATACCATTTGCCTTCTTGATCGCCTGTTGCACCTGCATGCTCTCCTTCAGTGACTGGTGCACAAGAACACCCAGGTCCCTCTGCACTTCCCCATCTCCCAATCTATTGCCATTTAGATAATAATCTACCCTCCTGTTTTTACCCCCAAAGTGGATAACCTCGCATTTATCCACATTATAGTGCATCTGCCACGTATCCGCCCATTCCCCCAACCTGTCCAAATCGCACTGTAGCCTCCTGACATCCTCATCAGAGCCCACCCCTCCTCCTAGTTTAGTGTCGTCAGCGAATTTGGAAATATTGCATCCAATTCCCTGATCCAGATCATTTATATATATTGTGAACAGCTGGGGTCCCAGGACAGATCCTTGCGGCACCCCGCTGGTCACTGCCTGCCACTCCGAAAACGAGCCGTTTATTCCGATCATATCCCACTGACACCTACTGTCTAATTCTGGCCTCTTCAGCATCCCTGATTATAATCGCTCAACCATTGGCGGCCGTGCCTTCTGTTGCCAAGGCCCTAAGCTCTGGAATTCCCTACCTAAACCTCTCTGTCTCATTTCCTCCTTTAAGACGCTCCTTAAAACCTACCTCTTTGACTAAGCTTTTGGTCACCTGCCCTAATTTCTCCTCCTGTGGCTCGGTGTCCAATTTTTTTGTCTTTTAATACTACTGCGAAGCGCTTTGGGATGTTTTACTAGGTTAAAGGCGCTATATAAATACAAGTTGTTGTTGTTGTCTGACATGAAGAATGACCTGGGGTATTGGAGGTCTGCTGCCCCTGAGAAACTGGCCCCCCAACAGAGGAGTCCATCCCTTCAGGAGAGAAAGTTGGGGAGGGGGATGGGGGGAAGAAATTTTGAAATTAAGCTCTATGCAAAGACAACCTTTCTGACACCTGACCATAGAATAATAGAACAGCACAGCACAGAAAGAGGCCATTCAGCCCATTGAGTCTGCGCCGGCTCTTTCGAAGAGCTATCCAGTCAGTCCCACTCCCCCGCTCCTTTATCATATCCCTGCAATTTTTTTTCCATCAAGTATTTATCCGATTCCCTTTTGAAGGCTACTATTGAATCTGTATCCACCACCCTATCAGGCAGCGCGCTCCAAATCCTAACCACTCGTTACATAAAAACGTTTTTCAGCTATTGGAAACAGTTTCTCATTATGTAAAAAAACAAAAGCCAAATACTGCGGATGCTGGAAATCTGAAATAGAAACAGAGAACGCTGGAAATACTCAGCAGGTCAGGCAGCATCTGTGGAGGGAGAAACAGAGTTAACCTTTCAGGTCAATGACCTTTCCTCAGATTTCTTTATTTACTCTATCTAAACCCTCCATGATTTTAAACACCTCTATCAAATCTCCTCTTAGCCTTCTTTGCTCTAAGGTGAACAACCCCCAGCTTCTCCCACATGACACGAATGACCTATCTGATTTTATTTTAAAGTCCGTTTGATAAGAGTCATAATGAAGGAGTGAGCAATACAGAATGGCATGCTGGTCCCGTCAGAAGCATCACCTGAGAAATATGGCAAATGCATGAAGTTTGTGTCTGGTCTTATGGCACACCATGAAAGAGACGGTACAGTGAGTTAGGGGAGAGGACTGGGAGCAAAATAAATCAGATTATTTGGAAAGGTGTTTTTGTGTTATGAATTGCAAAGCAAATGCGTTTTAGCCGTGAATTTATACCCTTGTCCCTTTTCTCCTCAACTCAGACATACTGAATTCAGCAATATCGGGATTCAGCCCCTGCATTAGAATCATTCAATTGTTTTTACTATGTTGCAACCATACCCCACATTATGGCAGACCATTTTAACATAACCCTCCCATCGGGAAACTGATGGGATTGGGTACATCGCTGGTTTTACACCCCGCCAGATATTTTTACTCTTCATGGGAGTCATTGTAAAACCATCGTCCCACCCGATCCCACGGGTTTCCCGGCGGGCGGGTTAGACTGAAATGACCCCCTGTGTCTCACTACAGGAAACTTTTTTTTATCCGGCACGGACGGGACCGACGTGGTGCCGGTTCATCAAAAATTCCGGATAACCGAACGCTATAGTAAAAGATACGGAGCTGAGAGCTCCGTATAAAGCAACAAACCCTGTTGCTTAGCAACAGGTTCAGAACAATGGCCACAAGTTGCAAGTGTCTCTGTAGCTTAGCAACAGCTGCAGCCACACCCTTGCACAGCAACAGATGGAGGAAGGCAAGTAATAAAAGTTACCTGAACCTACTCCTGAATTTTGCCGGTTAACTGAGATTTCCGGTTATTTAGGTGCCGGTAAATCGAAAGTTTCCTGTAGATCTCTCTATCTCCTGGCTGTGCCATATGGAGATGAACTATTGGCAAGAGTGTAGAATGAAGAGGCAAATAACGCAGATGTCAGGCGGCACTGAAGAAATTCCAGCAGGTGATCAGCGACTATACTTCTCACAGCTTCATTCTGCATTCTCTGTTGTATTGTGTTTTCTTGGGAAGACATATGTTGGCTCAGTGTTTTGGAATGAATCTGCTTTCCCTGGTTACAGTTAAAGGAATGAACACCTGTCTTATTGGCCTCAAAATTGCACTATGGAATATCAGTGCACAGATCCCTAACATGCTCCAATGCAATTCCTTTGTCCTCTCTTTTAACAGTCATTAACTTGTTTTATTTTATTTTAAGCATTAGTATGCTACTATTTGCGCAGTGTAATTTCAAGGCAATAGTTTCCAGATCATTTGCTCGTGCTTTCTAAATAAGGGCGGCGATGGGAACTGAAAAGCAAAACAAAAACAACAGAAATGAACTTAAAAAAAGTGAAAGAGGAATGGAGGGGGAAGTGAAAGGGGTTTGGATATTTCAAGCTGTCTGACTGATGTGACACTGGCTGTTCATTCTCTTATTAACATGATTTATTTTCATACAGCGGTGCTATTTTATAGTCCTTTCATGCAGAGTTACTTTACGGGGAGATCATTAACTTTCACATTGCATACGTACAGGATATCACTTAGCCTGTAGCGTGACAAGTTGGTGACACGTTAAGGAACTCAGGTGATCCCATAAATCACGAGAGCAAACCTTCAACAGTTTATAAGGGCATAGAACAAGAAAAAGCAGTTTAGCCCATCAGGGCTACTCCCTCCTTTGACCAACATATCCAACCCAATTTAAAACAAAATTCATTTATGGGATGTGGGCGTCCCTGGCAAGGCCAACATTTATTGTCAAGGCTTCTTTGGCAGCACCTCCCAAACACGCAACCTCTTCCACCTAGAAGGACAAGGGCAGCAGGCGCAAGGGAACACCACCATCTCCAAGTCACGCACCATCCTGACTTGGAAGTATATCGCTGATCCTTCTTCGTCGCTGGGTCAAAATCCTGGAACTCCCTACCTAACAGCACTGTGGGAGCACCTTCACCACACGGACTGCAGTGGTTCAAGAAGGTGGTTTACCACCACCTCTCAAGGGCAATTAAGGATGGGCAATAAATGCTGGCCTTGCCAGCGGCGCCCACATCCCATAAACAAATTAAAAAAAAGATGGCAGACAGCACACAGCTCAGTTCTTGCTTTATTTGAAAAGGTTTAAAAATGGTGAATTCATGTCTATCGATTTGTAGGCTCAAACCATATGGCAGAGATATGGCGATCTTGCTTGGTGACATACTAAGCTAAATTATCAAGTCAAAGCATGTTTTTAGCACAGTAATTGGTTTAATCAGCTGTGCTAGTCAGAAACGAGGCCTTTTAACCTCTCCCCTCCCTCTGGCCCTCTATAGGTTATTTTGTGATAAAATTCATAATTTTCTAACTCAGAGGCAAAAGTGCTATCACTGATCCAACGCAGACACCATAATGTTTATTGTCACTCTGGGTAGTGCATTTACCCACTGAGGTATAAGGGAACCTATAAAATGTATGCTTTAAATGGATATTGTAGTCCTGAAGGAGCTTTAATAGTGTATAGTGGTAGAATAGAGACTCTTAGGGTGATTAGAATGATGTTTTCTCTGTCACAATTTGATGTTGAGGCAGAGTCCATAAAATGCTTCAAAACTGAATTAGTTGCTTGAAAAACAGGAATATTAAAGCACTTGGAGAGTGTGGGAGGAAAATGGGATTAAAGTAAATCTTTTGTGGAGAGCTAGGCCCAGACTTGGTAAGCCAATGGTCTCTTTCTATGCTGTAACATTCTATATTTCGATGAATTGATCTACTGCATATATCTGACTGTTAGAGACAGATGGCCAAAGTGTTCCGATTTAGAACATTTCTCCTGTCCTGAGATCACCTTGGGATACAGCCTCAAACATGTGGGTCTGCCTGACCCTCAGGCGTAGTCAAGTGGAATGTAGCAGACTTACAAAGAACAGGTGGAATGTTTCCCCTATAGTGACTTGCAGCATGCTTTCTCCCCTGTATAACCTTGCTGTTCAACAGAAACAGTGCATCACTATAAAAGTACCTGTACTTTGATATTCACAAGTTAACACAACGCTCCTCACTCTCTCTCTCTATCTAGGTCTGAAAATGCTAAACAGTTGGGGCTAGATTTTCAGTTGCTTGCGCCAGCAGTTAGCGCCTTAAGAGAAGTGATTTTCGGGCGCTACACGCATAGCGCCCGGGCGCAGCGCAGTTTGCGCCCCGCCCCAAATTAAGTTGCCCGTTAGCGCCGGCGCAAAGTTTAGCGGCCGCCCGGATGCGCACGCAGAAAATGACGTCACATCGTCGTGCAACGCCCTTTGGCCGCCCCGAATCCAAACTTCAGTCGGACCGCCCCATTGTGCGGCTGGCGTCCAGAGCGTTTGTAAAATGGAACGCAACACACCCTGGGGAGCGCAAATTAAAGGGCACTCCTCCTGCACTACAAAAGGCAGTCGGCATGTGTTGTGTGGTCTGAACGGTGTATTTGTGTTTCCGGCCACCACCACCACCACCACCTCCTCCTCCTCCTCCTCCTCCTCCTCCTCCTCTTTCCCCCCCCCCCCCCGACTCTGCCTTTGAAAAAAACACATGCACCCTTCCCCTTTAAGAGCTCACTGGCACCAGAGTGTCTGCCGTGCGCTGCGCCCGAGCTCGGGTGTTGCGCTCTGCACCGCCGGCTTAGCGCCTAAAGATAGTAGTGGAACGCCTCTTTTAGCGCTCCACCAACCTCTTAGGGCGAAGCCACTGAATTTCCGGCAACGGGGCGCTACTTTGGGGCGGGCGCTAAGGTTAGCGCCCCATAACTGTCTATACTGAAAATCTAGCCCTTGGTCTTACAGTTTATTGTTAAATCTTTTTGATTTTGGATCAACCTTTAGCCTCTGAACTCCGCTGCATACCTGTCCACCTGCATTATGTTGAAAGAATGAGCTTCGAGGTCAGCAGTTGGGCGGGACTGCGGTTTTCTGTGGGAATCGGCAGAGTTTGCCAGTTTTAGGAGCTATGTGCACTGATGCTGCTTTTCTCTGCAGCGCCGTCTAATATTGGGACGTCCCATTTTAAAATGGGACAGTTGCGAGATGTGGCTTCATGGCATGAACCTGAATCCCAACAGGTGGACTGACTGTACTGTAGTCTGATAACAATGTTCTTCTGTGAATCAACTACTTGGGTATATATAGGTGAAAGACACAACAGGTGCAAGCCTCTCAACATGGCCTGTTTTCATTGAGATGTCCACACTTCAAACAAGCACGATCTGAGAAAACCAGCAGCCCACAAAGTCAACTGATTTCCAGTTCTTCAGCAAAATCACACGCCCGCCCCAAACGATTGATGTTTAGGTACTCTGGTAGTGCTGAGGAACAGTTCTCTCTGTGGTTCTGAGTAGAAAAAAGGACTTGCATTTATATAGCGCCTTTACATGACCACCAGACGTCCCCAAAGTGCTTTACAACCAGTTAATTACTTTTTGAAGTGTAGTCACTGTTGTAATGTGTTTTAGGGATGTTGATTGACAGATAAATATTGGCTAGGACCCCAGGGATAACACCCCTGCTCTTCTTCCAAATAATGCCATGGGATCTTTTACGTCCAGCTGAGAGGACAGATGGGACCCTCAGTTTAATGTCACATCTGAAAGACGGCACCTCCAACAGTGCAGCACTCCCTCAGTACTGCACTGGAGTGTCAGCCTAGATTTCTGGAGTGGGACATGAACCCACAACCTTCTGACTCAAAAGCAAGGGTGCTACCAACTGAGCCATGGCTGACACTGATGCTGGAGCAAGTTGAATTATGAGAGAAAGAGCACCATTAACCCTGTTAACCAATATCCACCTGTACATGTAATATAATTAATATAACCTTATTAAAGTAATTATAAATTTATCCCATGGGATTTAACAATTTAGCCAACAGGGTAGAAAATAATTATTAGACATTAAAAATTCACTAATCTTTTAGTTAATTATTGAACAAACACTTTGGGTAAAGCTTACTTACTTTAATGGAAATTCATTTTCAGTTCTCTTCCCTTTTTTATGGCAGGTATACAGCAGTGTTAATGAGCCGTGACATGGGGGCTGAACTGATCTAAAGGCCTTGTTGAAACTGTGACTTCCACAACTCCTGAAATGCAACAGTGAAAAATGCCCCTGAGAGGCTTCGATTATAATTTTTAAGGTTTCCAAGCTTCACTCATTTCCTTCGATTCCCACTCCCAGCATCAGTAAGCTAAATACAGCGTGATTTACTTTTATTTTCTTCCTAATCCTTCCCCACTCGTACAATCATGGAATCTTACAGCACAGAAGGAGGCCGTTCGGCCCATCTTGCCTGTGCCGGCTCTTTGAAAGAGCTATCTAATTAGTCCCACTCCCCCACTCTTTCCCCACTGCCCTGCAATTTTTTCCCTTCAAGTATTTATGCAATTCCCTTTTGAAAGTTACTACTGAATCTGTTTCCTCCACCCTTTCAGGCAGTGCATTCCAGATCATTGACCACGATTTTCCCTACGGCGGTGGCGGTGGCGGGTTGCGACCCCGCTGCTGGCTCCATCCCAGCCTCCGACTTTACTTTCCCCTGATTGGGCTTGTTAAGCCCGCCCAGCGAGTTTCCCGGCCAATTGAAGGAAGCGGGTCTGATGATGTCATTTGATGTGTCATCAGCCGGTTTCCTTAAAGGGACCATGCGCACATTTACTTTGACATTTGTGCTGTCAGTATTCTACAGCATTGTGGTGCTGAAAACACTGACAAGCACTGCACAGAGGTGCACGGCTACACCCAGGCTCTCTCATGACTCCTTCCATATGCTTATGGAAGGAGTCGCGGCACGCTGGGATGTTCTCTTCCCTTCCAATGGGCAGAAGAAACCTCCCCAGAAAACCAATGCAGCCTGGTTGCACATTGCACAGGAGGGCACAAGCAGGGATGTCATCAGGAGGATCAGGCTGCAGTGGCGCAAACCTTTCAAAGATCTCAGTAGATCACGAAACGTTACTGCAAAGCCACACTCAATCTCATCCTGCTGTGCCACTCATCACATCCCCATCACTCTGCCTTCCCTAACCTACTCCTGCACATCTTTACTCACACCAACTTACCTCCACCCATCCCTCTCTATCTACATTATCACATCCCCAATCTCACTAGCCACCCCTCACACTCACCCTCATCCTAACCCACAAGGGTAGACACTTGTGTGTTTTAGCCAATGTTCATGTAAAGTTTCTGTTAATGTGCTGTCAAACATTTAAATCTTTATTTTCAACACTTTGCGTTCTTGGACAGATTTGTGTGCACCTTTGGAAGTGGCTTAGTGAGTTGCAGTGGATGGTGAGACATAATGGTACCCCCTGCAATGCTGATGAGTGTGAAAGGAATGGCTTGGGCATTGTAGGGATGTTTTATGGTGTTGGTGTGGGGTGGTGCCAACCTGGCGCATCATATGGCAGCCAGGGTGTACAGCATCAAGTGAAGTAAATGTGGCCATGGTGAGGCCATCCCTGGTGTCCCGGGCAGCAATATGGTCGGGTGGCAATGCCCTGTGTCCTGTGCAGCATCAGCTGATTACGGAGAAGGTTGGTATGGTTGTTGGTGCTGCTGGTGTGCATGGTACTACTGGTGTTTGGGCTGATCGTAGTCAGATTCTGAGGACCAAGGTGAGAGAGTGTAAAGTGTGACCATGCTGATGGAATAGATGGCAGGTGAAGTAGAGATGACAGAAGCGATCTGTCAATGGTGGGAGAGGTAATGAGGTCAGACTGGATGGAGACTTGTGTAAAGACTTGCAGCATTCTGAATCTGTAGTGGAAATGCAGTTTAGAGAAGCTAGTGGTTAAGGGAACATTTCTCAATCAGCTGGGAGCTTTGACTTGACATTTGAAGCTGTCAACTCATCAGCTGATTCAATGGCCACTGACCTCCCGCCTCAGCTTCACAGATGAGGTCTAGGCGCGGCGGGAAACCGGTGGGCGACCTGTCAAATTCAAAAAGCTGAGAAAAAAAGCGTTGTTAAGTGGCTGTAAACAAGCCACTAATGATTTGAATTGGGTCCCCCACCGCTGCCTGTCGGGTCTGCTCAGCGCTGGCAGACCCGACATCGGGGAAATGCAGGTGTGTGCATTTTGACAGCGGGGTCCCGATGCCCTGTCAATCATTTTAAATTGCACAGCTGACCCACCACCTATCCCGTCTGCTGAGCGCCGGCAAAATCACGGCCATAATAACTCGCTGCGTAAAAAAAAATTCTCCTCATCTCACCTCTGGCTCTTTTGTCAGTTCACCTTAAAATTACTCCCATTTTAAAATTAATTTCTCCTTTCATTCCAGGATATAAATCTAGCACATAAATCTAGGCTGACGTTCCAGTGCAGTACTGAGGGAGTGCTGCACTGTCGGAGGTGCCATCTTTCAGATAAGACGTTAAACCGAGGTCCCGTCTGCTCTCTCAGGTGCATGTAAAAGATCCCATGGCACTATTTTGAAGAAGAGCAGGGGAGTTATCTCCGGTGTCCTGGCCAATATTTATCCCTCAATCAACATAACCAAACAGGTTATCTGGTCATTATCACATTGTTGTTCATGGGAGCATGCTGTGTGTAAGTTGGTTGCCATGTTTCCCACATTACAACAGTGACTCTTTTCTTTCTTTCTTTCTAATTTATCTATTCACAGGATGTGGGCATCGCCAGCAAGGCCAGCATTTATTGCCAATCCCTAATTGCCCCTTGGACCTCTGCAGTCCATGTGGTGATGGCACTCCTGTCAGCACAGTACAGTGCTGACTTTGTTGTAGCAGTTTGGTACAACGGAGTGGCTCGCTAGGCCATTTCAGAGGGCAGTTAAGAGTCAACCACATTGCTGTGGGTCTGGAGTTACATGTAGGCCAGACCAGGTTAAGGACAGCAGATTTCCTTCCCTAAAGGACATTAGTGAACAAGTTGGATTTTTCCAACAATCCAGTAGTTTCATGGTCACCATTACTGATACTAGGGGGTAGATTTTCCTGGAGCCGTCAGGCGGGGTTTCAGGCGTGTGGGGCGGGGGGGGAAATCCCAAAATCGGGGGTCCCGACACCATCCTGCCCAAAACCTGCCTCCACGTAAGTTTCAGAGGAGGCGGGTACCCGCCCCGCACTGGGACCCGCTGACCCGAGGCGGGAAGGGATTAGTGCCAATTAACTGCCGGTTAACAGGTAGTTAACAGGCAGTTTTTAGCCTAATTCCTATTTTGAGGGGTGTCGTGTGGGATTCCCGACTGCTCCAAACCACGCCAGGTTAGAGCAGTCGGGCCGTCGGGTTGAAGGACTTGGAGGGGTCGCGATGTCGGTGTTCAGGTGAGTGATGGGTGCATGAGTGCAAAGGTAAGTGTGTTTGGTGTGTCTGAAGTGTGTAAAGAAGTTTAAATTACCTGTACTTAACAGCGTTTCTTCCACTAGGTTTCAGGAGTCCATCACTCAGCCGGCACTAAAAGCAAAATGGCTGCGATCTGTCAAAAGTGACAGCCTTCAGCTTTCATTGCCGGTGACAGTTCTAACTGAGTCTGTATAGAAGGACTCAGGTTAAAAGTCAGACTGTCAGTGTTTGACAGCTTCAAACAGCTGTGAAACACTGATATTTCATCTGTCAAGAACTCTTGACAGATGAAATTTCAGTCTGTGACGTCACCTGTTGCCAGGCTCAACAGGCTGCGCGGGCTCAACAAGGTCAATCAAGTGAAAATCGCGCGGATTGACTGGATGTCGATGTAGGCGGGACTAAAACCCAAAAGTTGTAGTCCCGCCTCCTTCCCGACAGCTTCAGGAAAACCTACCCCTAGCTTTTTACTTCCAGATTTATTTAATTAACTAAATTTACATTCCCCCAGATGCCGTGGTGGGATTTGAACTCACGCCACCGGATTATTAGTCCAGGCCTCTGGATGACTAGTTTAGTCATATATCCACTCTGCTACCATATCCCTATTTGATCGTGCCTCTTCTCCTGAAGATAATTAGGGCGATCCCGCGATCGACACTTGAGCTTGGGAGTAGTGTAAATTGGAGAATCATACCAGATGATACTAGAACTGAGATGTTATACCTATCAGGAAAGATTGAATAGACTGGGGCTCTTTTATCTGGAAAAGAAAAGGCCGAGGGGTGACCTAATAGAGATCTTTAAGATGACGAAGGGGTTTGATAGGGTAGATGTAGAGAAAATGTTTCCACTTGTGGGCGAGACCAGAACTAGGGTCCATAAATATAAGATAGTCATTAATAAATCCAATAGGGAACCCAGGAGAAACTTCTTTACCCAGAGAGTGGTTAGACTATGAATCTCAGAGGTGTAGTTGAGGTGAATAGCATAGATGCATTTAAGGGGAAGCTAGATAAACACATGAGAGAGAAAGGTTATGCTAATAAGGTTAAAGAAAGAAAGACTTGCATTTATATAGCACCTTTCACGACCTCAGGACGTCCCAAAGCACTTTACTGCCAATGAAGGTTCGATGATTCTATGATTCTATGAAGAGTGGTGGGAGGAGGATCATGTGGAGCATTAACACCAGCATAGACCAGTTGGGTCGAACGGCCTCTTTCTGTGCTGTACAGTCTATGCAATTCTATGTAGTAAAGGGGCTATGGTGGGGTAAAGGTTCCACTGCTTTGCTCCCGTTGCACACTGGGAGCACATCTTTTCCTTCCATTATAGTTGATGGACAGAAAGTCACAGTTTGGGAGTTCGCAATTTCCCAATAGTGGAATTGTAATCCCAATTCCCAACCCATGCTCCCTGTGAATGTGACTTCCCCTGTTGACTCCTTGCTGGGGGGATGGCCATTCAAAAAAAATCTTTCAGAAAAATACATTTATTTTGTGAAGTCACCCTATAGTTTTGTTACAATATATTTGCAATAGTAGTTCTCTGAAATGTAGATGGTTTTAAATCACTTTTTTACCCACTGTAGCTAGAATATAGAGCCAATAAAAGGCCTGTAATTCAGAACATGACTTTATTGGACGCTAACCATAAAGAAAGACTTGCATTTATATAGCGCCTTTCACTACCACCAGACATCCCAAAGCGCTTTACAGCCAATAAATTACTTTTGAAGTGTAATGTAGGAACCATGACAAAATGTTCTGTGTTAAAACCAAAATCGCTTCAAAAGAATTTACAGATTTTTTTTTAAGTTAACAGGACTGAATGGTGCAAGAAAATGTTTCTTCCATTTGCATTTTTATTCACTTGACACATATACAATTTTCACATAGCAAGTATTCTCTCAGGTAGGGCTGACTGCAGGGTGTAGAATCCCATTGAAGCCAGATTTTGATTCATTTTCCATTTCCACTGTGAGGTAATATTCCAGAAAATCAGATCTGAATGGACTCTTTCAGTGATTACAGTACCTTAGTTTAATCACACTAACAGGGAAGCCCAGTGGACCAATAATGTTGCAGGTACAGTGCTGGCTGCTGCTACGGTTGCAGATTGAGTCCCTGGACTTGGCGACACACTAATATACATTCTTAAAGCTTCCAGCGAGACATCTTACCCCGGGGGTGAAAAAGACTGACGGATCATCAATCTTGCCTTAAAAAGTATTTAACATCATAATCTTGGCTTCCATTCTACGATGCTAACAGGAAATGCTTCTATCACTATGCAGCAGGAATCTCACTCATTGACCCCAGCAATACTAATGCCTCATTTATCTTTGCCAACTCGGGGCTGTCTCTTTGCTGTTAACATCATCCCGTTGTTGTAATTCAGGCTTTTTTCGAGCGCTATTTTCTCGTGCAAACAGCCCGATGACATAAATGGTTTGCATTCTTCCCGATCTGGAAGCTACGTCTTTCACTCTGTGCTGTGCCAAGTTACTGTATTTCAGGCTAACAAGCACCATATTTACCAGTGATACTGTATACTCCAGCTTACGTAAGATTCCCTGTTTGTGCTGCTTGCCTCGCTTGCCAATCACGTATGTCGAGAAGTTGCAGAGTGTGCCACCCACGATTTTACAACTATTAATTTAATTTTAAGTATAACGTGTTCGTGATTTCCCGATATGTACGGTCAACAGACGAGGCTCCCAGCGAAAGCACAAGCTTGGAAAATTACCCCCTGCATCTTCTGACAAACCGAAAGGCAAAAAAAATCAAATAATATGCCCAGACGGATAAAACTACTGATTCAACTGATGTGAACAAAGATACTTGGTAAGATATTATGCAGTGGAAAAATGGTCAGGAAGAGGTTCATTTCAAGTTTCAGGCTTCCCTTAGTTAAAGAATCTAGAGAGGTGAGCATCCAGTGTAAGTGCTGAGATACGCCCCCCTAAGACCTCTGCTGCCAGCCCAGCCAAAGGTCAAAGGGTCAGGAGGAGGTCCATTCATTTCAAAGATAATGGACCACTAAGGGCACAGCTAGGTGCCTGCCCACTGAGAGGCTGGAGGATCCTGCTGAAGAGTGGTCTTCCAGGGAAAGAGGGAGTGCTGGGCTCCCCTCACTGCAACTGGAAACATATGTTAGCTGACCAGCTTTGTGAAGAGGGGATGATTACATTTTTAAAAAATGACACATATTCATCAGGGGGTCTATGTTAAAATCCTGGCCTGAACCTCCCAGACGGCTTCCACATGCATTGTTTGCTGGGTACGTATGTCTGGTTTCATGTACCTCTGCTGATGCTACGCCAGATCCAATCTGAGGGCTGGGAACGCAGAAAATCCTGACATTCCTGCTCCTGGCCCTACCCACTCTTACACTGATGACCATGTTTTGGGAAGGTGGAGGCTCTGCCTCCAACAAGCCAATAAAAAATTCACCGTTACTGTCAAGACCCAATGTATCTGAGTTCTGGCCAAATGTGCAGCTTATTCAAGCAGACTCCTGCCGAAATTACAGAAAGAAAGAAAGACTTGCATTTCTATAGTACCTTTCACGACTTCAGGACGTCCCAAAGTACTTTTTGAAGTGTAGCCACTGTTGTAATGTGGAAGGAGTACACTGGAACTGCCATTGATTTTCAGGGTCAAACAGCTCAGAAAATACTGCTTTCAGCTTTACAGCTTCTAAGATAACACGGTTCTGTAGGATGAAATAGGTCAGTCTTCGCTCATCCCTGGGCAACAGGATGCAGTCTAGGTGAATCTTTCAGGTGGAGGTGCTACACAGGCAAATGTATAATGGACGTTGATGGAACACTGGCCACAATGGACTCCTTTGATGTGAGCGTAAGTCCTTTGAAGAAGTCAAGCAAGCAGAGTCTCCACAGTCTTATTTATCACGCTGCTTGTCCAATGTCCAATATTGGATGGGCAGATATTTCCTCAATCTAAATATTGGGAAGATCAAAGCCATTATCTTTGCTGCCCACCACTGTAAGATTTGCAAAATTTCTGCATCTCCCCGAAGGTTATTATTAGTAAAAAGGATCCTGCACGGACATTTTAAATTAAAAAGGGTACCCAAGATGGCGTCTGTGCCTCGTGGCAGAAAGCCTGTGGGATTCCAAAATGGATTCTGCAGCGCAGACAGCTTGGGAGAAATTGAAACTAAGGCTGCAGGCTTTCTGTGAAGAGAAGCATTTGTGTTTTGGACCCAGACAGAATTTTGAATTATGTATTAGACCGAATTGGAGACAGATCTAAATTCAGTGAGGCCTATAGTTAATGCCATCAAACAGTCTGCATACATAATCGGAAACAGATTAAACTTAGCCATCGAGGCTGGACAAGCCCATCAAAGAACTTTCAGGACAATACAAGTCAATTATCGGGCCGGTAGATGCGATTATCGGCCATCTAAAAACTGTCAGTATAGATTGCTACCATTGTTTAAACTAGCCCGCCAAGTTTAAGACAAAGAACTAACCTGATTTGGCGCGAAGATAAGGATTTTCGAAAAGGTATAACTGAAGGCCCCGGGTAGCAATCGGCCCCTGCTGCGACTGCTGGCTTACTTGCTCCCTGCTCTGCCCCCTGCTCTCCTGCACTTGGCCCTCGCTCTGGGGAGGGGAACGAAATCCAAGTCCGTAGCCATCCAGGACGCCCAGGCCGCAGAAGGGGGCAAGGCGAGGTTGAGCAGGTAATTCAGGACTTGTATAGTAGTCTTGTAAGATGAGACGAAGAAGATGATAATAACTCGATAAGGGCAGAGCGGGGCAGCGAAAAACGTATCGATAATTAAACCAAGCGCCTAGTTATAAGCTGACGCTTGGGGGAAGACAAGTATCTTGTTGAACACTGCAAATAAACGCAGGTGTCCACGCCTTGACGAATAAACTGGTGTTCGAAGGATGGGTAGTAAAATCTAAGCAGTAAAAACTGCTAATCGTCTCATCGACGTAACGTTATCGCCGATGACCGCCCGAGGGAGAAGAGGAGAACCCATCGGGATGAGACGACGATGATAGCGGAGGAGAAGAAGGTGTGTCACAGCAGCAGCTCCAGCACCGCTACTGAAGACCACGTGGCGACGGGGTACTGAAAAGGACAGAGAGCAAAACCTCAAAACCCGCATTTCCTTTCAACAGTTGGCTTTGATTTTGGATTGGTGAGCATAGACTCTGACCCCTCATAGCTTAATCTAGTTAGGTATAGGGGGTGGGATAAGGATAAGGGGACTGTTAAGATAGTTGTTTTCCCTCGATGTGCCGTGTGTTCCCCATTCCCTGTATAAGTGTATTTGCCTGTAAGGTTATAGTGGTAACTTTCTTTAAGACCGTATTAATTTTTCCTGTTCAATAAAATCTTGGTTTTTGCTTGCATCCAAACCACCTGTCTACTCGAGTTTTTCTGTATTGCTCCCTGTACCTAAGTCCACTGTCTAGAACCCAGGGGCGTGGGAGCGATTCGAGCCGCTCACAAACAGTCAGGGGCATAATTGACTGGGTGCACGTGCCACACCCGCCACCCCTACAGAAATGGCGACCGCGGCAGGACACCGGCATCAGGGTTGCGATATGGTAGACAATGGTTCAGATGAGCAAACCGTTATGGAGGAAAGGATTTCTGATTATGTGCTTAGCAAGGTGAATATCACTAAGAGGTGGATCACCACTCTGTTAAAGGCTGGGCATCCGGTAGATGCTGTAGCCAAGTGGACAGAGGGAAAGGAACACAAGAAGTCCTTAGAGAAGGCAGTGTGACTGATGTGCTTTAAAAAGCCAATCCAGCTTCTGGAATGGCTCGTTGCTGCACAGGCAATCGAGTTAAGGGAGTCAGCCCTGGAGATCCAGTATAAGGCTCTCGCAGGGGAAAAGTTGTTAGTAGCTTTGCAGGCTTTGAACCATGAAAGAGTGCATCTAGTGAGAGAACACAAAATGGGAAAGGCCCTGGTTTCTTTACAGCAACCGGTCACAATCTGCTGCTGTAAGGAAACCGCCCGTCATGTTTCAGGATTGTTGTGGCCCTGAGCTGTCCTGTGACTTTAACTGCGTTTAAACGCAATATGGAGCAGCGACACGCCGCCTGCCTTGTCCCAAGAAATAGGCACCTACGGGGCTCAATGCAGGGGGAAATCTCCCCATGACATTTGTCTTGGTTGGCTCATGTGCGAGTACACCCTTACAATAGTGGGGAAGTTCTGCCGAGCACGCCTCCTGATAGGTCCAGTCTTCCGGGCCTAGTAAAGGCCACAAACCTGAACTAGAGTAAGGTGCAGAAAGGCCTGGGGGGCCATACTGCCTTCTGGCAGGTGTATGGGGGAAGGCGCCTTCGCAGGTGCAATGTGTCAGTCCCAGTTATGCAAATGACTCTATCCCCAAGATTTAGGACAAGGCCTCCGGCTTGGAGCTGGTGCAGACAATGGTTCCGCTTTCGCTGGCGGAGTGGACCCCCCAGTATTTCAGAACCTATATGGCCGACTCTTAATTCCCTCTGAAGTGACTGAGAAAATGATTCCATTGTAAATATTCACAATATATATCAATGATTTGGATGAGGGAACCAAATGTAATATTTCCAAGTTTGCTGACGACACGAAACTAGGTGGGATTGTGAGTTGTGATGAGGATGCAAAGAGGCTTCAAGGCGATTTAGACAAGTTGAGTGAGTGGGCAAATACATGGCAGATGCAGTATAACGTGGATAAATGTGAAGTTATCCACTTCGGTAGGAAAAACAGAAAGGCAAAGTATTATTTAAATGGTGATAGATTGGGAAATGTTGATGTAAAAAAGGGACCTGGGTGTCTTTGTACTAAAAGCAAACATGCAGGTGCAGCAAGCAGTTAGGAAGGCAAATGGTATGTTGGCCTTCATTGCAAGAGGATTTGAGTGCAGGAGCAAGGATGTCTTACTACAGTTATACAGGGCCTTGGTGAGACCACACCTGGAGTACTGTGTGCAGTTTTGGTCTCCTTACCTAAGAAAGGCTATACTTACCATAGAGGGAGTGCAGCGAAGGTTCACCAGATTGATTCCTGGGACGGCAGGACTGTCGTATGAGGAGAGATTGGGTCGACTAGGCCTGTATTCACTAGAGTTTAGAAGAATGAGAGGGGACCTCATTGAAACGTATAAAATTCTGACAGGGCTTGACAGACTGGATGCAGGGAGGATGTTTCCCCTGGCTGGGGGGTCTAGAACAAGGGGTCACAGTCTCAGGATACGGGGTAGGACATTTAGGACTGAGATGAGGAGAAATTTCTTCACTCAGAGTGTGGTGAACCTGTGGAATTCTCTACTGCAGAAGGCTGTGGAGGCCAAGTCACTGAATATATTTAAGAAAGAGATAGATAGATTTCTAGACACAAAAGGCATCAAGGGGTATGGGGAGAGAGCGGGAATATGGTATTGAGATAGAGGATCAACCATGATCATATTGAATGGCGGAGCAGGCTCGAAGGGCCGAATGGCCGACTCCTGCTCCTATTTTTCTAATACAATTGCTCACAAAGAGACTCATTACCGCCATCTCGGGCAGGGTTTCCAGCCCTACCAGGATTGCCCTGGAGTCTCCAGTAATTAAAGACTGATCTCCAGGACACTGCTGCGAGCAACCCGGGAGAAACTTCAGAGTGGCATTAAAAGAGTCGTGTGTGGGTTTTTTTCTTTAGCACTTTCCTTTGTTAGTTCTAAAAATATTGGAGATGGGAAAAAGGCTGTTTGACTGGGTGAGGTGGGAGGTGGTGCGATGGAACCTCCAGGAACACGTTCAATCAGAGCCGGCAACCCTAGGCTCAGGTCGACTGGGGACAGACAATAAATACCTTGCCAGCTTGGCTCACGTCCCAGGAACAAATGAAAATAAAACACAAACAAACCTACTGGGACAAACGTTCCACTTTAATACACTGGATTGTAAAAGTCGGATAGCCAGGTGGCGAAGGATGGAATACTAGCGGCTAGTCTTCAGTCGCTTACAAGCCTTTATTTACAGAGACACACATTCAATCTTCCCGCTAAGCTGCGAGCACTCTGGAGGTCCCGCGCAGGCTGCTCGCCGGCCGTTGCATTGAAGAAACCGCGCGTGCGCGAAAATATGAATGGGCAGCGCAGCCAGTTAAAGGGACAGCGCACCTAAAATAAAAATTAGAGGGAATATTACATACTGTGCGCGCCCCCCAAAATAAGCTTGTTTTCGCCCTCCCGAGCCTGCTCCCATGGCCTAGAAATTCAGTGGGCTGCACCACCTGTTAGCGCCTTAGGAGGGCACTTAGTGGGTTGGACGCCACTGCCCACACCTCCCGCTAAATTTAGTGGTGCGCTAATGGCGGCGCTAGCCGTTACTGCTGCGCCGCTACCGATGACGTCATCGGTATGCGTAGCGCTCCGCTACCGCCCCGATCGCGAAATTTAGTAGCCCGGCCTCCTGAGCCCCCCCCCCCCCGTGTTGTGCCAGCTGTGTCCCAAGAGCCCGGCACTTCTCCTCGGTGCCGGGCTCTTTTGCCGGCACTCGCGATCGTCGCCTGCGCTGCAGTAGGCCCCTCCCCTGTAAGAAGGGGAGGAAGGCCTGCAGTACCGCAGCGCGCCGTGCCGCAGCATGTGGCGCTGCGGCATGTTGCGCTGCGATCTTCAGCTGCAGCGCCCCAAGAAGGATGCGGGGCGCCTCAAGTAGCGCCGCGCTTCCCTCTGGGGCGCTCAAACTGAATTTGCAGCGGGCGGCCGTGACTACTTCCGGGGCGGTACTCCCGGCGCCCAGGTGAGGCTGGCGCGGGGCGCCACTGAATTTCTAGGCCCATATATATGAACACAAGAGAGTCCCCAATTAATACCCATCACCTGAATACAATTAACACCCAATTGATAGACACCACCTGAATACAGTTAACATGGATTCCTTTGATGTGAGTCGAAATCCTTTGAAATGATAATGCAAACAGAGTCTTAACAGTAAGGGGGCAAAATTGGGTTGCACCCCCCTTTGGGGTGTTAACTTCGCCGGGGCGCTACTTTTAGCGCCCCAAAAAAATGAGCACCCCCGTGCCCGAAATTCACTGGTAGCGCCCCAAGAGGGAGGCGGGGCACTACTGGAAACACTAACGGTGTTAGCGGTGCCGCGTCTGGGCGCTAGTTGCTTTGCGCAAATCAACCGAATTTTTCCCCCTTAACATCTCAGGACACAGCTGGACAATGGCTTGTGATAATCCATTCTATTTTTGCCTCAGCCCCGTTTTTATCTTTTTGTTTTGTTGTAGGGGACAAACGTTATAATCTAAAAAGAGACCAAAAGTGAAAAACCAGGCCTGCTGCAAATCTATAACCAAAAAAAAAGGAAATTCTGGAATTGTGCAGAAAGTCAATAAGCGCCTGAAAGAGAATTTAAAAAAAAAGACTGATTAACGTTTCAGGGGGAAGCCCCTCGCCAGAATTTGAACAGAGCAGGCAGTACTGACTAAAACAAAGGGGAGAGGGGAGAATGACAAGGCAGATATTTCCTTACTTGCCAACTTCAATCGGTTTCTCGTGGCTATACCTTCTCCTAGGTATAAACCAAACTGGGAGAGTTATATTGAAACTGCCCAATCCAGAATCCCTGGTTTGTAATACCTTTGTGCAGTTATCAGTCAGATCATCTGCTTTTTAGAAAGGGCTGGTCAGAACTGGCCCTATCCAGCTGAGTGTGAATTCTGAGAAATATTCTGCTATTACCTGAAGAGGTCATTTTGAATATAGGTCAAGACATACACAGCGAGGGAGACTGGGGCTTATATGAAAGATCAGCTTAGGGAAAAGTGCACTCCTACCAGCTAGGCCGGGAATCTCCTCGGAGCTGCTCCCGCCCTTCACCGCCGTAACTTCGGCAGAAGGACAGCGGCAACGGCATTTACGCAGGTTAAAGGAGGCTTCCGGCAAAGTTGCGGTGAAGCTACGGTGGCGGAGAGGGAGCAGCTCCGAGGAAAATCCCCGGCGTAACTGTTGCGCGATCGGTGTGAGTAGATTTGCTTCACACTAGATGCTGCAGTTAACTGTGCAAACAGCAGCCTGAATCCAGAGTCAGGGCCTGACATTGGAGCGAAGAGCAGTGAGGCTGTCCGCTGGGGGTAGCTCCATCTTTGCTTCGCTTCAGACTTAATTCGAACCCCGACACCTTCTTTCTACGACACAAGTTTTAGCGCTGGTGCAAAGCTGACACCAGCTTTGTAGTGACATTAAGCTTTGAGCACCAAATCTAGGCACACACTTCATTGCAGCGCTGAGGGAGCGCTGCGCTGTCGGAGGTGTCATCGTTCAGTCGAGACTTTAAACCAAGGCCCCGTCTGCCGTCTCAGGTGGATGTAAAAGATCCCATGGCACTATTTCGAAGAAGAGCAGGGGAGTTATCCCCGGTGTCCTGGCCAATATTTATCCCTCAATCAACATCACAATAGATTTTTGAATATTAAGCGAATCAAGGGATATGGGGATAGTGCAGGAAAGTGGAGTTGAGGTAGAAGATCAGCCATGATCTCATTGAATGGCGGAGCAGGCTCGAGGGGCCAAATGGCCGACTCCTGCTCCTATTTCTTATGTTCTTATGTACGATAACAGATTATCTGGTCAGTATCACATTGCTGTTTGTGGGAGCTTGCTGTGCTTAAAGTGGCTGCTGCATTTCCTACATCACAGCAGTGACTACACTTCAAAAAGTACTTCATTGGTTGTAAAGCACTTGGGGATGAAATAAGATCATAAAAGGCGCTGCAGAAATGCAAGTTCTTTCTTTAGTGTGAATACATTGTAGGAGACTGGCTTACTTTAATAGAGAAATGTTCTGATTTTTGCAATGGAAAATAACTTGCAAGGGAACTGATGCCCAATATGTCTACCCCCATCAAGCTTAAGTAGAAATTAAAGGTAGGATCATTTCCACCATGACACCATACACAAGCAAATCATTCATGTTTTTATGAGGCTGTGGCATGTTTTAACCTGAACGGTGTCTTCACATCAAACAATGGCCCGTATTTTCCGTTTGCAGGCCTCCCGCGGGCGGAGGGCTGCGATCTGGAAAAATCTGCGCCCTTACTGGAGGGCTCCCGGGAGGCACACAGTTCCAGTGCTGGGCCTCTCCAAACCGCCGGTGCGCAGGGCCCAGGTATCCCAGAGGCGCAGGTAGTTCGCAGTGTCCCTGGGATCACGTGGGCCATGGGGAGCCAATCAGAGAAGGGACTCTCCCTTCATACACTTGACAGGAAGACCTGTCAAATATATGAATGGAGATCACCCCCAAAACATAGTAAAACTTCAAATACATTTAAAAAAAAATCACATTTTTAAAATGACTTGAAAGTACAATAAATTAACTATTTTAAACAAAACTTTAAGGGGGAAAAATTCAGTATCACCCCGTTTGGGGCGTGATTATCTGCCGTGCGCAAAGTTTAGCGCCTGGTGCTAATTATCGCCTCTGACGGCAAACTTGGCTTTTATCGCCCCTGTAGGTGATTGGAGCACTAAATCAGGCGCTGCACACCGCTCTTAAGGCGCAAAGGCTGAGGAGCGAGGCGCTAACTCAGAGCGCAGGCGCAGTGCAGGTGCTGTCAGTTAGCGATGGAACACAGACACACTGGCGCCGGACTGTTCTTAAAGGGGGGGGTCGATCTTGCTCTCCAGCCACACCTTGCTCATTGGAGCCTTGAATCTCGGCCTGGAGAGACCTGTGACTAAATCTTGCAGCCAAGGACTATGGAGAGGGCCAGGGAGCGAGCACAGCGCTTCAGCGAGTGGGCCTTGGAGGCTCTGGTTGGTGCGGTGGAGCGCAGAAGATCAATACTGTACCCAGAGAGTGGCAGAAGGCCTTTGCCGCGCGATTACAGAAGAGTGTGGAGGGAGGTGGCACAGAGCGTCTCCTCCAGGAGCATGGTGCCCAGGACCCATACTCAATGTCGAAAAAAGTTCAACGACCTCACTCGGGTCGTCGGGGTGAGTGGCTTTTTTTCAATACCTCTCCATCCATCCATTTCAACCTCACTCTATGGCCAGAGGGTCTTAAAACCCCAATGCTCAACACTCATCCAACACCTATGGCACTCTCATGAAACACACACGCACATTCCACACTTTGCATACAGTAAGGGCTATTCACCTATGGGAGGCACATCAGGCAAGACCATGGCTGTATACAGTAAGGGCTATTCACCTATGGGAGGCACATCAGGCAAGACCATGGCTGTATATTTACTCAGACACCATCCTTTTTCTTGCAGGCCAAGCTATCTCATAATAGGAGACAGCAGCAGCAGACGCATGGAGGGCGGCCTTAGCTGCAACCCCTCAGCGATCTTGAGGAGCGCGTCCAGAGGATTGTGCCAAGCCGGGTGATTGGTCCCATCGCCACTGGAGACGCCGACCCCATTCTGGACAGCAATGGTAAGGTCATCACCTTTTTGTCCTCTCTCCTTCCACTTGTCCCTCAGAACACCAGCCTTTGACACTATCAATCCAACTTACTAAATCGCTGCACTCATTCCTCCCTTGCTGCCCCCCTGTCCTCACGCTAAAGCCACTCTTGTACCTCCCTGCTTTCAGATGGTGATTCACCAGCTGAGGAGACGGGCCCTCAAACTGCCAGTGGGAGTGAAGCTGCAGGCGAGGAGGAAGATGAAGCCGGAGCATCAGCGCCACCTTCTCCCGAGGAAGCCCATGCCCACACAGGGAACACGCCTTCCCTGGAGGAGAGCAGGGGGGAAGGGTCTGATGAGGGTGAAGCTCCAGGACCCAGCGGGCTGCAGCAACGCGATTGGGGTAGGGAAGCTCGGGGGCCTCCTCCCTGGAGGGAGAGTATAACAGCGAGTCCTACTGCACTGGATGCAGAGGAGGAGCGGCTGATCGCTGAAATGAACACCCAGGCGGTGGACATGCACACTGAGCTCATGGGTGCAGTGGGAAGGGTGCCCGAATGCATTGAATCACTGGCAAGGAGTGTGGAGCACTTCGCTGTAGCACAGGCGGATGCCACGCAAATGTTTAGTGCTGCAATTCAGTCACTGGCTGCCGTGATCCAATCTCAGACTGGTCTCATGCAGACTCAGATTGAGGCCACGCGAGCACTGACTGCTGCTATCGTCGCTGGTTCGGTCACACTTCCCCGGGGCTCTCACCGCGCTGCAGCAGGCCAGCAATCTGTGCTCCAGCAGATTGCTCCGGATGCTGAAGTGCTGCCCTGTGGGAGTGCCAGTGTGTCGGTCGAGCAGGGAGTTGCTGTCCTCTCTCAAGATGACAGCATTCCTGCTGCCACCACTGTCACTTCTCCACTGCACTTGCCACTGCCTGTCGGACAGACTGCTGCCGCCCATGCAGAGTTGGTGCAGTCTGCAGCCGGACCCTCCAGGCCCAGAGCTGGTCGAGGCCGTCCTTCAAGGGCATCTGCAGTCTCAGGTTGTGATAATTGTGATGAAATATTCATCATCATCATTGCCTGTGACTGAGATCGGTTTCAGTGCCATTTCCCTTCCCCCAGACCTCATTGTATTGTGTACTGGAATGTGCTGTATTGTATACTGGAATGTGCTGGAATGTGCTGTGTGTAGGGCTCCGCCCATACCTGGCCCCGTTTGTAGGCTGGCTCAGTCTGGCCTCAGCCTCCAGAAGGAAGACATCTCTCTCGCTTACGTGTTACGTTCTAAGTTAATAAAAGCCTTGTTTTGTTCTGCTAACTTCGAGTCTCGGAATTATTGAGGCACATCAATTTTATTAACTTATTTTTCAACACTATGGATCAACTCCTGAAACCCGAAGGTTTGGATTTGGATCAACATGCTCCGGACGCATCAGCACGCTTCAGACACTGGTTGGAGTGTATGGAATTCTTCCTGGACAATTCCGCGGCCGTCAAAGACGCTACGGACGCTGCGAGGATGAGACTCGGAATTCTGCGGAATTGGGTAAGCCACCGGGTTTACCCCCTCATCCAAGACGCCGAGACGTACCTGGCCGCCTGCGACATCTTAAAGGCGCATTACCAGCAGCCTACGAATGAGGTGTATGCTAGGCACCTGCTCGCTACCCGCGCACAGCGACCTGGGGAATCGGTGGAGGAGTTCCTAAGCACCCTGAAAATGCTTGGCAAAGACTGCAAGTGCCGAGATGTAAAAGCCGCAGTGTACACTGACGAGCTTGTTCGCGATGCCTTCATCACAGGCCTCAGCTTCACTTACATCCGGCAAAGACTGCTGGAAAAAACGGGGTTGGACCTGAAACAGGCTGCGGACACCGCGCGATCCCTGGATGTGGCCCAGAGAAACTCGGACGCCTACTCTTCAGCCCGCGCCGTCCACGCCGCCACGTGTGCACCGAGGGCGCCGCCATCTTGGAAGGCATCTTCCCCGCCCGACAGCCCGACACCAGCTGGGCCCCGCTCTCCCCCCAGAAGCCCTACGACAGCCGCGACGTGTCAGGGACCCAACTGCTACTTCTGCGGGCAGCCAAAGCACACCAGAAACCTGTGCCCGGCGAAAGGCACCACCTGCTTTAAATGCGGTAAGAAGGGGCACTTCGGGAAGGTGTGCAGAGGGAACCCCGCCGGAAAACCAACCGCCGGAAAACCCGCCACCGCCGCGTGTGCGCCGTGGGAGCGGCCATCTTGGACGCCATCTTGCCCGACCTCGTGGGGTCCGCCATCTTGTGAGCAGACAGTGTGGACGCCATCTTGTATCGATCAGGGCCCTACAGTGGCATCGGTCACAGTGGACCAGACCAGGCCGCACCCGCTATCCAGATCAATGGTGGACATCGAGGTAAACGGGTGCCGGGTTAAATGCTTAATTGACAGTGGAAGCACGGAGAGCTTTATCCACCCAGAACTGGCACAACAACTCTCCCTAAAGGTGGTCCCTACTCAGGGTACCATCTCTATGGCTGACAAAACCCAGACATCGACCATTCTGGGTTACTGCACGGTACAATTGTGCGTTAACGGAACTGTATATGATAATTTTAAAGTATTAATCATGAAGAACCTATGTGCGAGCGTGATCTTGGGCCTGGATTTCCAGTGCAACCACCAAAGCATCACGCTCAAGTACGGTGGGTCCCAGCCGCCCCTCACAGTGTGCGGTCTGGCTACCCTGAAGGTAAAGCCGCCTTCGCTATTCGCGAACCTTACCCCTAACTGCCGGCCAATAGTGACCAAAAGCAGGAGGTACAGCTGGGAGGACAGGCGGTTTATCGCGACCGAGGTAGACAGGCTCCTGAAAGAGCGCATTATTGAACGCAGCAACAGCCCGTGGCGCGCCCAAGTGGTAGTGGTAAGGGGTAGCGAGAAGAAACGGATGGTGATCGACTATAGTCAAACGATCAACAGGTACACCCTACTAGACGCCTACCCGCTACCCCGCATATCAGAAATGGTGAACCAAATCGCCCAATACCGGGTGTTCTCCACCATCGACCTCAAGTCAGCGTACCACCAGCTCCCTATCAGACCACAGGACCGCCCGTACACCGCCTTTGAGGCGAACGGACGCCTCTACCAATTCCTCAGAGTCCCCTTTGGGGTGACGAATGGGGTCTCGGTCTTCCAGAGGGAGATGGACCGCATGGTCGATGACCACCACTTGCAGGCAACCTTCCCCTACCTCGACAACGTCACCATCTGCGGCCACAATCAGCAGGATCACGACTCGAACCTCGAGAGGTTCCTGGAAACCGCACAAAAATTCAACCTCACCTACAACGAGGACAAGTGCGTTTACAACACCACGCGCCTCTGCATACTAGGCAGCGTGGTGGAGAATGGGGAAATCGGACCAGACCCCGACCGATTGCGCCCCCTACGGGAGCTGCCCCCGCCCAACACTCCCAAAGCCCTGAAAAGGTGCCTGGGGTTATTTTCTTATTATTCCCAATGGGTCCCCAACTACTCCGACAAAGCCCGCCCCCTCTTGAAAGCATCCTCTTTCCCGCTCTCTGCTGAGGCCCACGCCGCCTTCAAAAGCATTAAGCAGGATATTGAGTGGGCCGCGCTACAGGCAGTGGACGAGAACACTCCATTTCAAGTGGAAAGTGATGCGTCTGACTTCGCCTTGGCGGCCACCCTCAACCAGGCGGGGCGGCCCGTAGCTTTCTTCTCGAGGACCCTCCAAGGGCCCGAGATCAGACACTCCTCCGTGGAAAAGGAGGCCCAAGCCATCGTGGAGGCAGTGCGCCACTGGCGCCACTACCTAGCCGGCAAACGCTTCACCCTACTTACCGACCAGCGGTCGGTAGCGTTTATGTTCAATAATAAACAGAGGGGGAAGATTAAAAATGATAAGATTCTTAGGTGGCGGATCGAGCTCTCCACCTTCGAGTACGACATCATTTACCGGCCAGGGGCCCTTAACGAATCCCCTGACGCCCTCTCACGAGGGATGTGTGCCAGCGCCACTGGGGATCGGCTACAGACCCTCCACAACGACCTCTGCCACCCAGGGGTCACGCGGCTGTTCCACTTCATAAAGTCCCGTAACTTACCCTACTCGATTGAGGAAGTTCGGTCCCTGACCAGGAACTGCCGCACTTGCGCTGAGTGCAAGCCTCGGTTCTACCGCCCAGATAGAGCCCACTTAATCAAAGCCACACGGCCCTTTGAGCGGCTCAGCTTAGATTTCAAGGGCCCCCTCCCGTCCGTCGACCGCAATGTTTACTTCCTGAACATTGTGGACGAATACTCCCGGTTCCCATTCGCCTTCCCCTGCCCAGACATGACCAGCGCCACGGTCATTAAATGCCTCAACAGCCTGTTCTGCCTGTTCGGTATGCCGAGCTACATCCATACGGATAGGGGGGCGTCCTTCATGAGTGAAGAGCTACGCCAGTACATGCTGTCCAGGGGGATTGCCACGAGCCGTACCACCAGCTACAACCCCCGGGGTAACGGCCAAGTGGAGCGAGAGAACGGGACAGTATGGAAAGCAGTCACTCTAGCTCTAAGGACCAAGGGCCTCCCTATCTCCCACTGGCAGGAAGTCCTCTCGGATGTGCTCCATTCGATACAGTCGCTATTGTGTACGGCCACTAATACCACGCCCCATGAACGAATGTTTGTCTTTCCCCGGAAATCCACCTCAGGCGTATCCATGCCATCATGGCTCTCCACCCCAGGTCCAGTACTCGTGCGAAGGCATGTGAGGGGCCACAAGACGGACCCTCTCGTGGAGCCAGTGTACCTACTCCACGCCAACCCCCAATACGCATATGTCCGGCACGCCGACGGAAGGGAGGACACCGTGTCCATAAAAGACGTCGCCCCAGCCGGCATCGACAACAACCACGGCAATAGCGGCAACGACGATCACAGCAACTCTTACCCACCCACTACTCTTTCATCACCCCCGGAAGAACACCGACCAACGGCACCCCCACCAACTACCCCTTCAACAACCCTGGCGGCACCCCTGGCAGAGACCCAGGAGGCTACCGGGGACACCCAGCCGACACCCGTGGCACCGCAACAGCCACGTCGGTCGCAGAGGACTATCAAACCCCCGAACAGACTAAATCTATAGAAGGGGTGAATGTGATGAAATATTCATCATCATCACTGCCTGTGACTGAGATCGGTTTCAGTGCCATTTCCCTTCCCCCAGACCTCATTGTATTGTGTACTGGAATGTGCTGTATTGTATACTGGAATGTGCTGGAATGTGCTGTGTGTAGGGCTCCGCCCATACCTGGCCCCGTTTGTAGGCTGGCTCAGTCTGGCCTCAGCCTCCAGAAGGAAGACATCTCTCTCGCTTACGTGTTACATTCTAAGTTAATAAAAGCCTTGTTTTGTTCTGCTAACTTCGAGTCTCGGAACTATTGAGGCACATCAATAATCAGCAGCCTTCCACCAGCCTTGCTGCAGCCACTGGGGCCCCATTACGGAGGAGCAGTAGGGTGGGAAGGGGGGAAGTGCGCAAGAGAAGGAGATCAACCTCGAAGGGCAAAAAGTAGGAGGTGTGACAAAATGTTGTTCATTTTTTTTATTAAAGGCCGAGGTTCGTGGTCAAACTTTTGTTTAGTGTTTTGGACATTATCTCCAGGTTGTGAGAACCAGTTACGTTAATGACTGTTTTTTTGTGTTTCTTTCTATTAGTTTGTCATGAGGAAATGACACACACACAGTTTGTAAAATAAATAATTTTTTGTATTCAAAATGTACATGTTTGGTCTTTGCAATCATTGCTGCCTTGGCCGGCTTAGGGGTTGCGGGTTGGTTTCATTCATGTTGTTCTCAATGGCAGAAGCCATTTCCTCAGCAGGGGCCTAGAAGTGGCTTGCTATCAGCCGTTGACGGACGGCTCTTCCAGTTTCTACATTGTGGGCCTCCCTCCCGCCTTGGTGCTGCTGATGATCATCCTCCTCCTCTTCCTCCTCCTCCTCCTCTTCCTCCTCCTCCTCTGGTGGTGCTCCAAGGCCTGGTGGCATTGGCTGGGTCCTGAGGATTGCCAGGTTATGCAGCATGCAGCACAGAACAACGAAGTGGGAGCTCGCTCAGGCGAGTACTGCAGGGCTCCTCCAGAATGGTCCAGACAGCGGAACCATTGCTTGAACATGACGATTGTGTGCTCAACGATGTTCCTGGTAGCTTGATGGCTGTCGTTGTACCGCAGCTCAGCAGGGGTGTTGGGCGTACGGAGCGGTGTCATCAGCCAGGTGCACAGTGGATATCCCTTGTCCCCGAGAAGCCAACCACCTGGGTGATGCGGTGCCTGGAAAAGTTCTGCCATAGAAGTCTGGCGCAGGATGAAGGCATCGTGGCTGCTGCCAGGAAAGTGGGCATTGACAGCGAGTATCAGCTGTCTGTGGTCACAGACCAATTGTACATTTAAGGAATGGAACCCCTTTTGATTGCAGAAATCCACTGCATTCTCATGCGGAGCACGCAAAGCCACATGCGTGCAGTCAATGGCGCCCTGCACCATGGGGAAGCCCACGATCCTCGCAAAGCCCATAGCGCGTTCATGCTGCTTGGCCGTGGTCATGCGGAAAGAGATGTAATCTTGTCTCCTTTTATAGAGGGCATTTGTGACCTGATGGATGCAGCAATGGACCGCGAACTGGGAGATATTGGCGATGTCCCCAGTAGCTGATTGAAATGAGCAGGTGGCATAAAAGTTGAGAGCCACTGTTATCTTCACTGCCACTGACAGAGATGTCCTGCTTCTCAGTTGAGGCTGCAAATCTGGCTGCAGCAGGTGGCAGAGCTCAGTGACCACCTCCTTGCTGAAGCGCAGCCTTCGCAAACACTGCTCCTCAGACATATTAATGTATGAGAATTGTTGGCGAAATACCCTGGGAGGGTAAGGTCTCCTGTACAGAGGCCTGTTGGCCCTCCTCCATCTGGCCATGATTGCCACTCTCTCTGCGTCTCTGTGGCCTCCGAATCTGCTGGCGCAGGACGACGCCCCCAATTAGTGCAGCCTCCATAGTCTCTTGGCAATCAAAGTAATGAAGGTCAAAAACCAAAGTACCTGCAAAGTTATGGTCAGAAGCCAAAACTATTTCACACAGCGTTGACTCAATGCAGAAGTCTCTCTTTTTCTCTCTCAAAATCTCTCTCTCAGAACGAGTGGTGCAAAAATGTCTACCACTGAAAAAGCCAGGAAGAGGCCCCCTTTAAATAGTGCCCCCCCCAGCTCCACAGCAACTGGGAAGCATTCCAGTCTACCTGTTGTTGGTTGCGCCAGGCGGAAAGGAGGGGGGCGCCACTCAATTTCCATTCCGGGGCACCACAAGGACGTTGCACGCTCGAATGACGTCAAGTTCTGCGTGCGCAGGAGATCGGGGCGGTATTGTTTAGCGCCGCCACAAAATGTCTGGTCAATTTTGCGAGAGGCGCAGATATCGCCATGCCCGGGCGCTAGTTGCTTTGCGCCCCATTAGCACCCTCTTAACGGGAGGCACAAACCTCCTAAATTTTCGAAAAAAAAATTAAAGTTTTTTACGGGGCTAAAAATAAACGTACCTTTTTAAAAAAGTATTTTTATATGTTAAATCAGTGGAATTTTTTTTTTAACTTAAGCAGGCCTTATACTTTTACCAGGCGCAAGAATTGTAAGTGTTTTCTGCGGGCGGAGGGTCTCCAAAAAACAGAACTCTCCACCCGCAGAGGCCCTGCTCCAGGGCAGGCGGTCCCTACGGGCGAGTACACAGCGCGCACCCACCCGTAGGGAGCGGAATATCCGGCCCAATGTCATTACTTGACGTGTAATAATTATTGTTCCAAAAGCGCCACATGAGTGGTATTGTCCTATTAAACCAACCCATGGTAACTGCACTCTTGCCCATTCTGGAAAAATCAATATTATTCAGAATTACCATTTTTGTTGGAAAAAAAATATTCTGTTGTTTATTGATCTGTTTCTTAAGACAGACTGAAGTACAACAAAAAATAATCTTAAATCTGATAGAGTTTTCTGGCCACATCAACCAATCGGGAAAGTGCCGCCACTTGACAACTTGCCTAATCATTGAGTAAATCACCCGCAGGGCAGAGAGGCAGCACGGGATATCCCTTGGACATGTGGACTATTCAGAAAGAAGCAATCAGCCTGGTCTTGATACAGTACTGTAATGTATGCAATGTATATATACCTTAAGGGAGAGAACTACTTTTTACAGCTCCTGTATACTGTAGTACCGGCAGTGACCACACCTGTATATAAACCCTGAGTAGTGATCTGTATAGTTAGTTCTAGAGTAACCCTCATTCAGTAAACACCTGTTGAATCGTTCCCTGCAGTCTGTTGTCTGATTATTGAAGGACACAACATTAAGATACACGGACTTAACATTGGCGACGAGGCAGATTCGAACCTACCTGCAACTCTGCATCACCTCCCAGGGATTCACTCCTGGAGAACAGTGGAAGAAGGTCGAGTCCAGAAGCACGGACGTCGACCACGGGCAACCGCCCAGTCATCCAGCGGAGATTTGAGCATCGCAGGGGAGGCTGTCGAGAGCCAGGCTTGGCTTTCCAGTCACGGTGGTCCAGCGAAACGGGCTGGCAACAGGTACTGCGCAGACCCTTCCCGGACAGCGACGGGCTAGAGCCCGACCAAGCGGCACAGAAAAAGGCCGAGCAGCGTCGACGAGGGAGAGAGAGAGAGGGCAGAGCGCACAGGGCGCAGCCGGTGTTCAGGACCGAGCAGCGTCAATGGGGGAGAGAGACGAGAGAGAGCAGAGCGCAGCCGGTGTTCAAGGGCCGAGCAGCGTCAACGGGGGAGAGAGGCGCGCAGGAAAACGCGAGGCGCTGCCATTGCCACGAGGACCGCAGAGAGCAGCATTGGCAGCAGCGCAGGAGCAGCGCATGAAACCCACAGGGCGCTGCCATTTGCCACGAGGACCGCCGAGAGCGGCGTTGGCAGCAGCGCAGGAGACGCCACTTTAAGCCGCAGCGGGGAAGAAAGGAAAGCGCGGGAGATGCCATTTTAAGCTGCAGTGGGGAAGAAAGGAAAGCGCGGGAGACGCCATTTTAAGCCAGTCTAACCACGCCCAAAAATGCCGAAGAGTGGCAGTATCACAGCGTTCGACAATGAAGCCGAAGATTGGACGACATATGTCGAACGCATAGAGGTATACTGCAAGGCGAATGAAGTGCCAGATGACAAGAAAGTGCTGGTATTGTTGAATTCAATGGGTGCAAAAACGTATGGCTTACTACGAAACCTAGTAACCCCAGAGAAGCCAGTAGAAAAGGATTTTGAAAACATAGTGTCAATCCTACAGGACCACTTAAACCCCACACCGCTGCTGATAGCAGAAAGATTTAAGTTTCACAAAAGGAACCAGCATAAAGATGAAAGTAATGCTGAGTATTTAACGGAACTGCGCAAGCTATCGAAACACTGCCAGTTTGGAACGGGACTAACAGATACTTTAAGGGACAATGTTGTATGTGGGCTTCAAAGTGAAGGAACCCAGAAACGGCTTCTATCAGAAAAGGATCTTACGCTGGACAAGGCTTTCAGCATTGCAGTATCACACGAAGCAGCAGCACGGGGCGCTGCAGAGATACAACGGAGACCGCAAGAATATGGCACAAATTAAATGTCATACGGAACAGTGAAGTGCTATCGCTGCGGCAGAACAACACATGACCATAATGATTGCTGGTTCAAGGACAAAGTGTGCAGACAGTGTGGAAAAGTAGGACACATAGTAAGAGTCTGCAGGTCGGGAAAGAAAACCAGCAGCAAGAAATCTCCACAGGAAAAGTACAAGAAGGTACATAAGGTGATGGAGAGTAGTTCAGACGAACAGAAGAGTGATACAGACTCCGGAAGCAAAGAGCTGGGTTGTCTGAAACTACATAATGTGATCAAAACGGAGGATCATCAAACTATCTGGGTCACGCTCAAGATAGCAGGAGTCCAAGTGAAAATGGAATTGGACACAGGATCAGCCCTAACAGTCATAAACCGAAGGGACTACAAGTGGCTATTCTCACATATACCCTTGAGAGATACAAAGATTGTCTTGAAGACGTACACGGGGCAAAAAGTCTACCCCAAAGGAAAAATAAGGGTGAACGTTCTATATAACGGCAAGGAAACACCAAAAATGGACCTATATGTATTGCCAGATGGAGGACCACCACTACTAGGACGTGAATGGATCCAGAAGATACAGCTAGATTGGCATTCCATACAGGCACTGACTGTGGCTGACAAAAAGGATGATGACGTCACACCTGGGCGACTGTCAAAGATCCTAACTGACGCGAAAGAAGTGTTCCAGCAAGGACTCAGAACACTAAAAGGCATGACAGCGATGATTAAAATTGAAGAAAACGCAAGCCCAAAATTTTTTAAGGCCAGACCGGTACCTTATGCGATCCGCCCAGCCGTCGAAGCAGAGCTGGAGAGTCTGGAACGTTCAGGTGTACTGTCCAAGGTAGACTGGAGCGAGTGGGCTACACCCATCGTCCCTGTGATGAAAAAGTCGTTGAGCAGCACGCCTGGGGAACCAAGGAAGGTTCGCATCTGTGGGGACTTTAAGGTAACAGTGAACCCGGTCCTTCACACCGTACAATATCCACTTCTGCGGATTGAAGATATTTTCGCCTCGCTATCTGGAGGGAAACGCTTCACTAAGATTGATCTGGCCCAGGCGTATCTGCAAATGGAGGTAGAAGAAGCATCAAAAAAATACCTCACAATCAACACCCATAAAGGTCTCTACCAATACAACCGGCTGGTATTCGGGGTAGCATCAGCTCCGGCTATTTGGCAGAGGGCAATGGAACAAGTCCTGCAAGGGATCCCAGGGACCCAGTGTTATTTGGACGACATCCCGGTCACGGGCGAAAATGACAGTGATCACCTTGCCAACCTGGAGCAGGTGCTCACTAGATTGCAGGAATATGGGCTCCGAGCTAACCGCCCCAAATGCGAATTTTTTAGAAAACAGATCTCGTATTGTGGCCACGTTATCGATAAAGAGGGGTTACATAAGTCCCCAGAGAAGATTGAGGCAGTAGTCAAGGCTCCAGCACCGGAAAATGTGTCACAACTGAGGTCGCTCCTCGGGCTAGTAAATTACTACCATAAGTTCTTGCCAAATTTGTCTACAATACTACACCCACTGAACACCCTACTGCAAACTGGGGTGCCATGGAAGTGGAGTGACGAATGTAGACGAGCTTTCCAGAAGAGCAAAACACTAATCACATCGAAAGAGGTATTGGCCCATTACAACCCGGCATTACCAATTTGGTTGGCATGTGATGCGTCACCCTATGGCATTGGAGCGGTGCTGTCGCACGAATTCTCGGATGGCTCAGAGAGGCCAATAGCCTTTGCGTCACGATCACTAACCTCAGCCGAGCGTAACTACGCCCACATTGACAGGGAGGCCCAAAGCCTAGTGTGGGGAGTGAAAAAGTTCAATCACTATCTGCACAGGCAGAAGTTCACCTTGCTGACTGACCACCAACCACTTGTCTCCATCTTTAATCCAAAGAAGGGCGTTCCGGTGATGACTGCGCAACGGCTACAAAGATGGTCCCTTTTTCTAGGGGCGCACCAATATGAAATCGAGTATAAGGGCACGAAACAGCATGGAAACGCTGATGGGCTATCACGCCTGCCACTGCCTACTGCGGAGGAAGCACCAGCAGTGGATCCTGTCGAAATATTTCATTCGACTATAATTGAATGCTTGCCAGTAACTAACGCTGGTATAGAGAAGGAGACCCGAAATGACCCGACACTGTCTCGGGTATATGATTTGACGGTGAAGGGATGGCCAGCACATGGCGACTCACTGTTGCCAGCATTCTCATCCAGAAGAGAACAGCTGTCAGTATGCCAGGGGACCTTGATGTGTGGATCCCGAGTGGTAATTCCACCCAAGTTAAGGGAGAGAGTGCTCAATGAGCTTCACGAAGGTCATCTGGGAGGGGTGAAAATGAAAGCCTTGCTAGGGCTTATGTGTGGTGGCCGGGGATCGATCAGCAAATCGAGGACCTGACAAAGAGCTGCTCAGGATGCCAGAAGGTCCAAAATGCACCACCACATGCCCCTCTACACCCATGGGAGTGGCCCTCATCTCCATGGCAACGGGTGCATATTGATTTTGCTGGTCCATTCATGGACTCAATGTTTTTAATAGCTGTGGATGCGCACTTGAAATGGCCTGAGGTGATCAAAATGTCCTCCACCACCACGGAGAAAACTATTGCAGGCCTACGGACCATTTTTGCCAGGAACGGCTTGCCAGAGCAGATTTGCTCTGATAACGGACCACAGTTTGTGTCCGAAGAGTTTCGAAGATTTATGAAAAGGAATGGGGTAAGGCATTACACATCCGCCCCGTATCATCCAGCCACAAATGGATTGGCTGAGAGGTTCGTACAAACCTTTAAAAAAGCAGTAAAGGCCATGTGCGATGACGACATTCCACTGCAGCATAAGGTGGACAATTTCCTGTTAGCCTACAGAAATGCGACACATGCAGTCACCAACCAGGCCCCGGCCATGATGTTCTTTAACCGAAGGTTGAGATCTCATCTGGATTTGCTCAGACCAAATGTACGAAGAGATGTTGAGAGTAAGCAATTCCAGCACATCAATGAGAAGCCGACAAGGAGCTTCAATGTAGGGCAACCAGTCTTGGCCCGTGACTACCGAACAGGAAATGGCAACCAGGAACGATATGCACATGGCAGGGGCCACTAATGTACACAGTGGATGTTGGGGAGAACATTGTGAGACGCCATGCTGACCAGATCCTAGAGTCACAGGAACGAGTCAACCCCATGTCTCGGCCATACGTACCCGGTGAGGAACCCGACATACAGGTCGCATCTACCTCAGAAACAATAGCATTGAAAGCTGATGAATCAACTGATGACAGGGTGCTAGAATCGCCTCCGCACCAAGAGTGAGACACTCGGGAAAGGCGTTATCCAGAAAGAATCAGGAAGCCTCCCCAGAGACTGAATATATGAATCGACTATTTTCATATAACATTCCTCGGAGTCCACATCACGGAAGACCTCTCCTGGTCTCTCAATACCTCCTCTCTGGTGAAGAAGGCCCAGCAGCGCCTATATTTCCTAAGGAGGCTGAAGGGATGTAACCTGTCACCCCTGATCATCTCTAACTTTTACCGCTGCACAATAGAGAGCACCCTGACGAACTGTATCACAGTGTGGTATGACAGCTGTAGCTACTATGACCGGAAAGCCCTGCAGCGGGTAGTCAAAACTGCCCAACGCATTACCGGCACCCGGCTACCGACCATAGAGCACATATACCAGAAACGCTGTTTACGGAGGTCACGGTCCATCATCAAAGACCCTACCCACCCCAGCCACAGTCTGTTCGCCCTCCTGCCATCTGGGAGACGCTACAGATGCATTCGCACCCGTACGACCAGATTTAGGAACAGCTTCTTTCCCAGGGCTGTCATCCTACTGAACTCCACAAATAAACTCTAAAGCCTGCACATCTAATCTAAATGTACACTCTCGGGAGCCGCAAGCCTACATTTTGTTGTACTGCACTTGTGCACTAACAATGACAATAAAAGTTGATTTGATTTTGATTTGATTGTATATTAAAAATGTTAATTGTTAAATGAGTATTCACAGAATCACAGAATCCCCCCAGTGCAGATAGAGGCTATTTCGGCCCATCGAGCCTGCACCGACACATGTCCCACCCTATCCCCGTAACCCCACGTATTTAATCCCCTAACACTAAGGGTCAATTTATCATAGCCAAATCAACATAACCTGCACATCTTTGGACTGTGGGAGGAAACCGGAGCACCCGGAGGAAACCCACGCAGACACAGGGAGAATGTGCAAACTCCACACAGACAGTCACCCGAGGCCAGATTTGAACCCGGATCCCTGGCGCTGTGAGACAACAGTGCTAACCACTATGCCACCGTGCCTCCTGTATTATGGTACTGTTAATCTAAAAGGGGAGGAATTGTAATGTATTTAATGTATATATAACTTAAGGGAGAGAACTACTTTTTACAGCTCCTGTATACTGTAGTACCGGCAGTGACCACACCTGTATATAAAAGAGTAGTGATCTTTATAGTTAGTTCTAGAGTAACCCTCATTCAGTAAACACCTGTTGAATCGTTCCCTGCAGTCTGTTGTCTGATTATTGAAGGACACAACTTTAAGATACTCGGACCTAACAAGTACCACATCACACAAGCTTAATGCAGGAACATTTGTAAGCTGTTTCTGATGGCGGGGGAGTCCAGAACCAGGGGTCACAGTCTAAGGATAAGGGGTAAGCCATTTAGGACTGAAATGAGGAGGAATTTCTTCACCCAGAGAGTGGTGAACCTGTGGAATTCTCTAACACAGAAGGCAGTTGAGGCCAGTTCATTAAATATATTCAAGAAGGAGTTAGATATATTTCTTAAGACTAAAGGGATCAAGGGATACGGGGAGAAGGCAGGGACAGGGTACTGAACTTGGATGATCAGCCATGATCTCATTGAATGGCGGAGCAGGCTCGAGGGGCCAAATGGCCGACTCCTGCTCCTGTCTTCTATGTTTCTATGTTTTAAATCCTTCCAACTCCCCCTCGAAACAAAATCAACGTTAATCAATGAGAAGCAGATATTGGGAAAACGGGAATCTCGAGAAAATTCCCCTGATGGAATTGATGAGATACTGAATTCTGTTGGACTGCAATTCTTAGCGCCCTCAGCTGTACATCCCTCCACACTGCAAGTAACGATTTCCATTTTTTTTATGCACACATTTCCACTGGTCGCTGCGTGTTAGCAATCTCAGAGTCAGTGACACGATTCCCTCTTGCGGCTATTTTTAGTGGAATCATACACGCGTTTTTAGAACAGATTCAGGATTTCACCAGAAATTGTGAACATTGGCAATCTTTCGCCATGTTTCCCAGGTGACCAGGAGAGGATTACATCAGATATACAGCACAGATACAGGCCAGTTGGCCCAACCAGTCCATGATAGACTAATAAAGTTCTCCGCCATATTAAGCTGAAGGAATAGCAAAATCAAACACTGGAATAAACAGCTTTAAGATTCAAAGTATAAATAGTATCTTAATGAATTAATTTTTGTGGGAGGCTTGTAATTTTAATTTCGAGCAACAACTAACACCCTAATTATACCCTTTTGTGAATTATATGACAATATTATTTGGGTTAATGACATTGTAATAGCGTCACTAGATCCTCAATGAAAGTCATAACAGTGCTAGTTTAAGCTGGCAGTCGTATTCTTTTAACGTACAGAGACAGTTGTCTATGTATCTGTGTCACCAAAACTATCTGGTCGTTATCACATTGCTGTTTGTGGGTCCTTGCTGGGCGCAAATTGGCTGCCGCGTTTCCTACTTTACTGCAGTGACTACACTTCAAAAAGTACTTCATTGGCTGTAAAGTGCTTTGAGGTAGTGAGAGGTGCAATACCAATACAAGTCTTTCTTTCTTACTGTTCATCACTGAGAAATCTATTAGCTTTTCAATTGCTTCATCATGTTGTCTAGACATTGTAATGAATGAGTCAACTATTAGTCCAGCTGTCTTTCCAAGACCACTTTACCAATTTAACTCACTTCATAGTATGATGTACATTTTTAAAACAAAAGGAAAAACATGACATTGATCAGCTTCACTTGTCCTGTGTTCATTTACCCAGTTACACCGATCACCTAAATCCTTCTGTAACTCTTTTGCTAAATCCTCTGGCTCCACTACTTTCCCTATTTTAGTCTAATCAAAAAGCAAATCATACTTAGATATTTGGCGATGTCTTGCAGCTGCAATGTAGCGTATACCACTGAGTGAGGTAATCATAAAGCTAATAAATTGACTTTATATGACCTTTACACAGAACTAATACAACTAAAGGTCTAAAAATGCAACTACACTTTTTTTTGGAACAGTTTCATTTTATCTTCATAAGATGTTTGAAAACTGCACCAAATCCGAAGAACTGAAGCTTAAGTTAGAGTTGAAAAAAAATCACAAACTTTTAAAAAAAAAGTCTTGTGTCTCCACCTAGTGGCACAAATGTGGAACTTCATAAGTGCTTCGGATCCACCCAGGATTACAAATATCTCCAATATATTCATCGTTCCTCGAACTACTGCTCTCGCCGCATCCTGAGATCCACGCTCAACACCATGCGGCGCCACATGAACACACTCGACTTCTCTCTTCAGCAACACCAGCGCACTCTATCTCAAAGCTGTCCGGGTCCACAGTTCCATTTCATCCTTCGACTCATCCGACGCTTCAACAAAAAACTTTTCTTCTTCCTTTCCGATGTCAAGGATCGCAAGCTTCATCAACTCTTGGACACCAACGCCCCTCCGGAACCTTCTTCCCCTTCACTTTCCTCTGACCCCCCTTCTCCCAATCCCACCCCCTGCCGCGTTTTCACTATCCTCTCTGACCTTCCACTCTCTGACCCTGAACGATCAGTCCTCAGCAAAGGCCTGAGCTTCATCCCCTTACGCCCCCACCTCAATGAATTTCGAGCTCGGCACGATGTTGAGCTCTTTTTCCGCCGCCTTCGTCTCCGTGCCCACTTCACTGGCCAGGAGTCTTCCCCCGCACAACTGACCCTTTCTCCCGCTTGCAGAATTCCCGTTCTACCTGGACCCCTCCCCCTGGCCTCTTACCCTCTCTAGATCTTTTCATCGCTAACTGCCGCCGTGACATCGGCCGTCTCCATTTCTCTGCTTCCCTCACTCACTCCAACCTACCTCCCTCTGAACTTGCAGCACTCCATTCTCTTAGATCCAACCCTGACATTGTCATTAAACCCGCTGACAAGGGTGGTGCTGTTGTTGTTTGGCGTACTGACCTCTACCTAGCGGAAGCTGAACGCCAACTCTCCGACACCTCCTCCTACCTCCACCTGGACCATGACCCCACTACCGAACATCAAACCACCATTTCCAAGACTGTCACTGACCTCATCTCCTCTGGAGATCTTCCCCCCGCTGCCACCAACCTCATAGTTCCCCAACCCCGCACAGCCCACTTCTACCTCCTTCCCAAGATCCACAAACAGGACTGCCCTGGTAGACCCATCGTTTCAGCCTGTTCTTGCCCTACAGAACTTATCTCTTCCTATCTTGACTCTATCTTTTCTCCCCTTGTCCAGTCTCTTCCCACCTACATCCGCGACTCTTCGGACGCCCTCCGCCACTTTAACAGTTTCCAGTTTCCTGGCCCCAACCGCTTCCTTTTCACCATGGACGTACAATCCCTCTACACCTCCATCCCCCACCCGGATGGCCTGAGGGCGCTCCGCTTCTTCCTTGAACAGAGGCCCGACCAGTCCCCATCCACCACCACCCTCCTCCGCCTGGCTGAACTTGTTCTCACATTGAACAACTTCTCCTTTAACTCCACTCATTTCCTCCAAATCAAAGGTGTTGCCATGGGTACCCGCATGGGTCCTAGCTATGCCTGCCTTTTCGTGGGCTATGTGGAACAATCTTTGTTCCAGTCCTACTCGGGTCCCCTCCCTCACCTCTTTTTCCGATACATTGATGACTGTATCGGTGCCGTTTCCTGCTCTCGCCCCGAACTTGACAATTTCATTCACTTTGCCTCCAATTTCCACCCTTCCCTCACCTTCACATGGTCCATCTCGGACTCTTCCCTTCCCTTCCTCGACTTCTCCGTCTCCATCTCTGGGGATAGGTTATCGACCAATATTTACTACAAGCCCAATGACTCCCACAGCTACCTGGACTACACTTCCTCCCACCCCGCTTCCTGTAAGGACTCTATTCCATTCTCCCAGTTTCTCCGCCTCCGCCGTATCCGCTCCGACGACGCCACCTTCCACACCAGTGCTTCAGACATGTCTTCCTTTTTCCGCAACCGAGGATTCCCCTCTACTGTGGTTGACACTGCCCTCGACCGTGTCAGTTCTATCTCCCGCACTTCTGCCCTCACCCCTGCCCCTCCCTCCCGGAACCACGATAGGGTTCCCCTTGTCCTCACCTTTCACCCCACCAGCCTCCACATTCAACGGATCATCCTCCGGCATTTCCGCTACCTCCAAAGTGATCCCACCACCAAACGTATCTTCCCCTCCCCTCCCCTTTCAGCATTCCGCAGGGACCGCTCCCTCCGAGACACCCTAGTCCACTCCTCTATCACCCCAAACAGCCCTTCCCCTTCGCCTGGCACCTTCCCATGCAAGCGGAGGAGATGTAACACCTGCCCCTATACCTCCCCCCTTCCCACTGTCCAGGGCCCCAAACACCCCTTCCAGGTGAAACAGCGATTTACTTGTACTTCTCGCAATCTAGTATACTGTATTCGCTGCTCACGATGCGGTCTCCTCTACATTGGGGAGACCAAACGCAGATTGGGTGACCGCTTTGCGGAACACCTCCGTTCAGTCCGTAAGGGTGACCCCGAGCTTCCGGTCGCCTGTCATTTTAATTCACCGCTCCATTCCCACTCGGACCTCACCGTCCTTGGCCTCTTGTATTGTTCCACGGAAGCTCAACGTAAACTCGAGGAACAGCACCTCATCTTCCGATTAGGCAGTCTGCAGCCTTCCGGACTCAATATCGAGTTCAACAATTTCAGATCATAAGCTCGGCCCCCATTTCATTTTCTCTTGTAATTGTTCCACTCCTTTCCCCCCCCCACCTTTCCTTTTGTTTCTCTCTCACACCTGGCAGCTATCTTTTGCCCTGCCAGTACACTTTACACCCTATCCCAGCCTATTACCATCTCGTCTAGCTTCTAATCTCTTTTACTTCTTTTGTTTCTTTTATTCTTTTGTCCGATCGCAGCCCTGCCTCCGATCTAGTTTCTTTTCTTTCCAGTTTTGAAGAAGGGTCCAACCCGAAACGTCAACTCAAATTTCTCTCCACGGATGTTGCCTGACCTGCTGAGTTTTTCCAGCATTTTCTGTTGTTATTTTGGAACTTCATAATTTTTCCCATCCTTACTTCAGTCGGTGAAAGGTTCTAGCCTCACTTGTGTTCAGGAAGGGGGAGTCCATGGCAAGGGAAGCCTAAGTTTTCCCTGTGAGGCCCAGAGAAAGAACTCCTGCTCCTCCTGGTTCCACGAGGAAAGTAAAAAAAATCCTTCACCTGGCGGCAAAGCTGCAGTGGCTTCTCTGCTCAGCCAGCAATTAGGAAGGCAAATCGCATGTTAGCCTTTATTGCAAGTGGGGTTGGAGTATAATCGTACGGACGTCTTGCTGCAATTATATAGGGCTTTGGTGAGACCACATCTGGAGTACTGTGCACAGTTTTGGTCTCCTTACCTGAGGAAGGATATAAAGGAAACTCTTGTTTAAACGGCACCTAATATCCGGAATTCTCTATTAACCGGCAAAATTCATACTCCGAAAACACCTCAATAACCGGAAATGTTGCCGAGTCCGAGTCTCCCGCGGTGGCTGAGTTAGTCAGTGGGGGTAATTCTCCAAACTGCCACTACTCGGCTTCTTGGCACTGTTAGAAGTCCGAACACCTCAATAACAGGAGTCTGACTCTTTGTTTGTTAAAAATAGCCTCGGTAGATAACCCTCTCCGTCATCCGGAATTTTTAATCAACCGGCACCATCCTGGTCCTGTTGGTGCCGGATACCAGAGAGTTTCCTGGTACTTGCCTTAAGAGGCGGTGCAACAAAGGTTCGCTAGATTGATTCCTGGGGTGAGAGGGCTGTCCTATGAGGAGAGATTGAGTAGCATGGACCTATATTTTTTTTATTTGTCATGGACAGATGCATCTACGAGAGGTAGATTGGTGAGGACGAGGTCAAGTAGGTTTATCTCACGTGTTGGTTCTCTCACCACCTGTCGCATGCCTAGACTGGCAGTTATGTCCCTCAGGACTTGGCCAGCTTAGTCAGTAGTGGTGCTATCGAGCCACTCTTGGTGATGGACATTGAAGTCCCTCACCCAGAGTACATCCTGTGCCCTTGCTACTCTCAGTGCTTCTTCCAAGTGGTGTTCAACATGGAGGAGTACTGATTCGTCAGCTGAGGGAGGGCGGTAGGTGGTAATCAGCAGGAGGTTTCCTTGCCCATGTTTGACCAGGGCCACATACCACTGTGCTGCCACCTCTGGTGGGTCTGTCCTGCTGATGGGACAGGACATACCCAGGAATGGTGATGGAGGAGTTTGGTACATTGGCTAACAGGTATGATTCTGTGTGTATGACTATGTCAGGCTGTTGCTTGACTAGAATGTGGGACAGCTCTCCCAATTTTGGCACAAGTCCCCAGATGTTAGTGAGGAGGTTAGTAAACTTCTGTGGAGTTTAGAAGAATGAGATGTGATCTCATTGAAACGTATCAAATTCTTAGAGGGCTCAACAGGGTAGATGCTGAGAGGCTGTTTCCCCTGGCTGGAGAGTCTAGAACTAGGGGGCATAGTCTCAGGATAAAGGGCGTCCATTTAGGACTGAGATGAGGAGAAATGTCTTCACTCAAAGGGTTGTGAATCTTTGGAATTCTCCACTCCAGAGGGCTGTGGATGCTCAGTCGTCGAGTATATTCAAGGCTGAGATTAACAGATTTTTGGTCAGTAAGGTAATCAAGGGATATGGGGATAGTGCGGGAAAGTGGAGTTGAGGTAGAAGATCAGCCATGATCTCATTGCTGACAGAGCCGGCTCAAGGGGCTGTATGGCCTACTCCTGCTCCTATTTCTTATGTTTTTATAAGAACGAGGAAATTCAACCCCTCTGCTTTTCAGGAGGTCCCTGTGATTGTGTTGATATTTTTAGGGGTCCTTCATGTTGAAAAGATTGAAAACCAATGCTGTACAAGAGATGTTGGAGAAGGATGGAGTAGTCCACAGTGTTGGAGACAGAGTAGAGATCAATAAAGGTGAGAAAAGACAGTGAACCACAGTTAAAATCACACAGGATCTCATTTGTCACTTTGACCAAGACAGCCTTGGTATAGGCCCACACACAAAGAACAACCACTTGACATTCATGGATCTAAGCAGCAAGAGTCAATGGCTCAAAATATCTGAGCCTACCGCACTATCATTCAATAGACAGGATAATTGGATAAGGTATACAACTGGCAGCTGATCCACTACCCCCCCATTATCTGCCTCCACCGAAAGTTAAAATCTACCCCAATGTTTCAGTTCGAACTACTGGATATCCTGAGGCATTGCTGTCTCCTGCAGACCTCCTGCATTGCTGTCTCCTATTGATCTCCTGCATTGCTGCCTCCCTTAGATCTCCTGCATTGCTGTTTCCCATGGATCTTCTGTGGCATGGCAATATATACTGCTCATAAGCTGTTTTGTACCATATCATGCACCTTATATTATTCTACTATGGCGGAGCTCTGTGCCTTTAAGGCAGAAAAGTCTAATTATTGTTAAGTAAACACAAACTCAGGTCACTCAATAGTTTAATTGTTGTTTGGTCAGCGACTCTGCAAATGATAAGGTGCATGTGCAGCCACGACCGGGAGTTCCGAAGGCTGTGTTGCCTGCCTGGTGCCAGGGTTAAGGACATCTCATCATGGCTGGAGAAGAACTTGGAGTGGGAGGGGGAGGATCCAGTTGTCGTGGTGCATGTAGATGTAGGATTCGCAAAAATCCAGGAAAATACAGTCTACATTGTAAACCCCCTGAAATGGCCACATTTTATGAACACAAGATGGAGTTGGCAGATCACATGACTCATTTCAGAAGGACATACCACTGCAGTATCTTAAAGAAACCTGAGTCACCACCGATTAGAAGATTCCAGAACTGACTGCAATTGATATGGTAAAATGGTTACAGTAGTAACGAAGTCAAAACAAAAGTATTTACACCTCAGGGTGTGTTAATTGCTAGCAAAACGCAAACCCATCTCTGAAATTGCAGAGCACAGACAAAACCTATTATCTGTACCAAACTCAGAGGGACACAGGACAGATCCCATTAGTTTCATTTACAAGACATTAAAATAATGTACCCGCTTTTGTCAAAGCAGCCTGCCCATTACTTTAACAAAAGAAAACCCCTGATTTGGCGCCAAGATAAGGGCAAGAAAACAGTATAGCTGTTGGGGGAATAGAGACATTAAAAAAAAACACAGTTTCACACAGACACGAGGTCAAAGGCAGGGCGAGTGGAGAGGTTCGATTATGGTTCGAGGAGCACGGAGGGCCTACAAGTTCGAGCAGGAGAGCAGGTTCAGGAGCCGGTCCCATAAGGAAGATTGGAGATCCCGGACGATACAGGAGCACCAAGGTCAAGGACAGTTTTACAAACCCTGGTGAGACTAGAGGCCCAACTCCACCTAGCTGATCTAGTTGAGGTATACTTTAGAGACGGGAGGGTTTTTAATATTAAGGGCTTTGTAATTCGGGAGTGTTATTCATCCTTCGTTGTGCCGTGCGCTTTCTCCACCCCTGTTTTATTATATCGCTGATCTAGAATTGATGTATTATGATAGTCAAAGTAACTCTTGTGTGTTAAATTTTAGTTCCCATTGAGAGGCGTGTTCATGATTTTTGTCTGCATTGTTTCTTCATTCTCTATGTTTTATTCTCCTTAAAAATAAAGATACCTTTGATTTAAAACTTACCTTGTCTCACCTGATCCATTTGTCTTCCGAGTCACAAGTTGGGCCAACACATCAAGGTGGTCTGGCAATAAGCCCAGTGTCTAGAACCGGTGAGGGGGGAGCGCTTCGGAACCACTCACGAGCAATGTGAAATCAAAAACCAATCTCGCACACCACAAGCTCGTTAAAACGACCCCTTACAGAATGGCGACCCAGATGGGACACTGGCTACAGAACCCTTGTGTGGTGGACAAAGACTCGGGTGAGACAGATGTTATGGAGGACAGGTTATCCTCCTACGTGTGTGGCAAAGTAAATGTAGCAAAAAAATGGGTATATGACCTGTAGGAGCCGAGCGTCCCTTAAAGGCAGCCGCCCAGTGGACGGCTAGTAAAGAGCGCCGCAAGGGCATTGAAAAAGCGGTGTGGCTTATGTGCTATAAAAAGCAGGTTCTGGTACTGGACCACGCGGTGGCTAGTAAGGAAACCAAAATTAAGCATTTGTCCCGGGAGCTGCAGGAAAAGGTTGCAGCGGAAGGGAAGGTGCTAGTGGCTCTGGAGGCCATAAGCCAAGAGAGGGCAGCGATGGTCCGGGACCATCGGGGGAAGGTAGAAAGGCTGGAGGGCAAGATAGCTGAGCTGGAGGGGAGCGCTAGGTTCAGGGTAGAACACGTAGAGTATCAGGCAAGAGAATCCAGGGAGAAAGAGAGGTGATTAAAAACAGAGATTAGCCGCCTTACAGGGGAACTGAAGGCACAGGAGGAAAAGGTAGGCGAAGTAAAAGCAGCCTATAAGCTGGCCTGCGCTCAAGGGTTTGAGGAGGCAGACCACGGCCCCTGTAGGCAGGAAATAGAAAGGCTGAATCTGGCATTGGCCAGGGCAAAGGGGATGATATGCCTCATTAGCCCCAAGGTCGGCCAGGCTGAGTTCAATGGTAACCCAAGCAGGGAAGTCCCGCAGACAGCCCCCAGAACAAAACGGGTTAGGGAACCAGAGATTTCACAGCCACCACCCCTAGCCCCTAGTTTTCCAGAGGTCTGGGATCAGGAGGGGGTGGAGGATGAAGAATCCAAGGTAGACCAGGGTAGCCCGAGAGAGAATCAGGGACCGGGACCGGTGTACCCCGTGACACAACGGAGGTACGGACCACCCGGTGATGACGGGGAACCTGGGGACCTCCAGAACCAATTCCTGGTGCCACACGGTGCGCAACAATTGCGCTCCATGGTGAGCTACATCCCCAAGCTCACCATGAAGGGGGACCCTTCTCTTCACTTTAGGGAGATAGAGCAGGCGGCCTGTGTTAACGACTGCGACGAGGCAGAGCAGGCCAAGATGCTCTTGTTCTCCCTGGGTAGCGATCTCCTCCAGACGCTACCCGATGGGTGTAAGAGGGGTCAGGAAAATTATGGCAGGCTGAAGGACGAGATCCTGGAGGCCATGGGGATGAACGAGGGGAGTCCGTTCGCCCGGGTGGAGAAAACAGTCCAGCTCCCCGGGGAATTCCCGCAGGCGTTCGCAGACAGGCTGTGGCCAGTCTACCAGGGTGCGTGCCCGGGAATGCCGGCGCGAGCGAACCTGGACGGGGACCAGTTAGTCCACTGGCTCAGGTGCCTGATGAATAACTCCCTGCCCCGCGTTCGAACGCAGGCAATGGCCTGGTTCGACCCCCGAAACCCTCTGACCACGGAGGCGACGGTGATCCGCCAACTCACCGTCACCTTTAGAAATGGGAGGAATAGTGAGACACCCCAGCAAAACGGGAAGGTTTGTGAGGTCAGGCCTGGTGACCAGCCCCGTAAAGAGTGGCGCCAGGAAGGGAGCTGTCCCAACCAAAGCCGACAAACGTGCTACGGCTGCGGGAAGGAGGGGCATTGGCGCAGGGACTGTAAGAATCCCTGGAAGAACACAAGGGGAAAGGTCCCCACAGCCCCAGCCCAAGCCCCGGCCGCACCCCCGACCTCTGCCCCAGAGAGAGAGGCGGAGCCAACTGTCCCTCCAGAGCTGCTGGACGTGCTGCTAGCTTCAATGAGGTCATTGGTCCTCACTAAGGGAAAGATAGCAGCCACCATCGGTCCAGCGGTTCCCCCAACCCCTTCCCAAAGTGGCCCGCAATGACTGGAGCCTGCGCAGCCCGTCTATCTATGTGCGCTCCAGTACGACGGATGGAAGAGACCGCTCGTGCAGATGGAGGTAGAGAAGGAAACGGGGACTTATCTGTTGGATACGGGAGCTTCATGCACCGTGATCCATACGGAGAAACCCACCACCTCACCTCTGTCTAACGGGGTTCCATACGTCCTATCGGGGTTCACAGGGGCGGAGCAGACGGGTGCGTTCTCCAGGCCACTCTCGATCCGCCTGGGCACACTCCAGACAAAGTGGACATGTGTCCTGGCGAGATGGGATGCGGAGGGAGGGAAGGGGATCCTAGGGGCCGACTTCATCGTGGGCCATGGGAACCTCGTGGACCTCAGGAACCATTGCCTTTGGGGGGCCAACACCGGAAAGGAAAGTGGAGTGGTATAATCCCGGGAAAGGATGGGAAGGGAACCCTGTGTACCATGAAGCTGAAAGGGAGTTACGACCTCGGTGAAATGATGGAGGGTATCCCAGAAGTATTTAGAGCGGAGGTGCAGGCTCAGTTAGGTGCGTTCGCCACGCACAAACACGACTGTGGGAGGGTTGCTAGCTTTGAGGTTAGGGTAAATGGGGATCCCATGGCCCGGCCCCAAAAGCAGTACAACTTCCCAAAGGAAGCAGAGGCTGATATGGAGGTGGCCATATCAGCGCTGGTACAGCAGGGGGTGCTGAGGCCTATAGCCACCCATGTGAACTCTCCGCTTTGGCCGGTTAAGAAACCGGACAATTCCTGGAGAGCCACGGTGGACTATCGGGTGTTGAACAGCAACATCCCCGCATGTGCCCCCACAGTGGCAGCAGTGGCCGACCTCATTGGAAGTATCCCCGCATCCGCGACCACGTTCACGGTGCTGGATATTTCCAATGGGTTCTGGTCGATCCCTGTGCGGAGGGAGGACCAGTATAAATTTGCCTTTACTTTCAGAGGGCAACAGTATACCTGGCATTGCTTGCCACAAGGCTTCCACAATAGTCCCAGCATTTTCCACCAATGCATGGCGGACAGCCTGAAGGAGTTCAGTCAGCCCCTTCAGTTAGTACAGTACGTGGACGACCTGCTCCTGTTTACCGACACGGTCGGGGAGCACGGCCCACTGCTGGCTGAACTGTTGGAACTACTGACTAGAAGGGGGTTCAAAGTCAACCCAAAGAAAGCACAGATCGGTCAAAAGGAAGTCAAGTTCCTGGGGCTGACCATCTGCGCCGGAGAAAGGGCCATCGATAGGGCTAGGAGGGAGGCGGTACAGGAGTTACTGGTCCCCGTCACCATAAAGGGTGTGAGGTCGCTTCTAGGGCTAACTGGGTACTGCCGAGACTTCATGGAGGACTATGCGGCCATGGCAGCCCCACTACTCCGACTCCTGCACAAGGGAGTGGAGTGGTCATGGGATGAAGGATGCCAGGCCGCGTTCGAGCTCCTAAAAAGGAAGCTGCAGACCGCACCGGCCCTGGGAGCGATAGATGGGGGAAGGGAGTTCTTCCTGGAGGTGGCGGCCAGCGGCGACAGTCTGAGTGCTGTGTTGCTCCAGGAGCGACATGGCAAGCTGAGACCCGTGGTTTACTCCTCCAGGGTGCTCACCGACGTGGAGAGGAGCTACTTGGTCTGTGAGCGGCACCTCTTGGCCACACACTGGGCTGTGAAACGATCCGCCATCTTCACAGGCACCTCCCCCATCACCCTCCTCACACACCACATGCCCACCAAGATGCTTTTGGATGGGAGGATTAAGGATGGGACAGTAAGCAGTGCCCGCATTGCGCACTGGACCCTACTCCTCTCACAAATGGATCTGCGGGTACGAGGCCTGTGCGAGCCCAGATTAGCCGCCAACCTGGCTTACCCTGGGACAGCCCATCAATGTTCCGTTGAAGGGGTATGGGAGGTATGGGAAATCCCACCGGCCGTGAGATTTACGTGGATGGTTCCAGCACAGTATCCGCTGGAAAGCGGCTCACGGGGTTCGGAGTGTATGACCCAACGGCTGACATTGCGTTGGCGATTAAACTCCCCAGTACCATGAGCGCCCAGCAGGCAGAACTGTCTGCTGTGGTGTATGTGGTTACCCATCCCGAAGTTTTCCCTACCCCGTATACGATTTGCTCAGACAGCATGTTTACATGCAATTCGTGTACCGAATACCTGGCCATCTGGTCCCGTCGTGGATTCACTTCCGCGGATGGGAGACCCTTGGTGGTAAAGCCCCTGCTGGAGAAGATCCTGGCAGCCGTGGGGGAGAAGGGTGAGGTCTTCATCCACAAGGTGAAGGCTCACTCCTCCACAGAACCTCGCGGTCAGGGGAACCAGCGAGCTGACGCACTGGCGAGAGAGGGTGCCCAGACCGGCATTTTCTGGGACCCCTACGGGTCCGGACCAGTGGCAGCTGTAAAAGGCAGGGATGGGATCCAGAAGAGTGTAGGGGTAGCGCTAGCCCCGGACCTCAAATCGGTCCAATCTCAGGACCCTGCCCTGAGAGTGGTATTTAACGCGGTTAGTGAGGGGAAGGAAATGGAAGGCCCGTATGGTGCAGCATCCCTGTCCATAAGAGAGGGGATGCTGTTTAAAGAAGAGCAGTGGGTGGTGCCTCAGCAGCACCGGAGGGAATTCCTTCAACTGGCCCATGAGGGACCAGGAGCAGGGCACCCCGGGCCTGAGGTCACCTGGCAGCGGGTGGAACAAGCAGGATGGTGGCCAGGACTCCGGGAGGACGTCCGGGAGTTTTGCGCGAACTGTCTTGTGTGCGCGGCAAATAACCCCGATCCTCACAGGAGGAAGGTGCCGATGGGACACGTTAGGAGGGTAGAGGGACCATGGCAGTCAATCCAAATTGACTATATCGGACCCTTACCCGCCACCCAGGGAGGCTATAAGTACTGCCTCGTTCTGGTGGACGTGTTCTCTAAATGGGTTGAAGTCTTCCCCTGCCGAACAGCCACAGCGTTTGGGACTGCGAGAATCTTGGTGCGGGAGGTGTTCTCGAGATGGGGACTGCCCCAGTTCGTGGAATGCGATCAGGGAAGCCAGTTTACCGGCCAAGTAATGCAGAACACCCTGATGCTGCTGGGCATTCAGGGGAAATGGCACGTAGCCTACAATCCACAGTCATCGGGGATTGTGGCGCGGATGAACCGCACCTTAAAAGAAAAAATGAGGAAAGAGATAATGGGTTCGCCCCAAAGGTGGGCAGAAGTCCTGCCTCTTGTCCTCATGGGGATCCGCTCCAGCCAGTCGAAGAGTACGGGGTACTCTCCGCATGAGCTCATGACCGGGAGGGTCATGAGAACCCCCACCCATGTCCTGGCCCCAGTCCTAACGGAGGGGCAGCTAAGGGAGGTGAATCGGGACAAATTCGCCCGCACGCTCCTTGAACGCCTCCAAAGGATCTATGAGGGGGCCGCAGGTAACATGGGGAGGCAGCACCAGGGAACTAGGATGCTGCTCGAGCCCAGTAAAACCCATCGCTGGGAGGTAGGGGATCTAGTGATGGTAAGGAACTTCGCCCGTGTGGGGAGTTTCGAGCCACATTACATGGGTCCCTACAGCATCGTAGATCAGGCCAGCCCCATGGTGTATGCTGTGAAACTGCCCCGGCGCACAAAATGGTTTCACATCAATCAATGTAAGCTGTTTATGCCGGAGGCAGGGAAGCAGGCAGCGGGGGCTGAAAAAGGCAGCAAAGAATTAAAAACTGCAGGGGAGCTGCAGCCGCAGGTCACACAGGCTGGAGGAGCAGCCTGCGTGAGGGGAGGAGTTGTCCCGTCCACACGGGAGACTCCCCCATTGTTCTGGGACCCAGGAGGGGAGGAGCCGGCGGTCCTGTCCCTGGTCACAAGGAAGCCGAGTCGGAGGACGAAGGTCCCGCCCCCGACTGCGGTGAAGGGGAGGAGCCGGAGGTCTTAGGTCTTGCCCCTGAGTGCAGCATTAGAGAGGTGGCGTCTGGGGGCGGAGACTCTCAACCTGGAGTCCCAGGTAGCGGGGAGGTGCCTGCCGCTGACCCAGAGCCTAGGGAGGCGGAGCCTGCGGGAGGAAGCCCACAGCCGGCAGTCGTGGGGAAGCCACGGACTGCAGCCAGGGCCAAAACTCCAGCCAAGGGTCCGACCTACGAGGAAGCCTCATATGTGGTGACCCTTAGACGGTAAAATAGAAAACCGCAACCGAAGAAGGTTTGGTCGCCAGTTTTCACAAGAGGGACCCCCCGGAAGAAAGCTGCGAGAAGTTTAAACGGTCCACAGCCAGCAGCCATGGGCTGCCAGGGACCAGCAGCTGAGACCGATGTGGGAACGCAGCAGGGGGAGGCCTGCGACGGTCCCCGCAGATTATAAGCTGGCCGCCCGGAGACGGGCGGCAGATGTATATATTTATATAGTTTTGGGTAATAAGGTTTAGTTTATTGTAATTTTAGAAAATAAGTAATGTGGTCTTCTGGAAGTATGGTAGCACTTTGGAGCGGTAGAATGTGGCAAGTTTTAAGTGAGCTAGGGTCGCGGGATCCACTCACCCCGCACCCAAGCCGAGGAACCCAGGGAGCCCGGCTCAAAACCTTTTTTTATCTCTCCGCCAGATCATAACAAGATGATGCCAGTCGGAGGCATCATCCTCGCGGCCCTGGTGGGCCTCAACGTCGCCTGGAGAGGAGAAAGGGAGGATCACCGTATCATTGGATGCTCCGGGGAAACTGCGCCTCTGGCCCACGACGGGAAGGGCCTGCGCGAAGCAGAGGAAGTCGCTGGGTACACCCACGAGGGCAACTGGCCCGGATGGCTGGGCTCGAACGCCACGAAATATTCAAGCGAAACTGGCTTCACATACGGGGAGGTCTCTTTGTCGTGTCCTCGGATCAAGATCCAGGCCACGCGGATCAGTGTGGCTGTGGGGAAACGTATTTGCCTAACCTGCAGGGGGTACGTCCCCCTGGATAGGTGGTGGTGGCTCAGGAAACTGAGCAGGGACATGGGGAACCCCAGAGGAAAGTGGGAAAGGTTAGGGAATAACACTCACCGGACTATCACAGGGACCCAGGGAGGGTTGACAGTGTGCTGGGATAAATGGTGGGAACCCGATCAGGGGATTTATGTGTGTATGTGGGGTTCAGAGAAAGTCTGCCCCACAGGTGTTTCCATCATTTTCCACAGCCAGTGGCAAGATAACGGCATGCGCGGTCCCCTACTCCCCAATCGCGGTTAATGCCACTGAGCTAGTGACCCGCCCCCGACGGCCCCTGCCCACGACCCAAACACCACGGACGGTAGCAGAGGGATGCCCCACCACCACCAAAGGACCAGGGAACGGGTTAGTATTAGTTCCCACGGACCAAATGGCCTATCAGGGGGTCCATTACGCGGTGGCCTCGGTCATCCTCAACCTGACCGAGGTGCACCTGCCGGAATGGTGCCCCATAGAGACGGCAAGGCTGTATCAGGCCCTGCTGAAAGAGACCCTGCAGAAGTTTTACGAGTTTGACTTCGCGGGGGTCAATAGAACCGAACTCTACACCGAGGGCCACAAGGAATGGGAGCAATTGGGGAGACAAAGAAGGGGCACCGTGAACGACTGGTCCACAGGGTTTAACACTGGGTCGTCCATCATAAATAGTATGGACGACATCGAATTGCAATGGCAGGTTAACGGGTTAAAGACCCAGTTGAGGGGGATCCTCACGGACGAAAACCGGGTGGTGGGTTCGGAGCTCCATGAGGATCAGGCTATGACTCTCCATTTAAAAGAAATCATAGCAGAGCTGGAGAAGCAGGCTCGGACGGTCAACACTCTCATTAGGGAGGACAGGAACGCCTCAGATCAGGCTGCCCAGAATGAGGTGTGCGTACTATACAGAGCATGGTTGCTGGGCGAGGGCCGCAGCAATCTGGAGGACTTAAAACAGGGTTTGGTCCCCTCCTGGATCAGTAACAAACACCTCGCAGCCCTCCACCCCTTTGAGAACGCGTTGAGTCCGTGTCAGCTCCGGCTCGCTTCTGAGGCCTACCCAGTCCCAGTGGACTGTGGTCGCTCCAACCACACCATCATGGGGGTCGTCGTGCGGATCCCAGTAATGAGTAGGGCGGCCCGACCTGCGCCGGTGTATAGGGTGGTGAACATTGGAGTCATTCGGGGGGGAGCACACGTCCGTTTCGCAGAGGTCCCACCCTACGTCATTAAGTGGGAGCATGCTATGACGGGGACTGACCTCTCGGGGTGCCGTAGCCGGGGAGCACACACAATCCTGTGTCCCCAGCACTTGAATGCCTATTCAACACCACAGTGCGGGTTCAGTTCTGCTGACGCTAAGCCTATCAATTGCACCATGGAAGCCATGGCACAGGACCATGTTCCCCCACAGGTGGCATACATAGGAGGTGGGACATATTGTGTCGCCACCGCAGCGTCTCACTACCGGCACGGACAGCACGGCTGGCGCGCGGTCAGTGAAAGCAGCTTCTGTTTCAAACCCGAGGCAGTCGTTCAAGTGGCACATCTGCGGATTATCCCGATCCCTGAACCATCCACTGTTCACCTCACTGTCAAGGAGAACTTCATCGATCTCCAGAAGTACGTGGCCCACTTTGGTTTCACAATTCCCCCTCTCCCAGAACATTTAACCGAACTGCTGAAAGCAGTTACTGTCTCTCAGAAGCACTTCTTTACTTTAGAGCAGAAAACCACCGACATAGGGGCAAAAGTCCAAGACATAGTGGTTCCACCATGGTGGGACCTTTTTGATAATATAGAGATCCCATCATGGGTCAGACTGGCTTCCCACGTCTTAGTGGTGTGCCAGGTAGGGATCGTTCTGTACCTGGTCTGTGTCCAGTGTAGGAGGAAGGGACACGGCAGGGAGTTCCCTAGTCAGCGGAATTGGCGGGGCCACTATGTCAGCATAAACGGGGACTCGCCCGTGTAGCTAAATGTTTTTATTCCATCTGTTTTTGGTGTATTATAACAAAGATTGTGTTGCGTCGGGTTATGACTCTAAGGTGAGTCTGTACATAGCATAAATTTTTCTCCGGTAGGGGATATCTACTCAACTCCGTTTTCGGGATGAGGAAAGTGCGTGTGCGAGGTACACTCCATAGTCAGGTAAACTACGGGGAAGGTCAGTTGGGGGGGGGAACGGATTTATGCTCACCCTAAAACTTTCATGATACAAAAGACGATTTGAGATGTCCATTGTATCACAGGGAGGACTGTAGGATTCGCAAAAATCCAGGAACATACAGTCTACATTGTAAACCCCCTGAAATGGCCACATTTTATGAACACAAGATGGAGTTGGCAGATCACATGACTCATTTCAGAAGGACATACCACTGCAGTATCTTAAAGAAACCTGAGTCACCACCGATTAGAAGATTCCAGAACTGACTGCAATTGATATGGTAAAATGGTTACAGTAGTAACGAAGTCAAAACAAAAGTATTTACACCTCAAGGTGTGTTAATTGCTAGCAAAACGCAAACCCAACTCTGAAATCGCAGAGCACAGACAAAACCTATTATCTGTACCAAACTCAGAGGGACACAGGACAGATCCCATTAGTTTCATTTACAAGACATTAAAATAAAGTACCCACTTTTGTCAAAGCAGCCTGCCCATTACTTTAACAAAAGAAACCCCCTGATTTGGCGCCAAGATAAGGGCAAGAAAACAGTATAACTGTTGGGGGAAAAGAGACAAAAAAAACCCACAGTTTCACACAGACACGAGGTCAAAGGCAGAGCGAGTGGAGAGGTTCGATTACGGTTCGAGGAGCACAGAGGGCCTACAAGTTCGAGCAGGAGAGCAGGTTCAGGAGCCGGCCCATAAGGAAGATTGGAGATCCCGGACGATACAGGAGCACCAAGGTCAAGGACAGTTTTACAAACCCTGGTGAGCATAGAGGCCCAACTCCACCTAGCTGATCTAGTTGAGGTATCCTTTAGAGACGGGAGGTTTTTAATATTAAGGGCTTTGTAATTCAGGAGTGTTATTCATCCTTCGTTGTGCCGTGCGCTTTCTCCACCCCCCTTTTATTATATCGCTGATCTAGAATTGATGTATTATGATAGTCAAAGTAACTCTTGTGTGTTAAATTTTAGTTCCCATTGAGAGGCGTGTTCATGATTTTTATCTGCATTGTTTCTTCATTCTCTATGTTTTATTCTCCTTAAAAATAAAGATACCTTTGATTTAAAACTTACCTTGTCTCACCTGATCCATTTGTCTTCCGAGTCACAAGTTGGGCCAACACATCAAGGTGGTCTGGCAATAAGCCCAGTGTCTAGAACCGGTGAGGGGGGAGCGCTTCGGAACCGCTCACGAGCAGTGTGAAATCAAAAACCGATCTCGCACACCACAAGCTCGTTAAAACAACCCCTTACATAGAAACCAACAACATAGGTAGAACTAGGAAGGAGTTTCTGCTGAGGGAGTTTGAGGAGCTAGAGTCTAAATTAATCAGCAGAACCTCAAAGGTAATAATCTCTGGATTACTACCTGAGCCACGTGCAAATTGGTATAGGGACAAGCAAATCAGAGAGTTAAATGTGTGGCTCAAAGAGTGCAGTGGGAGGAAGGGGTTTCGGTTCATGGGGCACTGGCACCAGCACTGGGGAAAGAGGGAGCTGCTTCATTGGGATGGGCTCCACTTCAACCAGGCTTGAACCAGTGACCTGGCGACTCAAATAACTAGGGCTGTAGATAGGGCTTTAAACTAAAAAGTGAGGGGAGGGGGCAGATGACAGGAAATTTAGTAATCTAAAGAGAAAAGTCAAAGCAATAGAGCAGTGTAGTGAATTGGGTAAAGTTGAGCTGTGTGTGACAGGAAGGGAAAGAGGGCTAGAAATTTGTTATAGCCAAGGAATGGGCGGTGTTAGGACAAAATCTGGTGAATTAGCTCCTGGCAAAAATGCACGCAAAATTCATTCTCACTGCTCAATAAAATGATCGGAGTCTTAAATCAAGTCTAAAAACCCAAGCTCATTGGCATTACACTTAAAGGCTGGACCAATATCGGGTGCAGTCTAATCGCAACTCATGATTGCCACAGGCTTTTTTCACTACTTAAAGGGGAGGCTCATTGATGCTGAAGCACCTCATTCTTACCATTGTTGGTTGTGCAGCTGCCTCAGCAACCATAAGAAGGACAAGGAGAAGGAGCACTTATTTACAAAATCTTAAGGCAGATCGCTGCCCCAGGGAAGAGAGCCCGCCGGTTTTTCCATGAAGCTTTGGAAGCATTAGTTTTAGAGCTGGAGAGAAGGCGGGCTGTCCTGTACCCTCCAACAGGTAGGAGGCCCTCGCCACAAGTCTGCTGCACTATGTGGAGGGAGGTGGCACACCGCATCATGGACCGCCTGTCCGGAATCCCGATTGTCCGGCTGCCTCGTCCTCCCTGCTGTTCCTCATCTTCTTCCTCCTCATCTTCTTCCTCATCATCTTCTTCCTCCTCATCCTCATCCTCCTCCCTCTGCGCATATGTTCCCGTCTTTCTCGCTGCCTATGATTCCTCCATCCGACGAGATGGCATGCCAGTATAGCCCATATTAATCTTACCAAGTGTTGCAGTTTGAATCTTTGAAGAATAAATGTAGCTACTTTGTACTTGCCACAAGACCCCTGATACAAAAGAACCTTGAAATTACTCAATGTAACTGTTGGAGTAGCTGAAACTAACAAAAAGCCACTGATACTGCACTAACCTGACAGGTGCGAGTGATTACTGATGATCCCTTTAAATAACATCCCCGCAGTTGGCTTCCTGGTGCTGCAAGCCAGCTCTCCCTGTAGGTGTTTACTTCAGGTGGCTAAAAGCAATTTGGGAAATCGGGCGTTCAATGAGCATTGCACACTCACTGACATCATGATCTCCCTGGTGTTGAAGTCCCCGGCAGTGCTACGGGTGTCCTGATTTGGCATGTGCCGCTGGATTCACTTTGCCCTGTTGGTACTGGTCTCAATGCTGCATTAGCACCATCTACTGGCGCTAACGGGTGGCACTAACTTTTCCCCCAGAGAATTTAAAGATAATAGTGCATCAGCGAATAAGGCAGAAGCAGGGAATAATGGTAAAAAGGTAAAACTAAAGGCTCTTCACCTGAATGCATGAAGCATCTGTAACAAGATAGATGAATTAGTGGCACAAATAGTGATAAATGGGTTTGATCTAATAGGCATTACAGAGACATGGTTGCAAGGTGACCAGGGTTGGGAACTAAATATTCCAGGGTACTTGACGTTTTGAAAAGTCAGGCAGACTGGAAAAGGCGAGGGGGGGGGGCGGAGGTGGGTAGCCCTGATAATTAAGGTTGAAGTAAGGACAGTAGTGAGAAAGGATCTTGGCTCAGAAGATCAGGAGGTAGAATCAGTATGGGTGGAGATAAGAAATAATATGGGGCAGAAAACAATGGTGTGAGTAGTTTATAGGCCCCCTAACAGTAACTATACCATTGGACAGGAAGATGGTTGTGGTGGTTGAAGGTCAATCATCACAGCCCTAGGACATCACTGCAGGAGTTCCTCAGGACAGTGTCCTAGGCCTAACCATCTTCAGCTGCTTCATCAATGACCTTCCCTCCAACATAAGGTCAGAAATGGGGATGTTCGCTGATGACCGCACAGTGTTCAGTGCTATTCACAACTCCACAGATAATGAAGCAGCCCATGCCCGCATGCAACAAGGCCTGGACGCCGTTCAGGCTTGGGCTGATAAGTGGCAGGTAACATTCGCGCCACAGAAGTGCCAGGCAATGACTATCTCCAACAAGCAAGGGTCTAACCACCTCCCCTTGACATTCAATGGCATTACCATTGCCGAATCTCCCACTATCAACATCCTGGGGGTCACCATTAACCAGAAACTTAACTGGACCAGCCACATAAATACTGTGACAACAAGAGCAGGTCAGAGGCTGGGTATTCTGTGGCGAGTGTCTCACCTCCTGACTCCCCAAAGCCTTTCCACCATCTACAAGGCATAAGTAAGGAGTGTGATGGAATACTCTCCACTTGCCTGGATGAGTGCAGCTCCAACAACACTCAAGAAGCTCGACACCATCCAAGACAAAGCAGCCCGCTTGATTGGCACCCCATCCACCACCTTAAACATTCACTCCCTCCACCACCGGCGTACCGTGGCTGCAGTGTGTACCATCTACAAGATGCACTGCAGCAACTCACCAAGGCTTCTTCGGCAGCACCTCCCAAACCCATGACCTCTTCCACCTAGAAGGACAAGGGCAGCAGACGCATGGGAACACCACCACCTCCAAGTTCCCCTCCAAGTCACACACCATCCTGACTTAGAAGTATATCGCCGATCCTTCATCGTTGCTGGGTCAAAATCCTGGAACTCCCTCCCTAACAGCACTGTGGGAGTACCATCACCAAATGGACTGCAACGGTTCAAGAAGATGGTTCACCACCACCTTCTCAAGGGCAACTAGGGATGGGCAATAAATGCTGGCATTGCCAGCGATGCCCTGATCCCATAAACGAATATTTAAAAAAAAAAAGGACAAAGTATTAATCAAGAATTAATAGGAGCTTGTAACAAAGATAATGCAATCATCATGGGGGACTTCAATCTTCATATAGATCAGACAAATCAAATTGGCAAGGGTAGTCTGGAGGACGAGTTCATGGAATGCATTCGAGACTGTTTCCTAGAACAATACGTCATGGAACCAACCAAGGAACAGGCTATTTTAGATCGTGTTTTGTGTAATGAGACAGGGTTAATTAGTAATCTTATAGTAAAGGATCCTCGAGGGAAAAGTGACCATAATATGATAGAATTTCACATTGGGTTTGAGAGTGACATTCTTAACCCCAAAAGTAGAGTCTTAAACTTAAACAAAGCCAATTACATAGGTATGAGGGGCGAGTTGGCTTAGGTAGATTGGGAAATTAGATTAAAAGGTATGACAGTAGATAAGCAGTGGCAAACATTTAAAGAAATATTCCAAAATTCTCAACGAATGTACATTCCATTGAGAAATAAAAGCTCCACGGGAAAAGTGATCCATCAACGGCTAAGTAACGAAGTTAAGGATAGTATTAGATTAAAAGAAGAGGCTAATAATGTTGCAAAGAATAATAGTAAGCCTGAGGATTGGGAGAGCTTGAGAAACCAGCAAAGGATGACCAAAAAACTGATA